>NC_057925.1:54169238-54474045 GCF_018873765.1 Telopea speciosissima
TGATCATTCCTTATTTTATCTTTCTTAGTTTTGTTACTCATCTATCTTAATATCCTCATCTCCTTTACACTGAATTTATCTATATGATGTTTCTTAACTGTCATGCCATCCTTTATTTATGGTAATTTGGAAACTAACTAGGGCAAATATTTTTTGAGATATTATTATGAAATACGATATTGAAAACGAATTTTGAACAAAGTTTCATAGTTCAATAGACCATGAATTTCCTTTTTCTTTCTCGGTACCAAGTGGGCCATGAAACTTGAAATACAATTACTTGAAAAGATTTCAAATCTACTTTTTTACATCAATATCTATTTGATTGTAGGGATATAAATAGAATGAAAGTGAAATCATATCAAAATTAAACCAAAAAGTTTGTAATACTAATTTAATATCATTTTTATTAATTTTTAAATATTTAAAATTTTATTTTCACTTTGTAATCAACTTGCTTATAATTTTTATTTTTGAAAACAAAAATAAAGGCTAAATATGATAAGAATTTTAAATTAAATAGGTTGTATAATCACTATTACAAAATTCTTTTAAAATAGTAAGCTAGTTTTCTCTAGGTTTCACTTGTTTCTATGATCATATAAATTATTTTTGGTGAAAGTTTCTCAGTTTTTGATTAGACTCTTTAAATATTTGAATGTCATCAATAACTCTTGCCCCTTGTTGTTAATGGTCCAATTTTATTTTTTTTGGTAGAAGATCTCGTGAATTAAGAGACTTTCTTTTTTCATCCTTTTTTTTTATTTTTTATAAAGAATTAATTAAGAGACTTTCTTTTCATCGTGGGTGAAGAAAATCTAGTATTTTTGTTCTTCTTTTGTACAGTTTTTATTTGAAATAGATAAAAACTATATTGAATATGGACTATTGATTTTGACATGTGGCCTATCAATGGGGATACGCCTTTTATCATATCACTAGAATGAGACAATCAGTCAATTGCATACAAAAAAAATAGAAGGAAAAGCACTGACCGGCCACATTCCCTTGAGTCTCCAGACAAAAGTAAAATGACCACCCCACCCCTTTTGTTGGATATCCCCTCATTGGCACGTGCGTTGGTGCAGATGCCACATTACCAGATAGCGATCTTCTTTCCAAAACATTAATAGTACTAGATATAAACGAATCGTTATCCCCTCCAATTCCTCCAACTCCTCACATGGGGGGCGGGAATGACCACCTTACCTCCTACCCGAAAACACTACCCAAAGATGGGGTCCACTCCCCCTATTAGAGGAATTGGAGGTACCCACGAATTGGTGGTGATAATTAATCGATATAAACATTTTTTCAAAATTAATTAATAAAATTTAATTAGAATTGTTCCGTGTGAGTGGATGGACTTTGACAATATTTTGTCAAGTCTACGCTAAAATCCTCCAAAAAAATAAAAAAATTTAATTGAAAGGGCAGACCCTATAAGATCTACTAACGCGTAAGGGACTATTTGCAGAAGGATCGTGACACTCTCCACTAAGGTCGTGATGGCGAGTCCTTTCTAGAAGGATTTATCCATCTTCTTCCTTCCTCTTCTTATCTAGGGTTTTAAATGAAGGACTTAATTTGTTTTTTTTTTTTTTTTTTAAAGGGATAAAAGGACCTAAAAAGTTTGACAACTACTGATCAGCCCAATTCATTTGATAGTGAATCATGTTTTTCACATAAATAAACATTTCTAGGTACTATCTTGTTTTCATTTTAAGGTAGTTTGCCCTTTAAACAAGGTTTAACCATTTAATTTAAGGAAGTGGTTAGGGCTTACGGCTAAGTTGGGGTTGATTGAGTGAGATAGTATTAGAGTGTGTTTTCTCTCTCAGAAAATCTATTATCATAGGAGAAAGTTTTCATTCACTCGTGGTGAAAGAAATACTCACAAATTTAGGGTTATTATTATTCTCCTTTTTCACCCCAAAAAAAATAAAATATTCCCCTTATTTGTTGGTGGTTTGAAATAACCTTTAGCGTTCTATGGTACTCATGTACAATGATGACCATTGATGAAAGAGGATAATCTTTTAAAGGACTTCTTTTGCACCATGACTTGAGAAAAACTCGATCCATTATCATAACTCGATTGGCGATTGATAAAGTTAAAAATTAAGATTTTTTTTTTTTGGGTTTTACTTGTTTTTGCAATACACCTAAAAAGATCCCTTAGGATATGCAAAAGGTATTCTTATTTGATTCCAAATCGAATTATCCCAAAATCAGCTAGATTCGCCCCGATTCATGCTAACTTGGTTGGACTCAGTATGCAGATTTAATTAGAATTAATCCATATTGATTACTATTTGACTTAACTGATTTAATTGACTCAAATTCGAACACTCCCCCATTACACGCAGGTATAAAATTTGTGGAAAGAAACTCACTAGATGTATGCTAAAACAATAGGACATAGTTTTTCTTGATCGCGTGATGAAGGAAAACCCACCATCCTGAGATCCTAAAACATCCTCCTATTTATGAATAGTTGAACATACCCCCTAGATTGCTCGATACCCTAACCGCACTGGTCAAGAAATTATCCCTTGATCATGGTTGAAGAGAAATCTACAAATCGCATGTCCTTGTTCTTCTTACACGTGGGCTATGAATTTTCTTTTCATATTGTTTAGGACCAATATTTAGGGTTTAGAGTTTTGGGTTTTAGGACTCATCATCTGATTTATACAATTAGGATGTGACCACATAAACTCTTACATTTTTATTTTCTTTATATTTGACTAACATAGATTGAACTATGAATTCTCTTGACATTTCATGTTTAGAATTTTCTTCTTCTTATTTTTCTATTTTTGTGACTCATGTTAGAACTATAAGCCTGGAAGTTTGTGACTTTGTGTAAAAAGAAAGGTATTTAGACTTAAAGAGTTCTCTTGTATTTGTATCAAGAATCAAAAGAAAGGTACTTTAGACTTAAGAGTTCACTTGAATAAGAAATCAAGAATCTTGACTATGTTTTAGGACAACTGTCTTTTTTGAACTGAATTAATTTTAAAGTAATTAGAAAACTTATTCATCAATTTATATAATTAATATAGGAGTATCTGATAAGTTTCTATTTTGTAGAATATGTATACTAACTAACCCAGGCACTCCTATGGTCCATGTTACCAGATATATACAAGAGAAAGATATTGTGTGTTAGCTACCATATCACCTAAAAGCTCAAACTGTTAGGGCAGGACAGCGTCATCAATACTCTCTTGCACGTGCTGGTCAAGATCTCATGGTCCTTCAACGTGGAGCTCACGCGGCACTGAGGGAGAAGAAATGTAGGGAAAACTCTTCCGATGGACATTCCTAGAGTCGAACACTTGACCTCCCTGCTTTGATACCATGTTAGCTACTGTTTCACCAAAAAGCTTGAACTATTAGGGAATGGCATTGGCAGCGTCAATGTATACATCAACAATTTGACATGGAATTTTCCAGTCCAGGCCCAGGCCCAGGCCCAGGCCCACTTAAGCCCTGTTAGACACAGATCTAGCACAAAAGATGTTCCTAACCAGACCACTAATCTCCCACACCCATGTATAACACCTATTTTAAGTTTAAACCAGCAAACACTTTGCCTCAACTGCTTCAAACATGAACAGAAGATTGTGTCCAAGAAAAGTGGGCCCATTTAGGGTTGTAATCAATACATGTATTGGGCCCACAGATCAATTTTATATTAGAAAAAAGTTGTTATTTGATTTGCTCAGGATAAAGGTTAAAGATCACCATTGTCAATACTCTTTAACAATAGCTAATCAATCTCTCACTCTTCATTCAAATTGGAAAGAGAAAAAAAGAAATGGGAATTTTGAAGGGAAAGTTAAAAGGGTTCAAAGCAGAAGAAAGCAGAAGAACAAACTCATCAGGAGAAGAGTTTACTTGTAGGGAAATCCACCCAGAGACCTAAAAAGATTGGGCAAACCCTGTAGAAAGTGCCAAAGGAGAGAAGGTGAGAGATACCCCCTAACTCCCTAAGGCCTAACAGAAATAGTAAAAATAGGGAAAGAATTTAAGAAGACAAAAGAAAGGAAGATAGAGCTTGCTTTGTTAGGCAAAAGTAGGCTTCAATACTTTAAATGGATAAAGATATAAAATTGTAGAGAGCTCTACTGTAAGAACTAAAAGAAACCCTTCTTCACTACTGTCACTAACTCAAGCAACCTATTTATTTTCTTTCTTTCTTCATCTCTTTATTTTCTTTTTTGAGGATCCTTTTCTACGCATCTCAATGAGTGGGGTCCCACTCGGAAACTTTACCATCGAACCGAATACCGGACTGTTTATGTCGAACCGACCGGACCGTAGAAAGTTATCGATGTAGGAATCAGTAAACCGGATCAAATAGAAATCGATAAATCAGAATGAATAAACTCAATTTTGTGTACCTCCTTATGTTCAAGCAAAGGATGGTTATGTGTTTCTATGGGGCTGCATTTCTAAGGTGGCTTTTTGTGATGTTAGAATGCAAAGAGCGATATATATTGAGATGGTAAACTTTATTTATTCTATACTTATTTCTTCATGCTATCAAATTAAGTGTAAATGGAATCGAATTAAAAGGTATAAAAGTGAAATTGAACATGAACCAACATTATAAACCGCATGTAAACCAAATGTAAACCTGATAATGAAAATCAACTAAAAACCAATAAACCGAATACAAAAAAAAATCTGATTTTCACTAATTCTTATCCCGGTAGATTTTGATTTGCACATTGTCAAAATGTAAACTAAATCAAAACCCTCTCGAATAACCGGAATCGGACTGATTGACACCTTTACCCCTATCCAATGGTTGAAAGGCACAACGGTGTACATACACGACCGTGAATAAAAAAACTGGGTCCATATTCAAAATATGGAAAAATGATGTCTACGCTGCTAATATCATGCACCGTTGCACACTCTCTCCTCCCTAAAATGTTAGAACCATAAGTTTCGGATTTAAAAAAAAAAATCCCTAATAAAATGACCAAATTTTTTTTTAATTTTTTTATGAAAGTGTAATCACACAAACCACACATCAATCCCAAAAGGTTAACCAATAAAATGAGCAAATTGATTCCATAAAGGAAATTCAATTGCTTTGGAGGGGAGGGATGCCTAAAGGGAGCAAAATTGATAATTTAAAATCTTAAAAGGGAACAACTAACAAAGTAAAGGAAACTCTTTAGGCATATATCCTGCCTTACCTTATGTGAAATCCAGCTTTGGCACCTTGTGTGATGCATGTTAGAGTGAATTGGGCTCCTCTGTAGTGCGGGGGTGTGCTACAGATCTTGTGGCACTAGAGCTCCCATTTAGATGAAGTGGATCGAGCAGGAAATCCGAATTTCAAAATTAAGAAATCCTCATGTCCATCACATGTGCACCACCACGCTCAGGATTTCCAGCTCAATCCATGCCGTCCAAATGGGAACTCATCCACGTGGTACAGAGGAGCCCAATTCGCTCTAATATGCATCACACAAGGTGCCAAAGTTTGATTTCACACAAAGCAAGGCAAGATATATGCCTAAAAAGGTAAGAGAGAATCTCTCCATCCAAGGTGATTCAATGCTTTGATTTGAATCCTAGAATAGTGAATGTCATCATTAACTTCTACCTTTGTTCGAAGGTCCAAAATATCTTTTCTTAGTTCAATCAGAGGGTGTTTACCCCCCAAAAAAAAAGTTCAATCAGAGAGTCAGCTCTAATGAATTAAGAGATTCTTTCCTCGCCGTGGGTGAAGAGAAACTCTGTCCTTAAAAGTGTTTGATCAAGTTAAAGTGTTTGATTATGAAAAAAAAAAGTGTTAAAATTAATCTAGTTCAATGCATCTGGGCCTGGGCTGAGTCCTGATGGGGTACTGGTGGTACACTAACATCTTAGGTCATGATTAGGAAGCCCAGCCCATTTAATAATTGGACTGGAATGCAAGCTGGTCAGTTTAGGACAATAATGGCAATCTGTGTGGTAGATGGGCCAAACTCAAGAGATTGATGGGCTGGTCAGTCCAGGTTGAGAATTTCCTTAACTGTGTCAAGCCCATTCATTTCTCTCCCTCAAATCTCAGCTTGATTAAGTTTTTAATGGTCTGAACCTTAAACATGGAAAAGAGTCACTACTTGCAACAAGTCTCTGAGTTTGAAATGTTTCAGTATTCAAGCCAAACACTTGACAATGACCCTTTTTGATTAACAATCCAAATTGAAATATTTGACTGCATCAGAGAGCTCCCAAACACTGGAAAATAAAAATAATAGTTGACTTAGTTTTAATCTTTGTGTATGAAATTTAGAAGAAAATTCTCAATAAATTTAAATACAGAATTAAGGTCAGCTTTTGATAAATAGTAAGATCATCAACTTCTCCCTTACTCCACTTTCTCTGTTTCTCTCTGGATTACCCATGCACCAGTCCATGACCACCTACTCTTAGTACAAGAATTCCCTCGTTTCAAACCCTCAACAGCAACCTTCATCCATGATAATGGTACTACTCTCAACCTTCTAAATGCAAGTGGTTCCATCAAAACTACCCCTATTCAGCTCCTCTTGTTCTGCTGTTCTTGGATAAAGACCAGCTGGGTTATATGGTCTCTCTCCATTTTGTTGTCGATGACTTCAATTTGCAGTTCCAACTGAGGCAGGAGAGGGTGCCAAAGTTCTAACTGTCATGCAGTGTTAGTGATATGGAGTGTGAGGAAGTCTCCTGATAATCGGGTTTTCTAAGAGAATGCTCCAACTGATGCTTGACATTGCAGTGAAAAATGATTTGTCCAAAAATGTATATAAGGGGTATTGATGCTCAATCTAGACTAACAAAAGACTATTGGATGATCCATATCCTTGGAATGTAAGTCACCCATTCCCTCCCAGTGGTACGCATTGCCAAACTAGTCAAACTTAGCACCAATTATCAGGAGAGATGCTCAGCCGATGGTTATTGATGACTTCAAGAGGATTCAGCACAACAGAGATGAGACAGCATTTTTCCCTAAAGGATTCATTGAGATGAAGATGTTTTACCCAATTTTAACACTTTATGTAAAGCTCCTTCATGCCCATTAGGCTCTCTGCTTGGAACCACATTCTCTTAGCTACAAATAGATTAGTTTCAGAATCCCCCCTATTAGGTGTTGTATTATTGTTTTAAAAAGAGCACTTTTTGAGTCAAAGGCATTAGTTCAAAAAAGCATTTTTTATCAAAGTTTCAAATTTGTGATTTTTGTTCATTCCCTCTTGTTTATTTTGTTATACCCGCACCTCGAGAATATGATTAATTATTATTTCTTTTCCGTGACGTGTAGTTATCACTGCCAAGTATGCTGGTGAGCTGTTCTCACTGGTGGTCAAACCCAGCTACAAAATTATTGACCATGATACGGGTTTGCCTGTGGAGAAAATTATTCGGGATCATGGGTGACGCACCATAGCAATGGAGAAGTAAGTTCTAGCCTTTAATTTTATTTATTTACCCTTTTTCTTGATGCCCTTGAAGTGCGGGCTAAGGTTTGGACCGCCTGGGCTATTTTAGTTGAGTTGGAAATATTTTATTTGTGGGTCCCACTTGCCCTGGGGAAACGTGTGAAGAGCAATTATACCCATATCATGTGGGCTCATCTTTTAATTAGGTTCTTTCCTAATTATAACTAGTAGGCAGGCCCATTAGCTTGAGAGGCCCATTGGGCTTAAATGGCAATTTAACCTAAGGGTCCATCTAACTCTATTTGACTCAAGGTTGGGTATTCCTTTCTCTAACCCAAGTAGAACTAATGGGTCAACCCATTAAGTCCTCTTGACCCATTTAACTTAGAGTACCTATTTTACTTGGGTGACCCATTTAACTTGGATCGACCCATTCAACCTATTTTACCCATTTGACATGTGGGATCAAAAATTAGGTTTTATGCTATTTCTTGTCCAACCAATTGGACCCATCCTTATTGGGTTCTTTTCTAATTAAAACCAATGGGTCGACCCATTTAACTTAAAGGACCCAAGACCCACTTTCTATAAATAAGACAAAAGGGGGGGAGAAGCATTTTTTCTCTTTACTTCTCCCATCTAACCTAAATCGTGGAGGAGAGGAGAGAAAGAAGAAAGAAGAAAGAAGAAAGAAGGGAAGATGGAAGAAAGAAGGTGAAAAGGAGGAAAAAGAATGAAAAAGCTTGGCTGAAGGCTTGGAACCTCACCTTGTGGAGCCCTCTACGTGGAGCTTTTCTATATTGGGGGTAGGTAAGCCATTCAATCCCACTTCTTTTCTTCTATTTTGGGTTTTGGGGTTTGGGAAATGGGAGAGATTCTACCTAGGGTTCTCTTGGAACCCAAGGAATCGATGGAACCTCTAAACCTAGACTATGGTGGAGTTATTTCACTCCATTACAAGCTCTAAGCCTAAGCAATCTCTTTCCATTTGAGAAATTTAGGGTTTCTACCCTATTATGTCCTAATTTAGGTTCTCTTTGTTTTTCTCTTAAATTCTTGGGATTACATGGACCTAATGAGGTCTTAGAACCCTAATGGACCTAGGAGGAAGCTGTCTTGAAGCCTCCCTACCTTTAAACCCCTTGGAAAAGGAATCCCGGGTGAGAAACCTTTCAATTTTTGGTTCTGCAGGTAAGTGGTTTTACATGTGGTTTCAGACCTGCATGAAACCACCCTGAGATTACCTCCCTGAGAAGGCCCCTGGAAAACTAGGATTTATGTGCTGTTTCATTTTTTGAGAAACCACTCCTGCAACCGCACTGGACTGAGACTGTCCTGAGCCCCTGGTTTCCTAGGATTTACCTGTGGTTGCAGAAATTGGGCATGAAACCACTCCTGCAACCACTCCACTTCTGAAACCTTATACTGAAAGTGATTATGGGAGACCTTTTGGGAATCTGTCCCTTTACTTAATTAACCCTGTTTTCACTCTTTATTTAGGTTTAAAGTTTTCATCTTGTGACGTGATACTTGATTTCGGCGACAACTCATAACATTGGGACATAACACATATTGTGAGTGGGTTTGGTTGTTTGGGCTTGATATTATTATTGCATTGTTTATTATGGCATCATTATAAATTATTAGGCATGCTTACGCATATTGCATACTTTTATATATGATTGTTATGATGCTGATTGGAAATGTTTTACTTTGATGGGTCTCGGTGCAGGTGGGTGCCGGTGCCGGTGCCGGAACTCCGGAATACATATATAATACCTTTGATTGAATGTCATATTGAACTATATGCGCCGTGCCGTGTTGGTAACCGGGCACTAAACCAGATGAAAAGTTGATGCGTCCAGGATTACCTCTCGGGACGATAGAAATTGTATGTAGAATATTCATGGCTAGGATTTGCACCCTATTGCTACGACCCTTGCCAACAGGGGTTTAGGTGTTGGATAACCAAAGTCCGAATTTTGTGGTGTGAGAGAGAGCCATTCATGGTAGTGATGGTTATATTGGGGCTTGCCACTGTGATGTTTTGGTGGCATCGTCCGGCGTAGGCTCCCGGGTGGCAATTGAGGTTTCATTGTGGTGATGAATGGAAGTGACCCACAGTGTTTCCCGAGTTGTCACAGTAGCATTTACCTCTGACTTAGTTGTGTGATAGGTGGAATAAAAATGGAATTAACATGTGCATGCATCATTGGACTATGTGAATTGCGTGTTTGTGCATCCCCATCCCCTCACTGGCTCAGTGGAACTAACCCCCTCGTGTACACAATTTTTAGATTAGGATGCAGGTATGGAGGAGCCGGAAGTAGTGTTTGAGGAACATGGCGACGGGTGTCCTTGTGACGATTGCATCTACGGGCCATGAGAATTTTAGGGACTTGTTCCCCTTTTGTTTATTTTAGGGCGTAGGTCCATGTATAAACATTTACTGTTATACCCTTGTTGATAGTTATTAGATGATAATGGAAAATGGATTAATTACAGTATTTATCATCTAGGCTTTGATCATCTTGTAACTATTGATTTTATACGCTTCCGCAGAACTATTAATCTTTTGGAATGTAATATTCCCCTTTCCGCACTCTGATATTATATTGTTTTAATATTGGTTATGACTGTGCGTTGGGACACTGTGTCAGTGATCCTGACAGCTTAGTAGGATGACACGCGTCGTCCTAGTCACCCATTGTATTGTATTTCATCCCTTGTCTGGGATGGGGGCGTGACATATTTCCCTCCAATATTTTGTTTGAATTTGTTGTGCTCTCTTATATGCAAGAGGCAATAGTTGAACTCAAGAATAGTCCCACATTGGTTGTGGGAGAGTTACTTGAGGGGTATATATATAGGGTTGTTTCTTTAATGTGTGAGCCCTTTGGAGAGGTGGTCACCCTACTCTCTAAGGTGTGGGGGGTTCTCAGGGTGCTTTTGAATCACGCGCGTGCACGCCGAGCCGGGTCGGGGTCGGGGTGTGGGTGTGGGTGTGGGCACAAAACCTTATTTTTAATAAGTAGAAGTTTTGCATTTTTTAGTTTTAATTTTTTATTTAAAACTCGGTTTGGTTCACCCGTGGTTCATCTATACGATTGAACCGTACATATATACGAATAGATACACCCCTCCCTATACGTGAAGGAAATACGTACTATCTGTACATACGTTCACCTGTATTTGTATGGATATATCCCTTCATGAAGGGTACTCCATTACTATATATATACAAAGTCTTGCCTGCATTTGGTACATAACAGAAACGAATTGTCTCTGCCACAGTCCGTTTAAGAGACCAGTTTTACTGTATTTTCTTTAGTAGTGGAGGGCTAGTATAGCCGTTTGGTATCCTTCAGCACTCGTATCAGATTCTGCAACCTATGCGTTTAGGAGTTGTTTCATCTTGGAGGGTTAGGTGCAAGGTCAACCCCGTTGCAGAAGTGGGGGCATCTAAAACCTTAAGGAGAGTATCTGTCAAATACGACTCAACTCATCCTGTTCGTGACTGTTCCTGTTCGTGTTGTACAAGTTTTCCTCTCTGGTTCATGTCTTGGTACTGATAACAGGTATTTTACTTATTACTGTATTACAATTTAGTCTTATAGTATATGCCTTGGATAACATTAGGTAATGTTCATTCCAGGCATATTGGGTTCATTATAAACCAATGTTTCTTTTACTACGATGTCTATCAGCATAGTCAGATATCTACAAGTTTTACTTGCATAAGGAGGTAGACGTCAAATTGTGGTTCATGTTCTTAGGACACAGATTTTTTTCCAATTAAAGTGGTCCTGTCTTACATTATATCATCTTGGTTGCAATCTGTCCTGGCTTTCTATTTAAAAAGCTGAATTTCATGTTCATGGTTGGTATTTCCTCAGAGGCTTTTTTTTTTTTTTTTTTAAATTTTGTAAACCAGTCCTTTTCAACCAAAACCTGTCCATAATTGAATCAGTACACCACTACTATTAGAGAACCTATTGTTTCTTTGCATCTTTACTCGCTCCACAACATCTTAAGCTGACACTAATTGAGACATTTCAGTTCTTGTTAAGAGTCCCTCATGTATATATTTTTGTGTTTCTTTACTGTTATTGGGGAGCAAAGGCTTTTCTTTTCTTCCAAGAATATGACATTTCTTCCATCTAGATTAGAGTCCGTCTTAGCTCATCAGAAATTGAGATTAAGAAAAAATACAAAACAATGAATACACCTCCCTACAAGAAGGTGCTCATGTAGCTGCAGCTCAAGATAGTAACAGTGACTGGGTTTGCCCTACAAAAGAATTGAAGGATTAAATAAGTCTTGGCTCCATACTAGAAATTTGGAGTGCACCATCCAAGGGGTTCTTTCGTTATCTGTTAATGTTTTCCCTTTCTCTCCAAGATTCCCATCCGACCTACTAAAAAGAGGTCATCCTCAATTTCTGTGTGTCCATCCCTTTCTTTCTCTTTCAATG
Organism: Telopea speciosissima; assembly: GCF_018873765.1. Lineage (NCBI taxonomy): Eukaryota > Viridiplantae > Streptophyta > Magnoliopsida > Proteales > Proteaceae > Telopea > Telopea speciosissima. The sequence goes on from NC_057925.1 coordinate 54,181,149, forward strand.
AAAATGCAAAATATAATTTTTATGTCAACTCATCCTGATCCTTAACCAAAATTAGTCCTGATCTCAAGGGACCCTTAAAGTGTCCTTGTCCAAATCATATAAAGCTCACAAATGCACCTGTGTAAAAATTCATGAACTCTCAAGAGAGCCAACATGGTAATCATTTGTGGATCACCATCCACAAAGTGGGTACTAAAATTTCTCTTCCATCGTAGTATACAACTAGCCCTCCTCATTAGTTTCACTCAACTTTCTCACAAACAAGAAAAAGGACAGCTTTCTTTTTCCTTTTTCCTTTTTGGTTATATGAAAAAAATAAAGGGAACAGAATGCTATTGATTATAATTGACCAACACCAATGAACAAAGCTTCATAGAGAACTTGTGTGAAGATTATTTCCAGTGAAATTACGGGATACAAAGAGTAAAAGCAATAGATGAACTTCCATGAACATTATAAGGACATCAATGTTCCTGCATGTTCACTATACTACAGAGAACCCACTTTCAAAGCTAGACTAATGCAGGGAACAAAAACACCTCCCCTTCCATATAGTCAAAATATAATAACAAGAAGAAACAACATAGTGGCCTGCAACTTCCATACCCAAACTACTTCTGCTATTGACCATTAGACTTAGAGGACCGTGTGCTAGTACTTGGTTCAATAACTTTCACTCTTTACCATCAGCTGCACGGAGCGAACCCAGCTGAACAGGAGCTTGTGTTCCAACCACTTTGGAAGACCCGTAAACAGATAAGTCAACTCCTTGAACCTTCTCTTTCTCGATTTGTTCCTTGATCCAAAAGTAAGTGATGCGTAACCCATCCTAATAAAATCAGAGAATTTCCAGGATCAGTAACCATTCGATTTGTTGTTAGAAGAAAGTCGATTGACCAAATAAGACAGCTAATATCTGCTCGTGTGTACCTTCAATTTCATCGTAGGAGCCCAACCAAGTTTCTCCTTGATCAGAGTGTTGTCTGAGTTGCGACCACGTACACCCTCTGGACCTGGGATGTGATGAATGGGGAGATTCTTGTTCTCAAAGCTAAGCACAATGTCAGCCATCTCATTCATGCTAACCATCTCATCACTTCCAATGTTTACTGGCTCCCGGAAGTCAGACTTTGTCAGTCTGAAAAAGGATTCCAAGATATCAACCCAAACAAACGTGTATTACACACTGTAAATATGAAATGGATGAACCTATACACCAATTATTCAATTTGATGTATCTAATCTATAAGAATCTATGTATGGTAGATCTCATTCATTTATTTACTAATACATCTATAGTAGCAGTAAAACAACCATAAATTCATGGTTACAGCACTAAACTACATCAAACTGTACTAGGTATCAGACTCAACATGACTATAACAATGAAATACTAAATCTTAATGAAGAGTATAATGAGCTACATATTTATGGGAGATTTAAGCTCATTACCTTAAAACACCTTCCACACATTCATCAATGAAAGTGAAGGATCGTGTCTGGAGACCATCTCCCCACATCTCAAACTTATCAGTGGAAGTAATGGTCTTTCTACAGAAAGCAGCAGGTGCCTTCTCCCTCCCGCCTATGTACAGTAAAAGCCTCACATGTTAACAGAAGCCAACAACAACAACAACAAACTCAGCCTTATCCCAACTTAATGGGGTCGGCTACATGGATCCAAACACAACAAAAGAAAACTAAGTTCTAACAAGGGATGCAACATGTTAACAGAAGCCAAAGTAACAAAATGATGCAGATATGCCTGGGATTGATACTCGTTTGAGCTTACCTTTCCATGTTCCAAAGGGACCATAAATGTTGTGGAAACGTCCAATCCGACACTCAATCCCGAAGTCCTTGGTGTAGTGCTTGCACAACTCCTCCGATGCTAACTTCTCCAATCCATAAGCATCTTGAGGCTACAAGATGAAATGGATAAATCCATACAAATTATGTCACTGGATGGAAATCAACAACAATAAATCTAATGGTTAAAAGACAGCAAACCTCTGCAGGCCATGCATCAGACTCCTTCAAGCTCACATTAGTGTCCAACTGCTTAAATTCAGGGTATATGCAAGCACTAGAGGCATAGAAGAACCTGCAAACCATAGAAGTCAATTAATTTACAGATTAGAGCAACATAACAATCAGATAGTAGCCTTAACTGGGGAACATGTAAAAGGCATGACAATTTCTTGAGAATGCTCTGTAACTAAACAAACAGTATGCCAACATTATATCAAATGGTTGGAACAAATCCAGATTTCAACCTCAATTATCTAATCTGATGGAAACTATAAATAAATAAGGACAATTTTTCAATAAGATGAACCTTTTAACTCCATTTATTCTCGAGGCCTCAAGCATGTTGAAACTGATCATTGTGTTGTTGTACATGATTACAGAGTGGTTGGACTGTATGAATCCCATTCCTCCCATATCAGCAGCAAGGTTAAACACATGGTCCACCCCAGAGGTGACCTTCAAACAGTTATCCATCACCCTGAGATCAACAAGGTGGAACTCATGACAAAACATGTCTTCAGACATATGTTCATTCTTCTTCCAATCAGAAGCAATGATATAATGTCCTTCACTCTTCAACCTTCTGGCAATGTGAGAGGCAATGAAACCACCAGCTCCAGTAATGGAAATTCGGAGCTTCTCCAATGGCCAGTATGGTTCCCTCTCCAGATTCTCATAAGTGTAAGCGCCATATGTCCCGTCGGTGCTTCCCATTCTGCAGCATTGAAGAATGAAAAATATTATAAAAAAAAACTAGTCTCTGTACCACAACCGTGAGCACCAAAATTGAAGAATGAAAATAGAAACATAATTAAACCGAATTGAAGCTTAAAACCGTAAACCAACAACCCTTGTGGACAAGCAAAATAAGCACCGAAAAGAAATCTTGCCCATTCATTTCTAAACCAGATCCAAATGAGTAAACATTATCAACATTATTCAATTCCCCCCAAAAAATAACAGAGTTCCAGAAAAGAAAACTAAAATAAGAATAATTCCAGCCAGTAAACAATTTGAAAGAAAACCCACAAGCACACAATCATCTTTCAGCAAGAGAAAGCAAAATCTAGAGTCCATTTCGCAAAAGAATTACTCAGGAAGTGATATCACGTTCTCAAAGCTAGTAAGCATACCACCAAATTGATTTACCAGATGAAACATATGACGAAAATAGCAGAATATGATGGTAAAGAAGTAGAAACAGAGCATCCATGGAAGTTGGCTCCACAGCCATCAAACAAACAAACAAAAAATTGAACCCATAAAAATTAACACCTCAAAATCACATCTTTGGGTTGCAACAAACTTGGAGGCAAGTAGAGAGAACCCAAAACTACCAACATAATCACAAAAAACAGGAGTAACTAAAGTGCAACCCAAATGAACCCATAAGAAACCACAGTTCTCTTTACCTCTGAACCCTGAACTCAAGCCTCTGCGTCGAAACGTAATCTGTGAACGAGAGAAGTAGAAGAAGCGTTATCGGTCTGAGAGATTCGTACAGAAATGTCTCTCCTCGATTCTCCTATAAATAGAGCTCTCCAAAAAGGGCCCCTTTTTTCAGCTTTTTCAATTTTTTTTTTGTGGTTTTGACGTTTTGTGGGTTTTTCTACATCTTCACAAAATCTTGACCCTTTTGACCCACTGTGTCAAATTGAGTGGATGTGAGAAGGCCACAACACTGTGGGTCCACTCATGAACGGCTAAGATTGCCACCAAAAGACTCATTGTGTCAAATTAAGTGGATGTGAGAAGGCCACAACACTGTGGGTCCACTCTTGAACGGCTAAGATTGACACCAAAAAATATCTGACAAGCCCTCATGGTGGGGCACCATTTGTTAGAGCTGTGTTTGGTAACATTTTTCGTCTAAGATACATTTGAAATTCAATTCTTTGTTATTTTCTCGTTTTACCATACATTTTAGACCCAAAAGCTATTCTAAGAATGTACACTAAACACAACTTAGGACTTCGCAATTGAGTTGCAAGCATGATTATAAATATTGGTATTGGATTGGCTGATTGGGCATATTAGCTGAATTGTACTGGTATTAGGCATGGATCGGTTGTGTTCGACATCGGAGGAATGGTTCTTTATTAAGAGCAAAGGAAAATTTTGTCTTTAATACATCTGGCTGATGCATATCACGATCGATAAAAATTGATACCGATATTTATAACCATGATTAAAAGTACCAAGTGACTATCAGAAATTAGCTCTTAAATATACAAAAAAATTAGTTATTTTCATTCATTAATCATTATTGATACCTTTGGAGAAATAGCTTTATTTTTTTCTATTATTTATAATTAAGTTAGAGGCAAAATTAGGGTTTAGGGTTTCCTTTTTTGAAAAGACGTTTCTGAATTGGCTTTATCTTTTTAAGGTTTGATGGAATTTAGTGGATCTACAAAGCTAAAGTTTGGGTAAGGGTGTAATTCCTAAAGCAACCTCTGGTTTTCAACGTCCAAATTGACCTGAATAAGACCCCTCGTGCCTATTTCCCTTACGAGATTAGTTTTAGTTGATAATTAATAGGGAGAAAGAATGTTACATGGTATTGTGCGCACAGGCGCAGCTCCTCCTGCGCCTTGACATATGATTGCATGAAATGGCCGTCATGCCCTCATAGAAAGATGCAAATCCCTAAAGACAAAATGACCATGTACGATAGAATCTGTGGAGTGTGAGGTAATAGCCAAAATAGTACGTCTACTTCACTGTTTAACAGTTAGCCATAGCATGGCACGTTGGGAAACTGATCGAATATTTTTTGTCTGTGGATTCATTCAAGGTCTTAGGTGAATGACTGTCATGCCCTCATAGAAAGATGAAAATTCCTAAAGATACAATGGTCATTTTGCATGGCCATGTATCTCGGTGCAGGGGTCACGCGCCGCACGTGATCAAGTAGCATTTTCTTTCTCTAGTTAATAATACTCCACATACGGGGACTTGTTAATTAAGGATTAAGAAATTAAAAGAAAATTTTTAATTGACAATTGGTTTGATAGTCAAATAATCTTCTAAAGGGTCAAAATATATTTAGTTTGTCCATAAAATAAATTACCAAATAATCGCAAAATTGCAACCCCTTCAAAGTCCTTTATCTTACAATTCAAAATTTTCCTTTTTAAGTGATAAATATTTTTCTTATAAAGGCACCAAATACATTATCTTTATTGTAGATTTTTTTTTCACACGCAATTAAACTTCCAAGTTTACTGTCATTAAAACACACCAAAAAAAAAAAAAAAAAAAGTGGACAAGGACATTTCAGTCACTTCACATAAAAAGTAGATGGCAATTTTGTAAAACAATTGCTGAGAATGGGTCGAATTATTACTGGATTGACGAGTGCCCCAGACTACGAAGCAATGGCCACAGGCCCACAAGAGCCCACAGATAGTGAAAAAGGAATATTCCAAGAAAGTTCTTAAATTTGAACGGAATGCAGCTCGTATTCTAACATGTGATCCTAGTCCTCATAATGGAAGACAGGAAAGGATGAGAAGAGAATCTCTCTTTCTCTCTCTTCAAGTGCAATTATTGAAGGGCTTTTTGGCACACATGGTACACATGGTCTCTGTTATATACACATGGTCTTTGCCGTACCATTGGATGTGCATTATCGCCCCACCGCCCCACTGGTACTGTAAAGGATTTTAATCCTATTCTATATTCTAAGAAAGATATTTGTTTGGTGACCCATGATCACGACGATCCTAGGGTTTTAGGTAACGGTATTGGTAAGGGTGTTAAACGGTTTGGTTTTGGTTAAACCATTTAATTAGACGGTCTCAATTTTTGAAATTATAATTGAACTAATTATAAAATAGTTTTATGGTTTTAGCTTAAACAGTTCGGTTAGGTTTCAGTTGAAACGGTTCCTTTTGATTTTGGTACATTTATGTACATGTATGAGTGTTAAATGGTCTATTTCGGTTAAACGATCTATTCTAGTTTAAATCGTTTAATTAAACGATTTCAATTTTGAAACCATACCCGAATCATTTATTAAACAGTTTCAATTTAAAGGATTCAGTTCGGTCCCGATTTGATTTTGACACCCTTTAGGTATTGGATCCATAGATTTATATAGTATGGGTATTGATTGTGACCGATACCGATACCTAATTGATATGTATCGGCCAAATTGGTCAAAAAGAGTGTTTTGTTATGCGTTTTTAGTCGATTCAAACCTCAATACGGTCTGATCCATATCAGTATCATACCAGTATTGGCAGCGATCGATACCTTAAACTAAACCTAGCGACGACCACCTATCAAGGTTTTGAAAACCTGAAATCAAGATCTAGATCAGTTCAGGCCAATTTCATCGGATTTGAAATTAGTGCCTAAAATTGCCCTAACTCTAGATTTTGGAATGGGATCGGTCAGCCGAACTAGCCAATCCCATTTCTTAAAACCCTACCACCTACCAAAGGGACATGTTGTCATTAACTTTGGCCTTGAGGTGTGCAAGAGTTTCTTTAGTGTATCATATTTTCTTTTTCTATAATCAAGAGAAATTTAGATTACATCTCAATATCAACCTAATAATGCTTACTCAATTGTTTGGTATCTTGCCGGTAGAGTGTAAGCTCCTAGGAGATCGAATCCCATCAGACACTTAGATAAGACTGACAAAAAAAATTCTCAATCTCAAGGTTTGTTCATTTTAACTTAAAGTGTATGGAGAATATTTACAATTATTAATTATACACCCTTTACCTTTTTTTCAATGGAACAATGTCTATGATTATAGCTTTATATTTGCATTAAAGTGTTAGGTAAAAACAAATCAAGCACAAGCCAGAATTCAGAAGATCTGAATTGTTCATTTTGTAAATGGTTTGTTGGTCCATCAATTAATTTTCTTTATAAGTGAATGTGATATTATTGTTGTTGTTCGTTTCTTTTCTATCCATCTTGAAAAGAAAGAGGTGGAATTTGCTAAGTGGGGTGAGGATGAAGATGGGATTCAATCCAAGCCCATAAAAAGCTTTATCTATTAAACTTGATGACCACCTTTTTATTGCAATTGCCCTTTTTTTTTTTTTTTTGGAGGTAAACTCCTATTGTCTATGAAGTCACTTACCAATCCATGTCATGTTTGGATATCTGAATTTGTGATTGATGGAAAAGTTGTTAAACTACAATATAATTATAAGAATACCATTACGTCTATAGACCTTGAATTCTCAAATATTATCAAGAATGCCCTCCCATCAATGCCCTACTACATGTCTACATGGGTCCATTTTTTTTACTGAAAAAAATGCTGCTTGGTTACGTGGTTTCTACATCCAAACATAGGAACGTGCAAATTTACCACCTTGCCCAGTGTGATATAAAAAATACCCATCCATGTTGATGCCCCTACGCATACTCTCATTGACCCGTGCTAGTGCAAGGGCTACACAACCAAACAGTGATCTCTTGCCCATTTTTTAATTACAAAGATGTGGGACTCATCTATATTAATTAATTTGAATAAATAAAAATTTATTCTAATTATCCCACAAAAAAATGCTAAGAATCAAAGATTCAAATGGGTTCGACTCTGTTTCCACAAAGGCTCCTTTTCCACAGGAATCAATGTGATGGATATCACCTCGGAAACAAAGCTTATGTTAATCCAATCCTATCATTCACAGTCTCATTTAAATGGTCAGATGAAATGGCAAACTATTTGTAGAAGTCAGGATTGGAAGTTTATGATCATCTAAATTTGGTTGTTTCATATCAGAGGCTGCAGCTGCTAGAACCTGTCAAATAGTTTATCATGTACTATGTTTCATTATGTTTATAAGAAACAATGTCTTGTCCAATTCAATTGTTTGAGATTTGGGTTCTTTTGAAATAAAGCAAACAGTTGCAACCCAGAATGAAATTCATGTACAGATTCTATGATCCACATAAACATGTGTGCAATGACATAATGAATCTATCATAGAACAGCAGCTGGCCACTTGTGATCTGAATGGAGAGAGGCAGAGACATATAACTTATCATTCACCAAGAAGCTATAGTAAAGATTATCATTAGAAGATACAAAATACTAGTTGACACTCTAAGCTACAAGCACGGTTGGGAAGCAATGGGATATCTCCCAGCATTTAAAACCTATAAAACAAAGAGAAGTTCTTCAACCTGGAACCAGAGCTCCAATAACTTACTTCGAAAAAGAAATCTACTCAAGGAGTTCATCTAAAAAACAAAAACACGACATCCATAAATTCGAGGCCTTTCTACCTACTGGGGTCTTGTGAATGGCAGTGCCTCCAAAGAAAATCTGCCCTGTGTGAAACAGTATATGACAAAAATATATTAGCTTGCACTGGAATTGCACTCAAGTATCAAAAGACCTACTAGCCATGCCATCAGGAATATCAGGGATCTCTTGTATGGCACGGAGTATAGGTGTCAAATCTGTCTGATAAGGACTGGGCTACTCTCGAAGAGCAGATGCCATCTCCTTGATACCTTCAGCAATGGTGGCTAGATGATAAAAAAATAACACCTCGTCATTGTTTCTTCGGCCTTGGAGTATAACGATTCCCACTTGTCCCCTCTCCAAAAGGTGATGTCAATGGAATTTGCATGGTAGAGAAATTCTCCTGTGAGTCACCACTCACCACATTCACATTTGACTCCATCGCAATGTCATTGGAGCCCATTTGATCCCCACCCCCTGCCTCTGACTTTGATTGTTATTATGTGTCTTTCGAGTCGGGTGCTCTGACCAGTTGCAGTGTCTTCACCAAAAATGGTCTCATAAATATCAAAGAACTCAAATTTCTTTTTATTGTAGAGCATGGCTTCAGGGTGCTCCTGCAACATAAAATGCATATTAAGAGTCAATGACAATATACGTAAGTATTCTATGAATCCAGTATAAACTAGTATGTAAGTATTCATTTCAATGGCTTTCTTAACAGATTGTGATGCTGCGAATATTAGAAAATAAACTGGAGTTCAGTAGGTATTTCTAGGGGGTGCTTCTTCCTCATTGTCGTCGCTATCACCATCATCCAATATGACTAGCATGGCAGCTATAGCAGCCATACAACAAGCTGTTGCTGCTGCTCTTCTTTGTTGTTGATATCTAGCAGCATCCATACCCCACATCTGAAGGAGAAAAAAAACATTGTACTCAAAACTATTGAAGTAACAACATTTCACTAGACATTTTCATTCTTTTGGTAGTGCTATCAAAAATATGTAAACTTAATCGACTTTTAATTAACAATGCATTTATAGATAATGAAATGGAGGTGCTTATCAGACCATTTATTAACTGATTCGCTGGTTGAATGTGAATATTTAAAAATGGAGGTGCATTTATAATGAAATAAGATAATTGAGAACTGTAACAGTCTGATTCAGATGATGAATTCATCAAATTTTGAAGGTTAATGCATAATGGAAAGCTCAATGCTAAATAGATTCAAGCCTAAGCCATGCAAGTGACAATGATTATTACCTTATTTATATAGCAATAATATAATGACTTAATAGGGAGTTGAAACAACTTAGAGAGGAACAGAGAAATTATCAACAAAATGGCAACAGAGGGACCTGAAACAACCTCAGCATCTAATACATTTGAGTCAACAGCTGGACAAGAATTGGTGCACGATTATTGGAAGGGTAAAGAAAATTAAGAAGAAATGATGTCACAGCTATTTAGACATGAGGTAGACAATAAAATTGTGAACTAAAACACCCAAAGAAGACAGACATTAGGCTGATGGAACCAGCATTGTGCTAAGAAACTCTATTTCAACTGAGAAATCATAAAGATTTATACATTTATCAATAAATAATGATAAGTATTTCTATATAATGGAAGAAAACTATCAACCCCAAGTGTCATTACGCATGACTATTTCAAGATCTAATTTCCAAATGCTGAATGATACTCCAACCAGCCAATAATTATTAATAGACCTACCAATAGGCTGGCACTAATATCTGATCAAACCAATTCCAAATTGAATCAAATATTGACCATGATAGAGATGCTGCCTCAGAAGCAGCAAGATACTAAAGGATGAAAAGCAAGGAGCAGAGCTTTACGAAGCGAGCAGCAGAGTAGCTTACACCTTTGCAGATTTGAGAGTTGGAAACCACCCATTTGACAACAAATGTTTAACAATTACCAGGGCTCTATCAGGAACAGAACCTACCACGCACCTTGCACTCACCAAATTTTCTTAGCTTCAGATATGTAGAGGAAATCATATACACCTCAATACACAAAATCCAAAAACAATTGGAAGATTAAATGGTAAGAAGAGCCCAATCGATAAAGCCAGTCTCTGCTGTCAAAGTTTTCAATAGCTTCTCGGAACTTTTTGATTTATCAGCATTGAATTTGCACAAAACAGAACATTAGTATATTATGCAACATTAAAATGATAGAAAGTGATTAATAAACAAAGTTGAGCTGTTTATTACTAATTCCAAATTGGGCATCCAAGAACTCAAACAAAGTTCTGTTATACTTTTCTCTTGAATCTGGTTTCTTTCCTTCACTGCAATCCTGGTTTTCAAAGGGTTTTCTGAATCCCTAACCCTAGGTAATTTAGATCCCCATCATACCAACAAATGGTTTAGGGTCTGTCAAGTGAATGCCCTGTTTCTAGAAATCGTTGAGCTGGCTTAGCATTCGAACAGCTCCTCATTGCTGACGAAGTTAATGCAATGGGATTCCTATTAAAACTGTTGGTTTGAGTAAAGCATATTTTGAAAGATTGAAACACAGTTCCAGAGAAATGTCTCAAAGCATGGCTGTAAACAAGCTCCCCAGAAAAAGAACTATACCCATGATTTTGCAAACCACCTCTCCCAGGTTCTTCTCTTTAAAATAGGGTTTTGAGAGAAGAAAATCAAAGGAGAACCAAAAATAAAAAATAAAAAACGCAGTTGAATATTATACCAGCTTAACTACCTCTTGCTGGGAATGAAACCTGGTTGAAGAGGACGACGAAGGTTGGAGATGGTTCTGTGCGACAACTTCCCAACTGTGGGAGATGCACCAGCAGCTTTCACAACTTTACTTCGTCTTTCCCACTGAGACAAGCAGGGTGGAAGAAGCAGCAATGGCCTGACTCTTTTCTTGCCCCTGGTATCCAAACAACTCAATTTTAACTCTTATGTGGGAAAGTTGTCCGGAAATCCCACTCTCTATCCCACCCCATTGAAACTCCTCGATTCAAACGGGGCCTAAGAGAACGGAGAGAGACTCCAGTGAGGTTGTGGGCACTGTTGGAGGACTCTGGCTCATCTCTCATATCTCTCACTGTACCTCTTCAGTCACTAGGACAACATTGACATTGACGGAGGAATTGTACTTGTACAATTACTGTACAATACAGTGTATGTGATTGTTTTAATTTTGCGCTGTGTTTGGTATGGTATGCATTCATGGAATAGATTCTGGGCCTAGAGCACATTCTGAAGGCTTGTTTCGGAATGCAAACCAAAATCTCGATCAGTTAAAATATGAAATTATAAGTCAAAGATCAGAGTAATTTCTCTTCCACCAACAGAGAAGAGTTGGGATAGAACACATGGGTACTGCGTGTGCCATGTTTTGAATTGGGATAAGAATTTGGAACTGCCTGTGGTTAATAGATGATGTGACTTTTAATACAGAGCGCATCTTATATACACCTTAGCACACTTCTACCACACTAGAACCAGGATCAGGTTTGCTTACACCACTAACGCCCATTTCCATCCTCACTTCTTTAACATTATCCCATTCTCCCATCATGGCATACAAATTTGATAACAATATATGATTTCCACTGTAATTGGGCTCCAATTCAAGCAGATGATTCAAGATTCTTCCTGCTAACATTATATTACCTTGGTTCCTGCATGCCCCAATCAAAGTGCGCCACACAATTGCATCTGGGTTCACAGTCATAGCCTCCACAAATTCAAATGCCTCATTAACTAGCCCTGCCCTGCAAAGAAGATCGACCATGCATCCATAGTGCTCCATCCATGGTTGAATACCATAGTCCTCTACCATGGATCGAAAACATTCAAGCCCTTCATTCACCAAACCAGCATGACTGCAAGCAGATATGATGCTGAGGAAGACTACACTGTCAGGTCTGAAGCCTTCCCTCTGCATCTGAGTGAAACGCACGAGGGCTGGTATCCCACAACCATGCATAGCTAACCCTTGTATGATAGACGTCCAAGAAACCAGAGTCTTGTTCTCCATCTCATCAAAAATCTGGCAAGCTTTCTTGATATTGCCACATCTAGCATACATGTCCATGAGAGAGTTTGCCATACAGATACTCCCCTCCTTAAACCCATGCTGCTCAACGTATTGATCAATCCATTCCCCAAACTCAAGGCTACCTAGCTTTGAGCACATAGAGACAACACCCAACATGGTAACCTCATCAGGTGGTACGTTTGCAGACTCCATGTCTTTAAACAGAGCTAATGCCTCGCTGGGATTATTATTGTTGGCATACCCATTAATAATTGAAGTCCAGGAAACTACATTTTTTATTGGAATCTGCTGGAAAACTAGTTGGGCATTGAGCAAACACCCACATTTTGAGTACATATCTATCAAAGCGTTGGATACATACACGTCAATATTGTCCAAATTTTTTAAAACGTAACAATGCACCAGTTTTCCTTCTCTCAAGGCTCTCAGAGAAGAACAAGCCGAAAGAATGCTTACTGCAGTAAGCCCATTTGGGCTCATATTGGCATCGATCATAGCACGGGAAATTGAGAGTGCCTTGTATGGGTTGTCCGAATGAGCATATGCAGCAACAAGAGCATTCCAAAATACTAAATCCCTTTCAAGGCTTTCGTCAAACACCTGTTGTGCAGACTCAATTTCATCAAACAGCCCATACATTTGTAGTAAAACTGTCCGCGTAATTAACTCGGATACAAAACCCATTTTGAAAATCTGAGAATGTATCTGCCCTCCTTCCCGATCCCCTGAAATCTGACAACATGCCTTGATTACATAGAGAACAGTATAACTGTCTACCTTCAGACCTTTTCTTCTCACATGAGCATAAATCAAGATTGCTTCTTTGGGGTTCTCCCTTTGCAAATACCCTCGGATGACGGTGTTCCATGTGTAGGTGTCCAGTCCGTCAATTCGATCAGCGATCGAGCGGGCGACGCATGTGGTTCCAGGAAGGGGGCTTGAGGCAAAAGTAGCGACAAGTTTTGCGGCCGTAGGAGGATTGTAAATGAGGCCTTGGGTTATCGTCTGTGCAAGGATTTGGTTGAGTTGGTTCTTGTCTTTACATTTTTGCAGGTTGAAGAGTGGATCGAGAGAAATGCTTTTGCCGGTTGGGACTGTGAGATGCAGTTGCGCCAAATTTAGCTTGTATCGATGAGAGAGTGATTTCATGAAATAAGTACCTGAGAGGACCCGTTCAGTTGGAGTGTTTGAACGTTCCCTCCTCGGTTTTCTTAACAAGTGCCACTGCGTTCAATGGTGGACGGAAAACACTTCAACTGAAGAGGAAGGGAATAAGCGACAACAGGGGAGGGTGGAGCTGGGTGGGAAAATTATCCTCTCCAATTCCTTAAGGTGCGGCAGTGCGGCAGTGCTAGGTGGAGATTTCGACACCTGGCAGCTCAAACATCCAATGGTCCAAGCTCATTGACATCCACTGTTGAATATCCGAGTTGCCAAGTGTCAACATACCTAGCACGGCCACACTGCACAATTTTCAGAATTGGTGAAGTTGGGGAGGGAGGAAAGGGGTTTTAATCCTCTCCAATTCCCTAAACTGTGCACTGTGGTAGTTCGGGGTGGAGATTTTGACATGTGGTAGCTTAGACATCCAATGATCCGAGCTCATTGACTTCCATTTTTTCTTTTTCTTTTTTTTTTGTTGAGTTCGACACCGTTGGATGTCCGAGCTGCCACATATCGAAATCTCCTTCCCAAACTGCCACACTGCACAATTTTAGGGAATGGAGAGGATTATTTCTCTGGATGAAAGGGGGTTGGGGCGAGGTTGCAGATGAGGTGGGATGACCTTTGGAAAATAATCCTCTCCAATTCCCTAAAAGTGTGCAATGCTAGGTGGAGATGTCGACACTTGGCAGCCCAGACATCCAATGGTCCGATCTCAACAGAAGTCAATGAGCTTAGACCGTTGGATGTCCGAGCTACCAAGTATCGACATCTCCACCTAGCACTGTCGCACTACACACTTTTAGGAATTTGTATTGTAGAAGAATATGATGAAGAAATGGAAACGAGAGGATTGAATAAAGGAAAGGGAGAAAAAAGAACTATAAAGGGCAACGTGGCGTTGCACCTAGACAAGGAGGGGCAGGAAATAATCATCTTGCTCCCTCATAAAAGGCAGAAATTCCATCCATGTTGATGCTTTTGTGCAGATTTTTATCCTCTCAAGTGTGGTGCACTGTCCAGTGCATCTATAAAGTGGCACCGTCCAATGCACTTTAAAGATGCACTAAAGTGCACTGGCAGTGCACAACACTTGAGAGGATGAAAATCAGCTTCCGTGCATGCTCCCATTAGCCTGTGCTATTGCAAGGCCCACGCTACCTTTTAGAAAACCCTCCCCCCCCCCCCCCCAAAAAAAAAAAAATTTTAAAAAAAATTTAATAGTAGTAAAAAGGGAGAGGGTTTTATGAAAGGCAACATGGCCCCTGAGCAATTGTGCCAATTGAGGGAGAAATGGGAGCCTGTGTGAAAGCATCATCAAGGGTCGAATTTCCACCTTCCATGGGGCGGAGTGATCATTTCGCACCCTTCTGTGTCTGGGCATAGGGCCACATTGCTTTTAATGGTTTGTTTTCCCTAACAATAAATAGATAAGGAAGGGAAAGAGAAATGATGGGAATCCATTAAAAGGTTACAAAGAAAGGTAATTAAACATTTATAAATAGAGGCGTTGTTCGCTATGCCACAACGCAGGCTGCACCCAGGCACATGGGCCTGCCACTCAAGGAGCAGAGTGGTCATTGCACCCACCCCCATGTGCTTGAGCGCAACCTGCGCTGTGGCATAGAGAACAGCACCCCCTAACATAAATACCAAAATTGTGGAAAGAGAGAGGGTAGGGCCCCTACTCATGGAGAAAATTTTCTGTTACCCACCGTTTACAAAGAATCTCTTCATCTAAAACGATTTAATGCTATAGTTGGACTCTAGTGAATATCACCATTAACTCCAACCCTTGTTTACTTCTGAATGAGCGTGGATCGTGTCCTTGTACAAGGACTGTCCAAGACCCTCGAGGGCCAGTCGCATGGTATCCACTGTGGGATCCACAGGAGGAGTGTATTCCATGTGAGTGGCCCTGAAGGGCCTTGGACGGTATTTGTACAAGAACACGATCTGGTATCCTTCTGAATGCCCATTCTCAATCCAATGGAAGAGTTAGATATCACGTGGATCAAGGTCTTTTTTTCACCTGGTCAGTCAAGGTCGTGCTTGGCACATTGGTCAAGTGCTCACTTGCTGAACGCTTGGTCACGGGTTCAAGTCTTGGAAACAACCTGTCTGAAAACAGGGGCAGATGCATTGAACAAATGAGAAGTCTGTAGGTTTGATCTCTCGAGCTTCACCAGCATTTTTGCCATGCCAGTCAAGAACACATATGAAGGAGAGTTACATGGCTTACTGTGTCAGCTCCACAGCTAGAATTCATATATGGCACCCAGGATCCTGGACTCACACAAACAGCTCTGGCATGTACCTGTAGTAGCTGTTGCTCTCCATATACTATGTCTATGAAGAGAAATTAACAGATGTTTGTGTGCTGTGCATATTTATTCCATTCTCCAATAAGAGGACTAAACAAATGTAGACAGCCACTTTTTTGTGAATAAGAAGACTAGTTAAAACATGGTCAGCAAGGTTCTTGAGTCAATATTAAAATCTAGGGAAAATCGCCTAAATCTACAAAATAAAGAAAATTAATTACAAAACAAGCAGGTTTGACTTTGTTTTACACTTACTTTGTCTTGTAAACCTACTTGTTTTGTAATTCTTTTTCTTATCTCGTAGATCTAGGGAATTGCCCTAATAATCTGAATGATGAGACAACTGTTTCTTGGAAGAGACCATGGTTAACTACACCACAAAACCAAAGGAACTAGTCAATTCAGTGGAGAAATTTAAAAAATAGAGTGAACTTTCATTAATTTTGAAGAGCCATGCATGATTGCAGTATTTAATGCAAAAATAAACAAAAACAAGCATATGGATTGAGAAAGAAGAATATGTGCAAAAGCAAGGTTCTAGTGAACTAGCAAACAAGGTGGGTAAAAGTAATTTACATCAAATATGGATTGGGCGGAAAATTTTCATGCCTAGCATACGCGTGCTGATTGCTGGTGGGATGGTAATGGGGAACCACTGCGTGGTTGATGGAGAGGCGAATGATGGTATCTTAACGGGGATTTGACAACAGGATTGGAGGCCAATTGCTTTTCAACTTGAGACTGTTTGGAAGTACTCTTTGGGGCTTGAACTTGTTCCAGTTTTGCTAAAACCTCAGCCATACGTGGCCGAGCTTTAGCTTCGTTGCTGAGACACTGTAAGGCCAGGTTCGCAGCCACGAAGGCTCCTTTCTGAGAATACTGCCCTTCCAACTTAGTGTCCATTATCCGGAATAATTTGCGTTTGTCACTCAAATATGGCTTAGCCCAGTCCACCAGATTTTGCTCTACACCAACTCTTGTTTTATCAATAGCATGACGGCCAGTCAACAATTCCAACAATACAACTCCAAAGCTATAAACGTCACTCTTTGCAGACAGCCGACCTGTTTATCATTGGGAACATTAGTACAGGGTATAGTAGATCATCTAAGTGTAACTAGGCTCCAAACCAGGCATGCGCACCACATGAAAACATCACACTTATTGTCTCTCCATCCTATACAAAGTTTGGGAAAGGTAGCACTACTCATTTTGAGTAAGGCAAAATAACCATAGTAAATTAAGTAAGAAACCAACTAAGCCACCCTGGAGACTAAGCTTTATCAAATTTTTTTCATCTAGGATAAGTTTAGAAAGTTATGTAGGTCACTTAATCCACTTTTTCCTTCATGCATGAGTAGGATTAACATGCCACTGCAGTTCTAATCCAAAGAAATGGTTCCAATATTTCTATTTCACAGACTTCCCTATTTTTCATATTCTACTTCAGGGGTTTTTTCCTTCTTTTCACAACTCATTTTATTTCATTTTCTCAGTTGTTGGAAAGCGGGGACAAGCAACCTGGTCATATCAGAAAGATATAACATACTATCATTACACATGTTTGACTTACTGCATTTCGAGCCTTTTGAGGGCTGAGGTTCCAAGTCCAACACTGTGATGCTGAAATACCAAAACACATAAAGTGTCCAATTTATGGAGATCATATTGTTTTACACAGCAAAAGATAGCAGTGCTATGAAAATTAAAGAAAATTCAGAAAGGGTGAGAGAAGAAGATACCATATAACCAGAAGAAAAAATATGTAGAAGTAGTCTAATCAGCAAGGAAGAAACAGCAGAAAGGAAGAGTGAAGTTTTTTAACAGGCAAAGCATTCTCAGTTATCAAAAATAAAAATGAAAATAAGAATAAGTAAGATAGTTTGTAGATAAAGTAAAGCAAGTTAATAATAACAGCTCCTGAATAGGGATACGTGAATGGACCTGTAGCAACATATTCAGGTGCAGCATAGCCATGAGTACCCATGACTTGAGTGGAGATATGAGTCCTATCACCAGTGGGGCCTGCTTTGGCCAAGCCAAAGTCAGAAAGTTTTGCATTAAACTCCTGCATAAGTAAAAGCATGATAAATAATTGGAACATGCAAGTCCAAACCAGCAAAGTTTATGGTATGGTTTATTATGAAAGGGGGAAAAATGTATGCTACTCTTTTGTTCAGCATACCGCATCTAAAAGAATATTAGAAGCCTTGAAATCCCTGTATATCACTTGTGATTCAGCATCATGCAAGAAAGATAGACCTCTAGCAGCACCAATGGCAACTTTGATCCTTATTGCCCAAGATAGTGGCTGGGCTCCACCTGCAAAACAATAGATTGCTTGGAAGTTAATGACCAAATTGCTACTCTTTGCATTGCAATAGTGAAAAGAAAATCACATGATCTTTCACCCTGAGAGTCCATTTATGGCTTCCTTCAGAAGTTTCGGCATGCTACAATAAAAGTCACTAGTAGACATTTACCTAAGACTTGGTAGTAGTAGTATTAACAAGACGTTTATCTAATCCTTTTTGTATTGCCAGTCACAATACCAGATGGAGGAAATTAGGTGCATCCAGATGGCAGCTGGCATTCAAAACCATAGAAAAACCTCTCAAATATTTCTGGAAATGATTGACCCTACCCACTAAAACCAAAGGGTGGATTCTATAAGACAGCTATAAGATCAGCCGTTCATGTTGCTGAAAGTTGAGCAACAAAGAAACTAAACAATAAATAAAATAAGTTAATTAGTGAAGACTGAAAAGGATGTTGAACGGATGAATGGAAAAAATAGGAAGGAGTAAATTGGAAATGAATGCATTCAACACAACTTGGGAGTTGCACTAATCAGTAACAAAAGAAAGTCAACAAGATGGTCTGGCCATGCACAACAAAATCCAAGTAACCTCAGGTACGCCAGTGAGGAATGCTGTGATGCAAGTTGAAGGTATTGAAAGGACACGGGCAAGGGTAACATAGTTAGAAAATACATGAGAACTTCAGGAGCTAACAGAGTTGTGACCCTAAAGAGATTATGCAGAAAAGAATTTATGTATCCAATTCCAAGTAGTTGGGGACTTGGGATAAGGCTTGGTTGATCTGAGTTGGATTACATCTTAGCCTATTAGAAATTTAGAATGTCTAGTAAGAAGTTTATCACATGACAACGGAATAGTGATTCCATTCAATGCATTTCACCTTATAGAATCCCAAACCCCACTCAGATTGTAATTCAATCCCAATAGATAAAAATTTTCTTCCTATGTTCATCGAAATGGGCTATGCAATAGTTCATTGGAACAATTTTCAGTAGTGCATCAGTAGGACCATAATTAGAATCAGTTGCAGAAGCAGCAGAACCATAAGGTCAGCAGGTGGCATCTGCAGCAACAGAGAATTATGGAAACAAATAACTCTATGGATCTGGTAGGAAGCAAGCAATGTAGGCCTGTACAATGGGACTGTAGAAGCAGTCAAATATTGACAAAAAGTTTCCATTCAGAGGGAAATGAGGAGAGATGTTGAAGTTGGTGAAAGAGGGAAAATAGGGATGCATAGTTGCCAGAGAATCTGTTAATAGAATTACTTACGTTTAAATAGATGATTCTCCAAGCTGCCTTTTGGCATGAACTCATAGACCAACAGCCGGTTATCCCCGTCCAAGCAATAACCAACAAGCTTAACCAAATTTGGATGATGAAGTTGGCCAAGATAGTTAACTTCTGTCTGCAATCAATCAGCAAAGTAATGAGAAAAAAGGAAGAGCATTAGAAAAAGAAAAAAAAAAAAAAAAAAAACAATAAAGCTGATGAGGAAACCTACCAACCACTCCTTGTGGCCTTGGAAACCTTCTGGCTTAAGCTTCTTGACAGCTACAACTATTCCAGATCCAGGCTTTGTGGCAGCATGGGTGTGCCTATCAATCCATCCTTTAAAAACATAACCAAATCCTCCCTCTCCAAGAAGACTGTCTGGGCGGAAGTTTTTAGTGGCATTCTTAAGCTCATTAAAAGAGAATGCTTTCAAATTCGGCGATGACAATATCTCACTTTCAGACCTAGGCGTAGGAAGACTTTCACCGCTGCTCTTTTCACTGTAGGATGGAAATGTCAGACTAGAAACAGCTGAAGTTGAGGTAGTTTTGCTGGTTACTTTTGAGGCCCCCGAAGCTTAAACAGACAAGCAGAATAAATAATGTTATTCAATGAACAGATGTACAAGAAGTGAAACAATTAATTCAAATGATAAGCTGCACTTTAACTAGATCCCTTCAGTAGTGTTTTCTCAAGATTAATTCAGAAAAGCGATGAATAAAAGAAATTGTAATCTCATTAGCATGTTAAATTCTAACACTAAATATGTCAAAGATTCCCAATGACTAAATTTATCATTTAAGTTATCTTGCACCAATTTACATGGGAATAGCTCATGAAGCTGAGACTTCAGCTATTCATGTACAGAGAAGAAAATCAAAAACCCACATAGACGGTAAATGAGAAAGGAGAAGCATATGCCAAAACTATGACCCCCTACTGCCCATATTCAAACCCAATACTAGATTCATCCCTAGGGAGTCAAACACTCCACTATCCAATACTGCAAAAGAACCCACAATACTTAAATCAATTTAAATTCTGTAAAAAGCACCAAATAAAAGAAAAGAGGGGGGAAAAAAAAAAATCCTCAATTTTTGCAAATCCCAATCTGTACCCATCGGATATTAAAAATCAGGCAGAGAAATGGCCCTAAAGAATCCATGCAGAAACTCCTCTACAAAATTTCGTGGCATATTAAACATAGTAAGCCCTAATCTAGAATAGGAACATAGTGTTTATCCTCTGGGTGGCTTAATCAGAACAGAACTCAAAATTGAAAACAACTAAAGAATGAAACTTGGATCTTTTCAGAACTGAACTATACACAAGGAAGAAAAGAAAACAGATTGAATCTACTTACAAGAACCAATCTGAGTGCTGTGAGTGTTGTCTACCTTTGCGGCAGAATCCAAGCAGTTCCCCATATGGATGCCCAATTGCTCAAAGTAAACACTCTCCCGAGTGAAAATCGATCAACAACCCATCATCAAATTCATACCATAAAATTGAAATCGAAATTCAATATCTAGAGATGCCCAACTGGATTGTGATTTTACTTCTCTTCTTCTCTACGGACTCAGGAGAAGTGTCAAGACTCAAGAGTGGGAAGCAAAATATAGAAGGGGAAAAAAAATCTGAATTTTTTGGACGAAGAAAATGCTGCGAAGGAGCTAACGGTCAATTTTGTCGAAACGACTAATGAGGCTTATTACTATCGTGTGAGGCGGCATTTCTATTATTCGTTGGATGAGGTCAATGCTTTCTACGGCAGTGAATTTACCAAACTACCCTTTAAACATTTTTTAAAATTGTAGATAGAGATACCTTCCCTGTTATTATTTTCGTGGATATGCTTTTTCCTTATTATATAAGAAAAGTTTTTCTTCAGTCCATTAACATTGTGCCACGTAGACAAATAATGTGACAAATCTGATTTATGACAAATAAGGATGTCGTCATTGATACTCACATATCAAATTTTAAAATCTAATTTTAATCAAAATACCTTTCAATAATGTATTGGCATGCCTCCCTCTATATGTTCATGTATAACTTATCTACCTCATCTACGAAAAGACATATATTTTTTGTTTATTTGTTATTATAATATGTCAACACTCTAGCTTGAATTGTACGCACCTTAGGATCTACATCATGGCTTGTTTATAAATTAGTTTTATGTTTTTTTTTAAGTCATTATCCTAAGAGTGCAGGTATTTCACTGTTTTTCAAGTTAGACAATAACAATATATAAATGTCAGGAAAGAGGTTTTTATCCGGGAGCATGAGAAAGCATCAACGAGGTTGGGATTTCTAACTTTTATGGGGTGGGGTGGTCATTTTGCAGTCATCATGTGTCTAGGCGCAAAAATTATACTCTCCAACATAGTCATTTTCCCATAAATGTTATTATATACAATTTTGGATTTTTTTAATTTTTCATGAAGCATTTTCATGTTCTTTATCAGTTTAGCTCTTCTTTTTTTATTTTAGTTAAAGGATCATTTGTACTAAAAAGAACAAAAATAGATACACATACAACTAGCAGGAGCCAAACGCAACTAAAAAACCAAAGCGAGATTAATTACCCACATTCAACATTGCCATCAGCAAAAAAATCAAAAAAAATAAAACAAGCCAAGCTCAAAGAGATAACCCCCGAAACCTTGGTCTACGTTGAGCATCTATCACAAGGTCATGTTGAACTGAGGAAGGGAAAGACACCATCGATGATGAATCTTGAAGTCTTGCAACCTTAGCCAAAAAGTCAACTACTAGGTTAGCTTCTCTATAACAATGTATTATCTTCCAATCAATAGAGTGAAGAAACAATAGAAGACCACACCACCTCTATCAAACGAACCAGGAGATTAAATTCCGGACAACCAATATCGAGAACGCCACAGAGTCACATTCAATCCACAATTTGGATAGGCCAAGATCTCTAACATTCTCCAAACCCAAGATTAATGCTTTAAATTCTATTTCAAAGTTTGTCATTACTCCAAGGAAGTTCATGAAGGAGAAAATCACATTAGCTTGCGCATCGCGAAACACACCACCACCACCGGATCTACATGGGTTCCCCAAGAAACATCCGTCAACGTTGAGTTTCAACCAATTTGAGGGAGTGCATGCCCAAAAATTCTTCATCATTTCTTGAGGTCTACGAGCTTGAAGATGAAGATTCATTCTTTTGCCTTGACCAAAGTCATCAATTGAAGAAACATAGTGAGAGATGGCTGAGGAAACATTACCTAACTCTCTCCAAACAAGGCTCCAAACCTGAGAATGATTGTGTCTCACACCTTCAAACCTTCTATTGTTACGTTTCATCCAAGGAAAGAACATAATTAAAATAAATCCAACCAACCAAGCTTCCTTTACTGAAACTATCCTAGTCTTTCTCTTCCACCAAGAGCTCAACTCAAGGACAGATTGAGGCTACTACCATCCCAAATTGAATGAGGATACGAAAACAAACCAAATGAACTGAGAGAACGAACACTCACAAAAGAGGTGAGCAAAAGATTCCTTTGCCCTCAACCAAAGATCACACCTTGAAGGGAAGGTAGCACCTCCGATTTTGGTCTTGTCATAAGTTGGAAGCTTGCCATGGTGAAGTCTCCATCCAAATAATGATTGGCGAGGTTGAAAAATTTTTGCAAAACCACCGAGGACCAAGGCACCTTTAGATTGTTTTTTCCTGACCACTTCCCAAGTGGATTTGACTGAAAAAATCTCTAGATGGAGAGTGGGGCTAGAAACAAGCATCATTTACAAGGGGGAAGGAATACGAAAAAGTTGGGGCAGATTCAAAGGTCTCTCTCATCATTTGTTAGTTTAGCTCTCAATCCTTATGCTTTTAGTTAGTTTAGGTTTGGTTTCAATTCCTATTTCTTTTATTTTTAGATTTTTCTATTTATTCAAAAAATTTATTAGGGGGCATTCTCTGTGGGAGAGCATGGCCCCTGCGTGTGCACGGGGGGTCAATGAGAGCTCACGCAAAAGCATCTTGGTGGGGGATTTCCACCTTTCATTGGAGATGAGGCGGTCATTTCACCCCAGTTGTGTTAGGCCGTAAACAGTACACACCCACACAAAGAAGGATTGGGCTCCTCTCCTGCACGGCACGGTGTGTAGCTGGGGAGGCATCGATCCACATGCCAGCCCGTCGAGATGTGTGTTGCCGTATGGATCGGAGCTCCCCAGTTGCACGAATTGTGTAGGAGAGGAGCCGGATCCCACAAAAAACCTTTCTCCACTTTATTATTATGATTTACCTATTCTATAATTCTTTATTCTTATTTGTATCTTTTTTTTATCCTAAATTGATAGGATAGTTAGGTTTCTATAATGTTTAAGTTTTACATAATTCTCGTGTCTTCATATTTTAGTGTTTTTATAGATTTTATCTTGACTATTGCGTCGTCTCACATAATCTTAGATTTTCAAAGTTTTGTTTTACGACTTGACAAAAATCCAATTCTACTGACTTCACTTGACAAGGGGATGTTAGGGTCTCACCTGTCCATAAAATTTAGATCATTTAATTTACCATGTGGGGAATTCACATGAACAGTAAATAAAAAATTTCCATAACAATCAAAAACAGAATTTTGGTATTCAAAATTCACCAACCTCATTCTCTTGGTTCATCTCAGTCCAACTCTCACCATTTATCAAACTAATTTTATATCATGAACAAGGAAACTCTCGAATCTTAATATTGTAAGGAACGTGGGTGGGTTTCATTTTTGTCCTATTTAAGTTCAATGAGTGGGAAAGTGCTATATATAGCTAGCTAACACAATTCGTGCACTACATAAGCATTACTTTTAGATCACATCCAGATAATAGGGGATCCAATCTTCTTATTATAATTATCTTCATAAAGGAAGCACACATCTATGACTATGTTGAATTTTTTTGGGGATGGAGAGAGCCAATAGGGTGTGGGGTCAGCTTTCTAGAGGACTCCCATTCTTAAGGTCAAATTTGGATGTGGAGTCAATTTTCTAGCGGACCCCTTTCTAGGGGTGTCAATCGATCGGTTTGGTCTGGTTTCAGTCCGATAATCAGTGAAATTGAAACCGGTTCGATAAGAAAAAGCTTGATGTCCGTTGTCAGTCCAATTTGAGTTCGGTTTACTTCGATTTATTCTTATTGGACTATTATCAGTTTGATATCAAGATCGGTCTGGATTTGTTCTTGTGATCCGTCGATGATAATAGTTCAATTTAAGGTTTAACACCCCTACACTTCCCCCTCCCCACCCTATTTTATTTTAGGGATCCCTTTATTTTATGAGACTTATTTAAATTTGGGGATCTTTGGGTGACTGAACTTGCCCTCTTCAAGACATTTCCCTTAAAAAAACCAGTCGGGTTGATTGCTATTTTCTAGATAATATACACTTAACTTGGTGGCCAGCCTATCTGATAACTCTGCCAACCAGCCAAGTTAACAAGTTTTTTAATTATAAAAAAGGAAAAGGCTGGGTACACCGTCAGGCTGTCTAACAATGTCTCTAGCCCTCTCTGCATTGTGAAATGACACGCATGACTAATCCTAGCCCACCTTCCCATTGGTGCATGCAGCTAGGTTTGGGGCAAGCGGTGGCGTGCCAAACCCTTGCCCTTATAAAAAAATTTATATATACAATTCTAAAAAAAAAAAAGATAGACAAATAATAATAAAAATCACTATGTTGAAAAACAATTTACACAATATTAAAATTATTTAAACTATAAAAATCAAAACATATTAACAAAGAACTAAACTATACACTTTAAATATCATACAATAAACATAAACAACATCCATTGTTTCATATATCTCTATTGATAAAAAATCGCCACCTACATTAGGATCTAGATCCAAACTAACAAAAAAAAGAAAAAAAGACTCCATTACCAACTTGATGTGGAGTGGACCTTGCAGCCATTTTTTCCGCAATATTTAGATCTCTTTAAACACCTGCTCATATGGTTGATGTTAGATGGCTTTTCATAAATGTCCTCTCATGGGTGTCCCATAACATGACCCGTGTATTTATAAAGGAGGTAGCTTTCTTATAACTACAATGATTAAAAAATCCTTCGGCTATGGGTTTGGTTATCTTGGAATGGGAATGGAGAACAGTGGGAGGACATTATCAGCTTTATATAATAGGAAGGCAGAATAATAATGAAATTAGATGGGTCAATGAACCTTATTCCACTTGTGGAGGAAAACCTTCTCCTTTAAAAAAACTTCAATACTCTTCGTTGGTAAATTACATGTAAGATATATTGAACAAAATATTCACTTAAAATTTATAGTTTGTGACCTAAATCTTCTTGATAATTGTATCGCTTTAATGATATTTTCTTATTGACGCCCCTCAAGGTGTCAAATAATTTATAGTCTTATTTTTTTTGTTTTTTTAATACTACTTACAATTCTTTTCAATGAAGGTAAATATTATCATTTCACATGGGTACTCGATATACATGCATGACAATGACACCTTTTGATAATGATATAATGATATGTCATTTTCAAATTATTTTGAAAAATCCTTTTATACCCCCTCCCATCAATCGTTGGATGGGAAGAGAGGGGGATGTGTTATTACACTTCTGCCCCCATTCCCACCATCAAACAGTTGAAATGAACGATTGTGTGCATACACAACCGTGAATAAAAATGGGTTTAATTATTTTTTTGGAGAAGTGTTTCTTGTGGGAAGTGTACTGCCCATACCCAGAGTCAGAGGGGGGCGAAATGACCACCCCGTCCTTTGAAAGGAGGAAATGACTATCCGTCTGATGCTTTCGTACATACTCCCATTGGCCCCATACGCACAGGGGCCACGCTCCCCCACAAGAAATACTAGTCCTTATTTTTTAATCTATGATTTAAGAATTACAACTATTAAAGTTTAGGTTGGAGAACCAATATGTCACGTTGTCTTGTACATACTAGACACCGTTTGATAACACTCCAAGAAACGTGTTTTTCCATTTTTCTGTTCTAAGAAACGAAAAAACACCCCAAAAAGCGTTTGATAAACCTGTTGTGTTTCTACTGTTTCTAAAAATAGAAATAAAAAATTATGGGTTAAAAAAACAGGAAACAAGAAACAAGTTTCACTTGTTTTTCTGTTTCAATAAACAAATTGAGAGAAAATGTGCCCGATAAAACCTCTCTCTATCTCTCAAGAGAAAAACACAAAAATAAAACCCCATCTCTATCTCTCTTTCGTTCATGGTCCATGTTTCAGTAAACCCTAGAATAATTGGTCTTTGGCAGAATGAAAATCGAACCAAGAAATAGTATTTCATAGGTTTTGGTTTTAGGGTTTTTGATTTTAGAGGACATATTCCTTCAAGCGTCACTTGAATCATCCCATTATTTCCCTTTTTATTTTCTTCATTTGTTGGGGACGTGTTTCTCACTTTGCCATGATTTTTAGACTGTTAAGAACGGAGAAGAGAGATGAACATCACTTGAATCATCCCATTATTTTCCCTTTTCCCTTTAATTTGTTGACCGTAATCTAATTATATTTATTTTACTTGGTTGTTTATTAAGAGATGGTGAATGGTGATGAAGTGGAGGTGCATTATTGGTTATATCTGTTAATTTGGTTGTAGTTATAGTAACTTATTAACTCCATGAGTGAATATGGAGATGTTGGTTGGTGCATTATGGTGTTTATCTATTTACCTTCTTTTGAGCTCTATGTAGAAATCTCCTTGTTCAGGTTTTAGAAAACGAAAAAAAATTGTTTCTATTGTTTCTCAGCACAAAAATAACAGAAATGATATCAAACGAAGCCTATGATTTACCATAACGGTGGGTACTACTTATAAATATTTCATCACTTTCGGAAAATATTTCCTTTATTCTCCCTCCCTCATACTCAATCACCATCCGTCAATTGGTTATGACGAAATGTACTATTATGGATTGGATCGAGTTTATAATGTTTACCTGTATTTACTATAAACACAAGACTAATGATAACTAACCCCCCCCCCTCCACCAACACCTTGAGGGCAAAACTTATCAAAACGACACTTCTTGATAACCTTATCAAGGTGACCAAAATATTTGACATGTGAAATATTCGATGGGGCTCAGGTTTTGTGGATAGGTATGTTCATAGCCTCTATCACTTGCGAAATTCCAGCTCAAAGGGAGTATGTCATTTGGAAAATTGGAGTTTCGTAAATAAGACAATGAGAAAATGCACAGTGTAGTCCGAGTAGTAATATGTACTAATACTCTAGACATTATTAAACACCCCCCCCAAACTCTTAGTTGGAGCATATGATGAGATTTAAAAAAAAAATATGAAAGAATGGATATGACTCAAATTTGTCTTTAGATTTTCGAAAACACCGCCTTCCATTGTTATATGAGCAACTACCCTTATACTTTATATACCTCAATTTATTTTATGAAATGTGAAAAACCTTCACCATTTTTAGGGACCCTAGGTGCAGTTTATTTTTTATTTTAAATGATGCCCCCAGTCTTCTTCTAGTCCTACTGGGATTCTATTGGGCCAGATATATGCAAGGCTATGAAATCTTTTTTTCACACTGGGCACCTCCTTAAAGAGATGAACCATACTCAAATCCTTCTCATCCCCAAAGGAAAAGCAGCAGAAAAAGTGGAGTAGTTTAGGCCCATCAATTTATGCAATGTAAGTTATAGAATTTTCTCTAAGGTGCTTGCATCAAGATTTAAGAAGGTACTTGGTCACATCATTGCTCCTGAGCAAATTGCTTTTGTGGAAGGAAGAAATATATCTGAAAATGTGTTGATTGCACATGAGATCTTTCATCACATGAAAGGTAGAACCTCTGGTTTGGAATTTCTGGCAGCTTTTAAGATGGATATGCGGAAGGCATACGATAGGCTTGAGTGACAGTTCCTTTTTGCTATGTTATCAAAATTAGGGCTTTGTGAGAAGTGGATCCGGCTTATTGAGCAATGTGTCAGCACTGTTTCTTATTCCTTCCTTATTAATGGGATGCACAAGGGCTCTCTGATTCCATCTAAAGGTTTGAGGCAGGGTGACCCTCTTTCCCCCAACTTGTTTATCTTATGCTCTGAGAGCTTCACTTCCCTTATTTCAGCTATAGTCTCCCAGGGAACCATTTAGGGTATTGGGGTTCGTAGGAGCAGTCCACAGATTACGCACTCCCTCTTTGCTGATAATAACTTGATCTTCATTCGGCCTACATCAAGCTCTCTGCGGTCTCTAAAGAGTTTGTCGAGCCTCTATTGTGAGGCATCTTCCCTTATTTCAGCTACAGTCTCCCAGGGAACCATTCAGGGTATTGGGGTTCGTATGTAGGAGCAGTCCACAGATTACGCACTTCCTCTTTGCTGATGATAACTTGATCTTCATTCGGCCTACATCAAGCTCTTTGCGGTCTCTAAAGAATTTGTTGAGCCTCTATTGTGAAGCATCTGGCCAGGCTATAAATTTGCAGAAATCTTCAGCTTTCTTTAGCTCAAATACTCCTATCAGACTTCAAAGAATTTTTTTTAAGGATAATTGGGGTTGACATTATTTCTGATCCAGGGAGCTACCTAGGGCTCCCATCTATTGTGGGCAAGGGAAAGATGGCAACTTTCCAGGACATCAAAGACAGAATCCTTGGCAAGATTGCAGGTTAGAAGAGTAAGATGTTATCCCCTGCCGGTAGGGAGGTCCTCTTGAAAGTCGTTGCTACAGCTACCCCAACCTATTCTATGTCTCACTTTAAATTGTCGGATGGGATTCTAGATGAGATCAACAACGAGGGATATAGATTCTTGTGGGGGTAGAAGAAGGATGAGAGAAAAATCCATTGGGTGGCCTGGGACTATCTCCGTTTATCGAAGTTGGAGGGTGGGCTTGGGATTCATGATCTTCGTACTCAGAATTTGGCTCTATTGGCAAAGTTGGGTTGGCAATTGATTCAAAACCAAGACTCTTTGGGGCTAGGCTTTTGAGAAGGATTTACTTCCAAGATGGAGACTTCATCCATGCCCAGCTTGGGTCCAGCCCCTCCTGGGCATGGCATAGCATCTTAAAAGGTCGAGCTCTTCTAGTTCGGGGTTTGGTCTGGATTGTGGGACATAGAAGGAATATTAGTATTTGGAGGGACCCCTGGATCCCCTCTCTCCCAGAGTCTAAGATTTTATCCACCCAACCACCGCTCTGTCTTTATATTTGGGTTGCTGAGTTGATTGCTCCTGATAAAATCTGGGATATTGTTAAGCTTAGGTTCCTGTTTTCTCCTCTTGAAGTGGAAGCGATACTGAAGATCCCTATTAGCCTTAAAGAATCTAGGATAGGATTTGTTGGGGTCCTCACACCAAGGGACTCTTCTCAGTGAAGTCTGCTTATTGTTTGGGAACCTCTCTCTCTCTCCGCCTTCCTCTTCCGTTGATCCAAGATTGCTGCCATTCCAAAGATTGTTTGGAAGATTATCTGGTCATCAAGTCCCCCCCCCCCCAAAGTTCAATCTTTTGTTTGGAAAGCGTGTGTGAATGCTATTGAGGTTTTGGCTAACCTCCAACACAGAAATATTGTTGCTTTTGACCTTTGCCTGGGCTGTGGGGAGGTCTCCAAGTCTGTTGTGCACGCTCTCCTACAATGCCCCCAAGCTCTTCAGGCGTGGTTTGCATCTTGTGTATCTCTTCGACCATCGACTCATCCTAGTTGGTCTGTTTCAGATTGGGTTATCTATTGTGGTCGTTGTCCTGGCTTATTGAAAAAGAAACAAAATGATTGCTTCTCCGCTCATGCAATCATCCTTTGGGAGATATAGAAGATCCGAAATGCTATGGTATTTCAGAAGACTGTGCCTACCTTTCGCTCCTGGGTGACTTATGTTGACAAGTGTGTGGTTGAATTGCTCTCGGCCCTTGCTCCCCATGGCTCCTTTGCCACCCCCTCCACCTCCATCCGTCTCCTGGCTCAATAGTAGGGGCTTTTCACATCTTTACTGATGTCTCCCTATCCAGCAAGCCTAGGGCTATGGGTATGGGGGCAGTTATCACCACTGATCTTGGGCGCCTATACATGGTGTCTACTGAGCACGACTTCCCCAGCTTAGCTATTATTGGGGAAGCTAGAGCAATCCGTCTAGGGTTGAAGGTGGTTGCAAATGATGGGCTTCATCAAGTTATCCTCCACTCCGACTGTCAAGTCCTTGTGAAGTGTTTACTGGACCGCTTGCTTGCCTCTCCTATTGAAGCCTCCACCATTATGATGGATTTAAGGCTTCTTTGTTCACGCTTTGAGTCTATCTCTTTCTCTTTTGTAGGTAGAGATGACAATGTTGGTGCCCACAATATCTCTAAGTGGGCGTTGTGCTACCCTTATTTGGGTTTGTGGAAATCTTTATTTCCAGAGGACCTCCTCAATATTGTATCTTCCCTTTAGCCCTCCGGGCCCTAATATATCGCTTCGCTTGCGGTGTTTTTTGTGCAAAAAAAAAAGAGAGTCTTAATGAAGTCTTAAAGATGCGTCCTACTTTTAAGAGAATATACACTTGGAAAATATAAAAAAGAGAAAGGAGAATTGTTGTTTCACGAAGAGCAATCAATTTTGCTTAGAAAATAATGCAATTAATGCCTCTCATTTTACCCACTTTATTTTTCCTTGTAAAAAATTCAGACGTTATGCATTCCAGTTTTGATTTTATTTACATTATATTAATTGTATTAATTATTAAAAGGAACATGAGTCTTCACTTTGGATTTTATTTTTATATTAAATATATTACAAACAGAAAAACATGACTCATTTTTCACCAAGTTTGACTTGCTTGATTCACCAGGTTTTGAAGAGAACGAGTCGAGTCAAAAAACCTGGTTTTCCAATTATGAATAAGACAGGGGAGTGAATGGAAAAAAAAGGAAAGAAAATTGAGAGAAAAAGGTTGGTTCTCTGAGATCGTAAAGGGTACACTAACGCCTTCTCTTCACATTAAATGACCTTTCTACCCTTTATGTGGGTAACCGTTTGTCACATAAAAACATGGGGAAAAGAACGCTACTTGGTCATGTGACTCATGTGGCTCCTAGCCTCCTATGCCTTGATATAGCAACATATGAAAGTACTGCATTGTCCACATAGAAAGGTGGAAATCCTACTCAGGTTGATGCTTGTGCATGTGTTCTCATTAGCCAGCACACACGTATAGGGTCTACTCTCTTGAGGCCTAGGCAGCGATCTCTTTCCCAAAAAATAAATAGGGAAAAAGGACTCTCTCCGGAAGCATAGCTCATTGCACCCAGACACAACATGAGGCGAAATGACTACCCCACCCCCATGAAAGACAGAAATTCTATCCCTATTGATACTTACCAGCACACTCTCATTGGCCCACACACGTTAAAGGAAAGAGAATGCATCCCCATATAAAATAGGGGAAATTGCCCGGATCTACTAGTTAAGAAAATTAATTACAAGTTTAGTTGGTTACAAATTTGTTTTATATTTACAAGTTTCAAATTTGAAAAGATTTACTTAATCCCCCAAAGGTAGTTATAGTTTATGAGTCCCAAGAAAAAATAAAACTGATTTTCCAAAAATACCCCCAACGTCACTTCTCCCAACTGTTCCATTATGAAGAGAAGTAAAACAAAAAAAAAAAGAAAAGGAATTTGTCTCCTACCCTTTTATTTATTTATTTTTTAAAATGCTGATATCATTTCAAAGAAAGTAGCATCATTAAATGTGATTCTTTTCACTTTCATCATCACTGGCGCCTTCTCTTCACATAAAATGACATTTCTGCCCTTTATGTGGGAAACCGTTTGTCACATAAAAACATGGGGAAAAGAATGCTACTTGGTCGCGTGACTCGTGTGGCTCCTAGCCTCCTATGCCTTGATAGCAACATACGAAAGTATTGCACTATCCACATGGAAAGGTGGAAATCCCACTCAGGTTGATGCTTGTGCATGTGTTCTCATTAGTCAGCACACATGTATAGGGTCTACTCTCTTGAGGCCTAGGCAACGATCTCTTTCCTAAAAAATAAATAGGGAAAAAGGACTCTCTCCGGAAGCATAGCTCCTTGCACCCAGACACAACATGAGGCGAAATGATTACCCCACCCCCATGAAAGACAGAAATTCTATCCCTATTGATACTTACCAGCACACTCTCATTGGCCCACACACGTTAAAGGAAAGAGAATGCATCCCCATATAAAATAGGGGAAATTGCCCGGATCTACTAGTTAAGAAAATTAATTACAAGTTTAGTAGGTTTCAAATTTGTTTTACATTTACAAGTTTCAAATTTGAAAAGATTTACTTAATCCCCCAAAGGTAGTTATAGTTTATGAGTTCCAAGAAAAAATAAAACTGATCTTTCAAAAATACCCCCAACGTCACTTCTCTCAACTGTTCCATTATGAAGAGAAGTAAAAAAAGAAAAAAAAAAAAGAAGAAAGGAATTTGTCTCCTACCCTTTTATTTATTTATTTTTTAAAATGCTGATATCATTTCAAAGAAAGTAGCATCATTAAATGTGATTCTTTTCACTTTCATCATCACTGGCGCCTTCTCTTCACATAAAATGACCTTTCTGCCCTTTATGTGGGAAACCGTTTGTCACATAAAAACATGGGGAAAAGAACGCTACTTGGTCGCGTGACTCGTGTGGCTCCTAGCCTCCTATGCCTTGATATAGCAACATACGAAGGTACTGCACTGTCCACATGGAAAGGTGGAAATCCCACTCAGGTTGATGCTTGTGCATGTGTTCTCATTAGCCAGCACACACGTATAGGGTCTACTCTCTTGAGGCCTAGGCAGCGATCTCTTTCCCAAAAAATAAATAGGGAAAAAGGACTCTCTCCGGAAGCATAGCTCCTTGCACCCAGACACAACATGAGGCGAAATGACTACCCCACCCCCATGAAAGACAGAAATTCTATCCCTATTGATACTTACCAGCACACTCTCATTGGCCCACACATGTTAAAGGAAAGAGAATGCATCCCCATATAAAATAGGGGAAATTGCCCGGATCTACTAGTTAAGAAAATTAATTACAAGTTTAGTTGGTTTCAAATTTGTTTTACATTTACAAGTTTCAAATTTGAAAAGATTTACTTAATCCCCCAAAGGTAGTTATTGTTTATGAGTCCCAAGAAAAAATAAAACTGATCTTCCAAAAATACCCCCAATGTCACTTCTCCCAACTGTTCCATTATGAATAGACATAAAAAAAAAAAAAAAAAAAAAAAAAAGAAAAGGAATTTGTCTCCTACCCTTTTATTTATTTATTTTTTAAAATGCTGATATCATTTTAAAGAAAGTAGCGTCATTAACTGTGATTCTTTTCACTTTCATCATCACTGGTGTTGTATCATTCATTTCCATATCTTCAACTAAAGCATGTGGTTTCTCCCTGTTCAGAAAGCACTTAAGGAGATGATATCCTCCTATTGATTTGTAATTTGATTTTGGGGAAATGAATCTTGTGAAAGTACTTACCTGTTTGCTGTAAGCACAAATTGCAGATGAATATACCTCCTTAATTAGACATAGGAATTTTTAAATACATCATGTCATCCACAAACTTGATCGAGTGCTTCACCATATTTTGCCATCTTGCAAGAACTGCTAATTAGTACATTGAAAGTAGCAGAATCAGGTGGGACTTTCTTTCCTTTCATATATAGATCTATACAAGTTTAAAGCTTTTTCATAGTCCCCCACATTCATATAACTTCCAATGGTCGTCATTTTTCACCTCCTGTGAGAGAAACTGGACCACTGTACCAAGCAGGGAACATGAGACGATGATGATACAGCCAAAGAAGTCTCTGCACAACTTTCTCCAAAGATAAATTAAATTTTTTTTTTTTTCATTAAGGAACGATTGGAACTTAGGAGAAGTGATGTTGGGGATATTTTCGAAATCAGTTTTATTTTTTCTGGGGACTCATCAGTAATAACTATCTTTGGGGGATTAAGTAAATCTTTTCAAATTTGAAACCAACTAAACTTGTAATTAATTTTTTGAGCTAATAGATCTGGGTAATTTTCCCTATAAAATAACTTTTTCAAAGAAAAGTAAATTAAAAAAAAAGAGGGTTCGGATTGGTAGGTAAGGAAAAAAGAAAGGGTAAAAAAGGTAAGCAGATAAAATTTGAAATCCAAAATTGGAGTTCCCACCAAGGAGCGGAGATAACCGCCTTCCACTCCGTCAAATCATTTGTTTAGTATTTATGATAAAGAGAAGGAAACTCTCTCTCTCTCTCTCTCTCTCTCTCTCTCTCTCTCTCTCGTCGTATTTAATTTGAAAGCTACAGTGAGGGGAAGGGGGTTAGTAGTCCTTTTGCCAAACCCGACGAAAGTCCAAAGCCAAGAAGAGCCCTCTTTCCCGTATTTTCTCGTCTCCTCGGTTCCATTTCTCCTCCATCAGAGCGCGCGACCAGACCAGGTTTCTCTCTCCATCTTCGTTTTTACCCTTAATTTGGTGTAGAGTGAAGGCGTGTGTGTACTGGGAAGGGTTTTTTTTCCCCCCATTTTTTTCTTCCTGGTCCGTATTTCTACTTGGATCCATGATTCTGCAAGGTGCCTTCTCCTATGAAATTCATAAGATCTGTTGTTAGCTTTGGATTCTTCCCTTTTCTTTTCCCCTTTTGCTCAAATTTTCGTTTCTCTCTCCGTCTTCGTCGTCTTCTTACTTCCCCATACTCCTTTCCTTTTTAGTTTTCTTGGTTGGGGCGAGGGGGAAGAGTCAGACTCAGGAATGTGTTTGATTCTATACGAGGCAGATGGGTTTTCTTCCAATTAAAAGCGGTTTATTTCATACAATTTTTTTTCCTAGATCTTTCTTTTATTTTTCATTATTTTATTTATTTGATTCTCGTGGGGCTTTCTATCCTAGAGGAGCCGTTTCTTTTCTGTATTTACTTGCAATCTCTTCCTTTTTTTTTTCTCCTCCAGATTTATTTATTATAGTTTTTTCTTCCTCTATTTTTTCTTTTTTAGTTGGCAAATGGCGGGAAAAGGTGGGAAGGGACTTTTGGCGGGAAAGACCACTGCTGCCAACAAAGACAAGGACAAGAAGAAGCCAGTCTCCCGGTCCTCTCGAGCTGGTCTCCAGGTATATAATAAACACTCCCTTCCCACCTCCAAAAAAAAAAATTTTTGATCCTTATTCTCTTATGTCAATTTTAGCTCTTGGTTCTTCTTACAGTAAAACCTGCAGTGTTGGTAATTTGGTATACATACTTTTTCCCCCTATTAGCGTCTCCTAGGTTAAAGTGAAGGGTGGGTAGACCCAATTCTTATAAACCTTGAGAGTTGGAGATCTCCAAGTTTGAACCTTTTTACCTTCAGAGATTGGAGTTTGGGCTCTGAATCAGAGGTATCAAAGCCCGTCATCTTGCCAATACGATGGTAACGGCTTTAAAAGATGGCAAAAGGTTTTATGGATGGTCAGTTTCCACAAAGATCCTGTCAATCCGGGCAACGGGCAGCCGTGTGCAGCACCTGAGATGAGGTGGGTGCATTGACCACCTTACCCCTACTTGGGTAAGTTGTTTGGGCAGGGGTAAGGCAGCAAATGCGCACCACCTCATCTCAGGTGTTGCACATGCAGCACTGCTGCCTGAATTGACAATGGTCAGTTTTGCCTTTTGGGAATTGGTGCCGTGGCAATTCTGACCATTGAATATTTAAAAAATGTCCTGGATGAGCCACTTGCCAAATCTTACCCTTAACTTCAATCATATACACTTCCATTTATTGTCATGCACCCTTTTGCTTGTTATAAATTTTTTTGAAAGCTTTATTTTACTACTTGTCTAAATTAAGCTGAAACGGACCTTTGGGTTCACCTCTCTTCAAAATTTCAGCCCAATCAGACCTACTATATGGTACAAATAGGTGGGATATCCATAGATACCCTTTATCAGGCCTGCCCATAAATCTGCTCCCTTGAAATTGTAACAAACGTTATTTTAGTTCTGCCGTCTTATGGTCTAAATCCTTCAAATCCCATGTGACCATGTATGAATAATGGCTTCTGTTGGTTGAAAGTTGGTGGTCGACTCTGTGAGTGTAACAACCTTAATTTTAGTGCTGCCTTTATTTGGACACCCTTCAAATCCCATTTGACCATTGTTTGATAATGGCTTCTGTTGGTTGAAAGTTGGTGGGCGTGCCTTTCATTGCTTCTTATGGCGCAAGAGCCGCAATAATTTTTATTTTGGGATGCTTTTTGTAAAATCTAAGTTGTTTGGAATGGTTGGTTGATGGTGGTTTGTGGTTAGCGGGGGGCCGTGCATTAAAGTTCCAATTTTCACTTCAATTTTAAAGATAATAATGAGGGAGGGGTTGGACCTGAATTTTCCAAGCTGATTGGTTGTGAATTATAGCTTTATTATGAGGGTTTTAGACTCTAATGTGCGGTTTAATATGTGTAAGTTTTTTCCTTATTGTAGCGAAATAGTTGGACAATCATTAGGTACTAAGAACAAAGTGCAATTATGATGAAACTTTGGTACTTCTTTGAGGATGGATTGTCGTGCTAAAGTGTATATAAGGATGCCATGGACATTGATGCTTCTTTAGTCTAGTTGGGCATCTTTTTTTGGCTGCAACCGTTCGATGGCTTATATTGACGATCTATTGCTTGATTCAGTGATCTGCATCTACTGCTCCTTTTAGGGCTTTATGTGTAGGAAATATCTAAGTAGTAACATTTAATGTGATGGTGGATAGGCTTTTGTTTTGGAAGATTGTCTGATTCCAAAATTTGAAACCTCATATATTCTTTGGGTCCCAAGTTCACTATACTGGTGATCTTTATCCAGGTCAATATAAGTAGTACCTTAGCATTGTTTTGGTTGGTTGGTTGGTTGTCTAGGTTCTTATGCTCATAAAGGAGTATAATGTCATAAAGTACAGCATATTTTATGGTTATGAGATGTCAAAAATGAGACAGTAGTACACCAAATTTCATGGTTGATGGGGTCATAATTAGTAAGTTCAGTGCGGAAGGTTCAAGTTAAAGAAAGTCTTAGTCCTGGGCAAGGGGTCCCCCACCCTTTTCTTTTGGTTGTTTTTTCTCCGTTTAATGGAAAGTTCTCTATTGGATGGTATAATTCAAATTCTGAAGACACTCATACATTAGAGGTCTCTCTTGCCATACTCAAATCAACTTCATGGCTTGACTTAGTTCAATTCAACTAATTTCGTCAAGATTGACATTCTCTATGACAAATGCTTATTATCTAACTTTTAACTGTCCAGTTTGTTTGGTTTATGGTCTGCAAAATTTTGTTGCTGTGGTGTATTGAATTGTGAAGCAGATTTCCTGCATGTGCTCACAGATAAGATTTGATAATACAAAACTTCTGATTGTTGCTAAAATTCTTGGGCTATGGAACAACAAGCTATAATCTTCGAGTTGATTTGGATCTGTAGGTACATGTCTTGGTTATCCTGTAGATTATTGGCATGGTCATTTAGTAGTCATTTTGGACAAGTGTAATATTCCAGGTTTGATTTACCAAAAAAAATATAAAAATATTCCAGGTTTGAGAAGTGGATAGGTTCAGTTATTGAGGTTGGCTCTTGCATTGTGGGTTTTGATCAACAAGCAAGCTAGGTTGAATCAGATTACAGATGCTAAATCCCACATCCAGTTTGCCTTTTCGTTTACTAATTACTGGAGTAATAGTGTCGATGTATTTTTCCTCGTAATTCATAATGATGGTAGACTTAAGTAGTTTGATATATAGAGAGGATGTTTACTCAATCAGCATGCGCATAAATTTGTTGCACTTGCAGCAAAATAGTCACTATCTTATTATTTGATTGTTGGCATCCCCCTTCTCTGCCTCTTGAGGTTAGAAACCACCATCTCAATTGTGAAGTCTGACTGCATGCTCTAATGGAAGTGTGGAACATACTTTGACCAATGATCAATCACGTTTACCGTCACTTGCATGGGATAACTGAATTTGTTGGAAATGAGACTGTGTGACTGACAAGTGACAATAACAATTGAAGTTTATAATCTATGGAGCTAGTTATGCCGCTTAGCCAAAAGAGAGAAGTTATTTATGCTAGGCATTCTTATGGACAAAACAGATGGAGGGTCAATCAGTGAATGAAAGGTTTTGCTGATAAAAGTACACCGGCTGCCATGTTTTTCAATTTCCATATATCAAACTATCACCAGGCTTGGTGCAATGGTAAAGGGTTTGGGTTGGTGTTTGAGTCTTGAGGGCAGCCATTTTGTGCAAAAATTGCCAAAAGAAAGGACTGACTCCAAACTCACCCCTGTCAAGACCTCACATAGGTGTGACCAGCTCTGGGTAATGACCCTTTAAACTATCAGCAGGCTAGGATGCCCAGATCATCAAGCATATATTATGACTTTGTGCACATTTTATTATTACTTGGGTCTTTTTTTATTTTTTGATAGGTAGGCCCCAAGGAGAGCTGAACAGTTGAACTCATTACCTCTTATTTGTGAGGTGTTGCTCCTTGCCAACTGAGCAACCCCCTTGCGGTCCTTTTTTATTTTGGGTTCTAATAATTCCATAATTTTAGGTTGGCCTTGCTGCATCTTAGCTATATATTTGAATTTACTGGGGTTGTGCTGGGGTCTTCATTATCAATATTTTGAGACCTGTCCTAGCCTCTCTGGGTTGACTTGCAATGTTCGAAACTGATGATAAATCCCCTACTTGTTTGTTTTTATTTTCTGAGTGATTCCATTGATTAGCTTTGACTGAAGGGCCTGGTTGGGTGGCCAGGCCAGGTTTCAGATTATTGCTCATGACTATTTAGGGAAGAGCAGATCTGCTTGCTAGGAGAGGGGGGGGGGGGGGCATTGCTTGGTGTGATGGTAAAATGCTTGAGCTGTCAGCATGGAGACTTGAGTATGAGTGTTTGATAGTTCCACTCTGAGTAGAATTTGCCAAAGGTTAGACAATGTCCAGTTGTTGTTTTCCAGGATCTTGCCAAAGTTGGGACTTGCACTGTGCTATGGCCCTTAGATCTGCTTGCTAGGAGGAAGCTTTGCTTTGAATTCACTTTTCTTGAATCGGTTAAGCTGCTGTGTTTGTAGTTCGTTTGCTGGATGTTCTTGCACTATCTTCTAGCCTTGAGTTTTACTTACTTCCCCCCCACCCCCACCCCAAAACAAAAAAATAAAAATAAAAATCAAGTGATTAGTCCAATCATGATAGCTTTTGCTGGTACTAATTGGAGTGTTGTCTTCTTTACGAGGGGATATAGTTTCCAGTGGGCCGAATTCATCGTCATCTGAAGTCAAGGATTGCTGCCAATGGTCGTGTTGGTGCCACAGCTGCAGTCTACTCTGCAGCCATCCTTGAGTACTTAACAGCAGAGGTCCTAGAATTGGCGGGAAATGCAAGCAAGGATCTTAAGGTTAAGCGTATCACTCCAAGGCATCTGCAACTCGCTATCAGGGGGGATGAGGAGCTTGACACACTGATCAAGGGCACAATTGCAGGTGGTGGTGTGATTCCGCACATCCACAAGTCTCTCATTAACAAATCCTCGAAGGATTGAAAATATCTAGCTTAGGTTTCTTAACCCCATCTTCTTGTAGGTTTCTTACTCCCACTTTTATCCATTAAACATGGCATTGGATGTAAGTGTTTTGGTGGGCTTTCTTGGGCTCAGATTATTGTTATTTTTATGATTTGTGTAGAATTGATTTGGTAGGATTTGTCAGGGTTCTCAATTTACTCTAATTATTGATTTGCTGATAGATTCTCTAATTTGAACCGGTAGCTTGTTTTAGAGCAGGGAAACTGAAAAGATTGTTTGATCATTTTACTTTACCTTGTGTCCTGCCTTAGCATTTGTTATTTATGCTTACGAATGTGTTACATTGTGTGTTTGCTAGCTATTAGTTGTTCACTAAGGGCCTTAAAAGAGGAGCCCTTGTACTTAAATCTCTTACTTTGTGCTCTGATATGAAAAATTTTCCCCCTACATTTTTTATTGGGTGACACCTATCTTTCTAGATTTGATGAAGTCGTTTTGTACCTTCCAAGTTAATCAGTTAAATGGAAGGAAAATAACTGCTTGATGTCAGTTTGGCATGAATACAATGTTTGATATGTTCTATTCTATCCCCAGTTGCTCTTGTATCTCTGACCTGGTATTTAGCCAGCAAATAGAAGAACTACACTGCTCCACAGGGTACTTGCACTTTCTGTTATAAGTGTGGCAAGCCAGTGTTTAGCCCTACAGAGTACAGATAATGGGATGGGTGGCTTGCTCACTTCGCCACCTTTGTGTATTCACAGTTCAACCAGTCATCCAGTCGTGTCAACGTGGTCATGATATGGTCACTGAATCATGTATCACCTTGCTATAATGTTAGTGGGTTGGGCCTTGGTGCAATGGTTAAGTTGTGGTATTGCAACCATTAGGTTGCGGGTTAGAATAATGGAAACAGCCTTCCTGCAAAGTGAGCGTAAGGCAGTTTTGTGAACATTTGACTCTCAGACCCTGCAGTAGCGGGATGCTCTTTTTATATTAGGGTTTAACATGAGGAATTGCTAGCCGTGTTGGTGAAAACTCTGCCATTGAGGCTGTTGTGTTCTATATTAGGCATGTGATATTGAATAGTCTTTCTTCATAGACATGAGTTAGATGTAGGCATTTGCTTAGAATTGGGGAAAGTAGTTGGAGCTGGTTGAAGGACATGACCTTCAAAAGGAGATGAGGGGAGGACAAAGGGAGGAGAGGTAACAATAAGATCCACTGGGGAAAGAGTTGGTTAAATAAAATTTGATGAAGGTAAAGCACCGAGGAAGCATCTGAAATGGGCATTGATCCAATAAAGAAAAGGGTGATTTGGTTCAAAACAGTGCCAGAATGGGTAGAATCAATGGAGGAGAGTGGATATAGTTTCCAAAGGATTGGACAG
Organism: Telopea speciosissima; assembly: GCF_018873765.1. Classification (NCBI taxonomy): domain Eukaryota; kingdom Viridiplantae; phylum Streptophyta; class Magnoliopsida; order Proteales; family Proteaceae; genus Telopea; species Telopea speciosissima. The sequence goes on from NC_057925.1 coordinate 54,222,489, forward strand.
AGCCTTCGGCAGTTTCATGGTTCATGGGCTTGTTTAAAGAAATTGAAGATAGGCCAGCATCGGTACATGGGCTTAGATGTGGGTTTTTGGTGTGTTGAAGAGGATTGAAAGTGGTAAGATTTGAAATAACTGATTGGGAAGAGATAAGAAAGGTGGGGTTCGATTGGAATTAGAGCCAAACAAGAGAGGTGGGGTTGGATTGGATTCAACACCATTCACACAATCATCAAAGTCATTAGTGGCAAGGAGAAAAAAATCTACTCCTTGGTTGGTCTGCTAAGGGTTCAGAAATGGAGGAAGAAATAAGGGGTATAGTAGCAATGACCAAAGAATAAACAAAGAAAAAACCAAAAGAAACAAAATTGTAAGAAAGTGGGAGACTAGAAACAAAATAGGTTTCAGGGGAGACGGAAGGATGAGAGGGAAGAAGGAAACAGGATAGGGGAGGGGGAAGACTGAAGAGAGAAGATCAGATTCGAAACAAGGTGGAGGGAGAAAGGAGGAAGGAGAGGGGAGAGGGAGATTCTGGAGCAATGATCAGTAACCCTGCTTTCCAATCTAGTCCCTTCAACACTACTTTGGCCTAGAATGCATACCAAACACAGCCTAGAAGTAATTAAACAAAAATTTATATGGGAAAAAAAATTCACGAGGACATCTATACAATTTTAGATATATAACACTTCAACATCAATCCTAATGGGATAGTTGATTCTTCCCTTCACATTTTTTTCTTCTCTCTATCGCTTAATGCAGACATTGATTGACTGCAACACCACTCTGTAGTCTCCACTAGGGATGTAAATAGATAATTGAAAATTCCCATTTGATTTGTATTCATATCCGTTTAGGTGAATCCTAATTAAAAAAAAAAAAAAAAATTGATTTTCAAAAACTATTTGAATTTGTAAGAAAGCTATGATAGTGTTATATCTGTTTCGATCCATTTATAACCCTAGTTCTCTAGTTGATCAAAAAATTAGTTACAAAGGAACTTCTTGAGTTATTGAGAAAGAGGTAGGTTTTGGTTTGTGGAAATTTAAGAATCGAGTTTTCTTCACCCATGGTCAAAGGAGAATTCCTTTACGCAGATATTTAGATAGCGTGAAGAAAGTATTGGAGAACAATTGAGATATTATTGATTTCATACAATAGGGAGAAAATAATAATAACCTTAGAAAAGTGGATGTTTTTTAAACCCATAGTGTAAGAGAACTTTTCGTACTTAGAAAAAAAAAGTAAAGGCAGTTCTAGAATCTTTGAACCCCCTCTTCGTCATATCTAAGTCAGGGTGTACCCCTCATCGGTTGGAGGCGTTAGGCAATAAGTGGGCAATTGGGTTGGCCACGAACCCTTACATATGTGTGTGTGAGAGAGAGGAATCCGAATTGAACCAAAAAAAAATAAAGAAAATCTTTCTTTTCTTTAAATTTTATTAAAACCAACGATTCTGATTTGTATCAATATCGTATTGCTATCGGATGTGATTGATTCCAATATGAATCGACCAATATGACTGATCCGATACACAAAACTGTTTGGAGGTGTAAAATATGACTCCCGAGAAGGATGGTAGGCTGGTAGCCTAATCCATTACTTGTTGAATATGTGACATTGTGATCGATCGTCCCATCTCAGCCTCCTCTTCTTTGATCTCAAAACTCTTTGTGAGATCAAAGATTTTTGTGTTTTTGGGATTAACATGTGATGCGTATTTGGAGGTACAAGAAAAGACATTTGAAATAAAAACTACATTTCTATATGGTAAAAATTCATAAAATTAGGGGTGTCAAATTAAGAATGAGTGAGATCAAAATCAAACCCTTAATGAATTTTGATTTTCGGTTAGTTTTAGTTTTGGTCTGATCTGGTTGTAGTTTATTTCAAATTTTTGGTATCGAGTTAATATCGGTTTATATCGATTAGTTTTTGGATTTGAACCACAATGAATCTTAGATTCATAACCTGTAGTGAAAAAGATTTGATAAAAACACTTTAAATCATTTTTTCCAAATTAAACAAATAAACAATAGAAAAAAAAAATTGATTTGATATCTTCATGTTGTAATCAAAACAAAGAGGAATAAATTGTAACGGGAAAATAACAAATGTTGGAATGGATAAATAGAGATTGTAGCGAAATTATCATTGTATGGGAAAGATAACTAGTATTGAAATCAATGAATAACCAATATTGATATCACAAAAGGAACCAGATTATCGAATTATTTATTTGACTGTCCAACTAATTTTGTACAGTAAACAAGAAGATCAATGAAAACATTGTTAAAAATCAATTTCCTATTCATAACCTCATACTCATTGATTTTTAATAATTCCACTCACAACCAAAAATCTTCTCACTAATATTGAAATCAATGGATAATAAGTTCATAAAGCGGGGATAGCTCAGTTGGGAGAGCGTCAGACTGAAGATCTGAAGGTCACGTGTTCGATCCACGTTCACCGCAACTAATAAATATTTTTTTATTCACCCAAAAAAAAAAAATTCATCAATGAATATCGGTCGGTTTGGTGCTGATCACAGTTCAAAACCAATCCAATAAGGATCATTTTGATTCGGTCCAGTTTTTTTCGATCGATTTTATTGGTTCAGGCTAGGTTTTGACACCCCTACATAAAACCCCTTTTAACAACTTAGATGAGAGAAATAATAAACGAAGGGTGAGGGTTGGAAAAAACCCCAGCATGCACCAATGGAGAGCTCGAGATAGAATGTGCATAGGCATAATTTCACAGGGGATGGGGAGAGAGACAGACACATGGCTGGGCAGCCTAGCGGCATGCCCAACCTTTTTCCATAAATGAAAATTTCATTATGAAATAAAGTTTGGAAAAATAAAACAGCTTCACTCCCGCCTTCCTTTGCCCACGTATCATTTAAATAGTGTATGGAAAAAAAGAAGTTATTTAGAGGCTGAATCTCAGCCTAACTGTTAGGTTGCTCAATTGCGATCTAGTGGTCGTGGGTTCGAGTCGAGAAAGGGCCTTTTTGTAAAGAGGGGTAGGACTGCATATTTTATGATCCTAACTAGGGATTTTACTCCTCTCATCGATTATTTCCTATTATTTTCACCTTGAGAGTGCCACAAGTGGCACTCACAAATCTAACGGTCCACATTTGATACCCTCAAATTAACAAAGAGTTAACCCTGGTTGCTGTAATTCAGGGACTAGCTAGGGTTGGTAACTGAACACACCCTTAAACTGTGGTTAACACAAGTTCGAACTCAATCGCCCCATCTCTTTCTCTGTCTCCTAGTTTCCTCATTCACTCAACCCTAAGGGAGCACCCTAACGATTGCTCCTTTCGTCCGGCGACTGCCCACATCTTCTTGCTGCTGAAACTTCAGGGGACGGAACACTCGTACGGATCTGCGTTTTCAGGCGACGGCGCACCCTCTTCTTGCGGCTGTGACTTCAGGCGACGGAGCCCTCTGCGTTTTCAGGCGACGGTGCACCCTCTTCTTGCCGCTGCAACTTCAGGCGATGGAGCCCTCTGCATTTTCAGGCGACGGCGCACCCTCATCTGGCCGCTGCAACTTCAGGTAACTTCCTCTGCCAAACCCTTTTCCCCTGAATTTTTTTAATTAAAAGAAATCGTAAATGTGCGAAGTTCTTCTCCCCCAAAACCTGGGTTTAGTTCAAATGATATGTTTAAAGCATATTTAAAAGGAAATTAAATGTCTATGCAACTGAGAGACTTTGTTGTACATTGAGTTGCAGAATCATGCTCTTTCCAACATCTTTGGATTTTTCTTTGTTCATATAAACAACTAGGGTCATGATTTGATTTGATTTGATTTTTCCTTGTGTGGAGTTGGATTAGCCACAATGGGTTTTTATAATGGACTTCAACCGATGTCCTTAGGGCACTAGGATTGTTAATGGGCATCTTAGTTACCATTTATAGTAGAACGCACACAAAAAGGAAAAAATTTAAGTAAATTATTTAACTTCAGTACAGATTTAACTTGCAAATCTTGTTTTTCCATGTCTTTAACTCCACCCACCCCCCACCCCCACCCCCCACCCTAAACAGGTTGAATATTGAATTTTTCTAGTTCTTACGGTTTGTTGACATGATCATCCAATGACAGTTCATTCACAGACCAATCTAACTTTTCTATCTATTGATACAATGTTCTAACTAATGATATCTTCTGAAATAAAACAAGCTTAAGCCATGATTAGCTGATGCGCAAGTTCTCATGTCATACCCTTTAGTGACCACATAATTCACCAGAATCAGAGAGATGAATGCAAGAAATGGAACAGATTTAGATTTAACCACTCTCTCTGCAACTGAATGTCATAGGGGGTAGGTCCTCTTAAAAAATGTTAGCATAATCTATGTACTTACAATAACTCAGAAAAAATTACAGTAGACAGCAAATATTCCTGGTCCACATTTGGTCCTCTGTCTTGCAAGTTGATGGCTCTGGATAAGTTTTTTAGTGGAGCTTTGTGTGGCAGTCATGTTTTGAAAGAGTGACCAAATAATTTGAAGGGTTGAAAACTTTGAACCCCCAAAACAGAGTTTTAGAACCTGTTCAAATTATTGGATCTGGACTTTGGAGCACAGGACTTGGGTTATGCTATGACATACTGGTTATCCTCCGAATCGAACCATCTTCAAATGTGAATTGTGGAGAGGTTCATAACTTGCATAATTTTTCATTTGATTATGTCTGAATTTTGTATTTCATCTTGTTTGTATCTTTACCCATATTTCATCAAATGGTGGTTGCAAATCACCAGGACTTACCTGCAGTGCATTTGGTGCATCTACATAGAAAATGAACTATCCAAGTAAAAATAAAGTAATGTGCTTCCAAAATGGTTTGTTAGCCAATTTTAAGATAGTAACTTTTGCTTCAGAAAAATGGAAAGACAACACCTTCCAACATGAATTCCTTTGAAACTAGCAATCACTCAAACAGGTTGTATTGTTGAAATCACTTAATTTGATTGGCTTGTTGTTGAATCTTGTGTTGCCTTTTCCTATAGTTGTTTATATGGTGGAAGATCAATTTAGTTTTCTACATCTGATTTATAAGTTAGACTCTAAAATATTTCAAACTTTACTTGTTGGGTCTTTAGCTCAAATTGGTAGAGCACTTGGAACATGAGAATGTCTCAAACATGTTCTAAGGGGATGGTGGTTCGAATCCACCAAGACCCTTTTTCATTCTGCTGTGGTTCTACTATAATTCATTGTGTGCTCAAACCTATATTTTGAATTAGCATTTTCACTTTAGTTGAGTGGAACAAAATGCCTGCCTGGGCTTTATAATCTCTGTTTTCTTCATAGTTCTAAGTCTTTTCTAGGCATGTTCTTTGCCCTAATCGGAGCCCTAATTATATGAGCACATTCTTGCTAATTCATTTGGTCTTTGTCGAGAATATCGCTTACTTTCATTCTTCGTCTTTGTTTCTATTTAAGGGCGTGTGATTGATTTTGGTATTCCTGGACAGAACATGCCAGGGTTATGGCAGGTGGAAAAATAAGGTTATTAAACTCAGGTTTATAAATTTGAATTGATAGGTTTTGATGCCAGGGACTGATATTCCAAGTTTGGAAGCAATCAGAGTTGTGAATACGTAATTGTGGAGAAGTTAAATGGACTGAAAATGATGGGAAACAGGGTATCTGTGGGAACAATTCAACATGCTAAGAAACAAACCTGTTATAAGGTTTGGGTAAGGTTCATGCTTGGGTGAATGGTCAGAGCATTGGTAGATATTGGCCAAGCTTCCTTGCTGGTGAAGATGGCTGCAACATTAACTGTGTGTGTGACTACCGTGGTCCTTATAATGACATCAAGTGTGACAAATTGTGGGCAACCTTCTCAAAGGTATTACCACGTACCACGCTCCTTCCTACATGATGATGAGAACACATTGGTCCTTCCTACATGATGATGAGAATACATTTACTTTAAAAAATGTTGGTACTTTAAGTGAACAAATCTGACAGAGGTATCTTAACAAAGCAAATAAAATGGGAACAAAAATCAAACATTAGATGAATTAATCAGCAAGGATATGTAGAGTATTTGACATGAAGAAAAGACATATTGTATCCCCTTGTAAAGAAATTAGGAGTCTTGGGGGAGTCGAACCACCATCTACTGGGTATAACCCCAGTTGCTCTTCCATTTTGAGCTAAAGACTCACATACCTCTCATAATATATGGTTTCAGTAAAATGACTGACACAAAATTCTGTTCGAATTTAGTACTCTAGCTTATCAATCTGTAATACAACATAGGGTCATCTGCAATTCCAAGTATTACGAGAGGACAAGCTTGCAATAATTAATAATGTTAAATTTGACATATCTTCATAAAAATTGCATCTCCTTTTGGAATACTTGTAAACATATCTCCTCCAACATGTTCCACACCTACAACAAAATCATCCCTTATCATTCAAGTTATTTATTTAACTAATTTAAGAATAAATAAACAAAAATGTCCAAGGTATGGTAGATTAGGCCAGGGAATTGGATGGGTGTGTATTGGAACCCCGAACCAACCGCTAACCTAAAATAGAAATAACACTTACCATTATAACAACCTTAATTCTCAATGATGGAGGGATAGAGGAATCAAGGTTTTATAACTCGGTCCTTTTGATTCTGATCCAATTTCGACTAAAATTAGTGGAGAATCGACCGGAATCTTAGTTCTCAATTTTGTTGCATTCTGTACTCTGTTTCTGTTCTCTCATTACGCAAACCAGTGACTTGTTTTATTTCAGAAGATATCATTAGTTAGAACATTGTATCAATAGATAGAAAAGTTAGATTGGTCTGTAAATGAACTGTCATTGGATGATCATGTCAACAAACCGTAAGAATTAGAAAAATTCAATATTCAACCTGTTTGGGGTGGGGAGTGGGGTGGGGTTAAAGACATGGAAAAACAAGATTTGCAAGTAAAATCTGTACTGAAGTTAAATAATTTACTTAATTAGATGCCCATTAACAATCCTAGTGCCCAAAGGACATTGGTGGAAGTCCATTATAAAAACCCATTGTGGCTAATCCAACTCCACACAAGGAAAAATCAAATCAAATCAAATCATGACCCTAGTTGTTTATATGAACAAAGAAAAATCCAAAGATATTGGAAAGAGAGCATGATTCTGCAACTCAATGTACAACAAGTCTCCCAGTTGCATAGACATTTAATTTCCTTTTAAATATGCTTTAAAAATATCATTTGAACTAAACCCAGGTTTTGGGGGGAGAAGAACTTCGCACATTCACGATTTCTTTTAATTAAAAAAATTAAGGGGAAAAGGGTTTGGTAGAGGAAGTTACCTGAAGTTGCAGTGGCCAGATGAGGGTCCGCGCCGTTGCCTGAAAACGCAGATCCGTACGACTGTTCCGTCCCTTGAAGTTTCAGCGGCAAGAAGAGGTGGGCCATCGCCGGATGAAAGGAGAAATCGTTAGAGTGCCCCTTAGGGTTGAGTGAAGGAGGAAAATAGGAGAGAGTGAAAGAGATGGGGCAATTGAGTTCGAACTTGGGTTAACCACAGTTTAAGGGTGGGTTTAGTTACCAACCCTAGTTAGTTCCTAGGTTACACCAATCACGATTAACTCTTGTTAATTTGAGGGTATCAAATGTGGACCGTTAGATTTGTGAGTGCCACTTGTCGCACTCTCAAGGTGGAAATAATAAAAAATAATGGACCAAGAAATGGAGAGGAGTAAAATCCCTTAACTAGACCCTGCAGCGGTAGGAGCCTTGTGTGCTCTGACTCAAACATTCTTGGTCCAATTTTATAAAAACAAAAGAACACATGACCGAGAATGTGAAACTGACCCAGAATGCATTCCAATAATGCATACCAAACACAGCCTTAGATTCCCTTGGCCAGCTTAAATATCTCAACTGCTCTCCCTCTTACATGCTGCCTTTCCATTGCTACACCTCTTCCCATTCTCTCTCTCTCTCTCACACACACACACACACACTCATTCATGGAAGCAAAGCTTTTATCACAGTATAGAGGTGTTTCCTCTGTTATAAGAGCTGGCCAGAAAGTAACACAGAAGCCAAAATCTTCTCAAGTAATTGTTGGAGTGCTGGCAAGACCTGCAGATAACATGTCCAAATTTACCGACCCAGGAAATGCTTATAAGGACACTTGGTTTGATCATATCGCCATTAACCATCTCTCTCAGACTCTCCAATCTACAACAGGTAATTTCTGACTTTCTCAACTGAGTCATGAAGAAAGGTACTGAATTGAAGAAACCAAACAATATTATTAGAAGTTGTTGTTAATAACAAGCTAAGTAAATACATATACAGGTATTAGAAATAACAAGAGTGGTTATGATAGCTTAGTAGAGGCGGCTACGGCAGCGGCGCAAAGCTTCAACCCTAAAGAGCAACAGGAAGTGGTGCTTAGAGCTTTGGAGAAAGCCTTCCCACTGCCCATCCTCTCCCTGGTAAGTTCCTTCATTTCTTCTTCTTCTTCTATTCTCTTCTTTTATCTGATATGGTGTTTAAAGTTGAAACTTCTAGAGGAACTAGGATATACGTCACACTCTTAGAATAATGAATTAGGTGACAATAGTGAAGATCAAAGGTATTGATTATAATAGGAAAAAATTTCAAGAAAAATTTGTATAAAAAAAGTTTGGGAAAAAGAACTCTATCCAAGAGCATGGCTTACATAGTTACACCGGCACTCCCATGTGTTGAATCTTTATCCCCTTCAGTTCCCTGCCTGCCTAGTTCCGCAGTGCCTCTAACACTCTGCCCGGGCCGACGAGGTCCACCCCCTTATTAGAGGCATTGGGGAACTGGATCGGGCAGGGAACTGGAGGAGATAATTTTCCTCCATGTGTCTCTATTTCTCTCTCCTCCCTCTGTGAAAAGAAACCTCTCCCCTTTGATTTCTGAAGGAGAGAGAAAAATAGGAAGCGTTGGCGTAGGCCATGCTCCCAGACAAAGAGCTACTTCTCAAAAAGTTTTTTTCTAGAAACTTTTCACTATTCATGATTTTCACCATGAAACAAATTGAATCTAATTTAAACAAGAAAAAATGGTGTATACAATATATATTTTCTGTCTCCTTCCTGACCATGTGGGTCTCCATGCATGATTCGTAAGGAATTCTCTTCTTATGATCATCAATACATGCGGGCGGTGTGTAGATTCCTTTCGCTTCAAACAAATAGATGAGTAAACACTCCCATAAGAAAAGGGTGTTAATTTGCTAGCATGTTGTTTACTACTAAGCATGAACAAAATTAATATTTTTCTTCCAATTAACCACTTTGTTTAACAGATCAGGACATTGACTCCACAGTCCAAATTTGGGAGGGAATGTTTTGCCATCTTCACCACCTTCTTTTTCACTTGGCTCATTGGATACTGTCAGGTATGGATCATAGATACCATTCAAATGGAATTTATTTTGGCCCAAAAAAATATTTTCCTCAAATTAATGAAATCTCCATCTCTGGTTGAGCCAATGATTTCAACTGGACCAACCCAGTATAATCTGGTTCAATCTCTTGGGCCCATGTTATGGCCCAAGTTGTCTAAGTCTTGGGCATGGAGGTGGAGGAGAGGTTGGACTTATTGGGTTAGATTAATTCTATATCATCTCCACATAAGCTGATACAATATTAACCTTAATTGGATTTTGGTGAATTTCATAAATAAGGTAAAGAAATCAGAGGAAGATGGAAAAACAGAGAGGAATGTGGTCCACATCAAGAAATGCAGGTAAAACTACTTTCAATCATCAGGTCCCACCTAGGTAGAATAAAACCATTGATACTGTTGACTGCTTCAAATCCTGGCCGTCCATCACTATTAACTAGTTTTTGGGCCCCAATTCCAGCCCATGAGTAAAGTTGGGCTTCTCTAATCATGATCATCATCTAAGCATTGTATTAATTTTTGTAGGTTTCTGGAGGAGACAAAGTGTGTAGGGATGTGCATCAACCTGTGCAAGATGCCATCTCAAAGGTTCATTAAGGACTCCTTAGGGATGCAAATCAATATGGTACCCAGTAAGTAATCTATAATAAATTCGTTTTTGGATAAAAAAAAAAAAGACCGAGTTTTCCTTCACCCACGGTGAATGGGATCTCATTCACCGAGGGGTGGGAGAAGGCGGGAAAGGGTATCAAGAAGGTATTTTGGAACATACTAAAACCCTAAGAGGAGTTTGTGAACCCTAGGATGATGGGTGAACCATCCTCTATGGGTGGAGGAAAACTTTGCCCCCAAAAAAAAAAAAGCTTAATCATCTCTTAAACATAATTGAACTACCCATAAAAATGAAGGGGAATGAAAAAGCACAAAGGTTTAGGCAAACAGTAGATGCACTAGCATGTACAGACAAGTGTCTAACTCAATGGAGGGGCCCACAAAGAGGCCACTTAGGGTACATCTGGACCCCTTCAAAGCTCAGGTGGAAGCTTTGTTCATCAACCCCTTGAAACCTTTGCAGCTTGAATGGAACCCATAGGTGTATATTACATCATATCATGGCAATACCAATTGACATGATGTAACAGTTTTCCATCCATTAAAAAGGGGTACCCAATGCACAAGGTTTCCATCACTGCGGGGTTTGGGAAGGATCATAATGTTTGCAGCCTTATCCCCGCTTTGCAAGAGTTGTTTCCTGAAAAGGAACCCGCGACAACTAGGTCACAATGGAGCAATCTTAATTGTTGCGCCAAGGTCTGCTCTTTTCAGTTTCTCATCCATTGCATCATTGAAAACCAAAGGGTCAAAATTCTCTCAATCACCCCAGTTAAAAAGCCAACATGTATAGAGTTTATAAGGTTTGTGTTCAGCAAACAGAATCGGTCCGACCCTAGAAATTCAGTATGAATTGGCTGATTTGATTGGAATCAGATCCAGCCGATTCTGTTCTGATTCGATCAGAATTGACGATCTGATTCTGATTCCTTGAATCATGGTATAAACTGACTCTGCAACTGTGGTTTGCAATTGCATAATTGAAAGAGAACATTGTAGAAGGTGTCTAAAACATTTGCTTGGATGAGATAATATTCAGACCTTATTGAACAATTTGTATTGTTTTTGATACCCTATATTGTCCTGATTAAATGATGAATAATTTGTTCAGATTTCGAAGATATGAGTTGCAAGATGATATTTGGAGAGGATCCTCCGGCACCGGCTGATGATCCAGCATTGAAGCAACCATGCTACAAGATGTCATGTAACACAATCAGATTCTTCTACTTTATATGCTTGTAACCAGTATGAATGAGTAAGAAATGGGTTCTGATTACTATTTTTCTGTCTTCAAATATTTCTGCAGGCAAAGCAAAGCAAAAGCATAGTATGGATTGCTCCAGCTAATTAAAGGAGGATGTAGATGGACAACAGTTTGAAATATGGTTGCCTTCTGCTAAAGTACTTCTATCTGTAATTTTAGTTCCTCAATAATTTCATATGGTTAGACCATATTGACTTTTGAAATCTTGAGACCTCACTCATTTGATTGAAAGTTTAAGCTTAGGTCACTATAAACCATTTGTAAACATTTGGGTAGCTTTTCATCATCAACCAAGTTGAAAACTGTAACATACAGCAGGAAAAGGAAACTCAACAAAAAATTTCTGGTGGGTGGCAGTATTTTCAAATATGGGTTCATATAAGATCCTCATATTTTATTTGAAATTGGTAGTTCTTGCAGGGAACATATTGATTATGGTATCAAGTCATTGAATTTGTGGTTACACTTGAGAGAACGATTATGGTGTCCATTCTTAGAACAGTCAAAGAGTCCCTTCAGGCTGAGAATGATTAGGCCCTGGGGCTGGGCTGTGTTCAACCCTTTATGCCTTGGCTCCCTACACTTATTGGTTCACTTAGGCTTCAATGTCAGCAAAGGTGGGGTAACAGTGTGTTTCCCACTTTCAAAACCTTGTCTGAATGAACAAGGTAAGATTGTTGGTGCTGTCTTTTCTGTCCTCGTTGACGGAGCAACGGCTGACCCCCGAATTCGACCAATTAGACAGCAGATAGCTTTGTTTGAATGGGATTTCCTTGATGAGTTACAGTGTTGGAAGTCAGTGGATGTTGAAATGAGAGGCCTGGAGGAATCTAGGAGACAGTGGAACACAGGAACTTGCATTTTAACATATGATGTATGGTGTAGGGAGAGGTTCTGTAAACCTGAAAGGATTTCAAATTTGAACTCTTTGAGATATCATATCCTCAAATAAGTACATATTTCTATACTCAAAAATGGTTGAGAAGGGAATATCTTGTGTCTGGGGCCTCAGTAGTTCTCATGTCGCCCAGTTGGATGAAGTTCAGGGCCATTAACTGGCTAAGACTTTGAGTAAAACCCAATCCCTTCGGTATTGGCTACCAACCCATCACAATATGTGGCCTTCGGAGTTTATATGTAGGGCTACTTTGGTCTTGCTTTTGCTTTATGTAGGTTAATTGGTGTTAGGGTGATAACCTGGCACCTAAACTTGGTCAACAAGAGGGAGTTGCCCTTCGCCTTTCATGTGTTAAGTTTCTGCCCTAAGATAATGATGAGTGTTGATACATATTTTTAAAATTTTCAGGGATTACATATCTAAGATGACCTACAATCCAAGTAGTCACTGGTAGACTACATATCTAATGGTTTTAATTAGCCACATCAGCCCTCCACACGACTCGAATTAGGTTCGTTGTCTTACTTATCCTAACAAGCTGTCCACCCTAAAAAGAAACAGTGGTGGGTTAGCCTAATGTGGTTGCTAGGCTGCGGAGGCCACAGAGCAATGGGATGCCTAGCCATAAAAAGTGGCTCTGTGCATCCCAATTCCCTGTGGCGTCAATGCTCCTGATAGGCAGGGTGGGGCTAGCACTTCTGAGAAGACTATGGATAACTAGGGCCTCCAGAAAAGGTTTCCCAACTGTATCACATGTACACAACATTTTTCTAAGAATATGACTAATATGAGAGCAAATGTATTTGAATCTGCAAAAATGTGTCCAACTCTTCAAATCTCACTATGGCGGTAGGGGCATATGAACATAATCTAAAAAGAGTTCATTTGTGTGTATTGTTGAAACAACAATTTCTGGAATCAGATCCAAGAAAATTTATACCCACCTGCTTCAACCGTCAAGATCATGAAAAACAGGGTTAGCTTCAAGCTGTTCCACAAATTTCTCAAGAATATCTTTCACAATTACCCCAAACTCATCTTTATCTATTTTCTTGCTGTTTTTCCCTTCTACATCAGCAAACACTTGATCATAAAGAAGACCCACTGCTTCATTGGCTTCTGATGGTGGTAGGCCCAAATTTGGTCCATTTTTCTCAAGATAACTCCTGATTATTTCTGTGCTCGTTCTTCCATCTTTGCTATCACATTGATTCTGGAATATCTTTCCTATCTCATCATCCAATTTCTTCTCATCAGCAATGAACTGTACATTTCTAAAGCTTGTCAGTAAGTTTTTTGGCCAGATCAATATGGTGTGAAAGGAAAAGAGTACAATAGGACATGGTTATATGTAGAATTAATTATCTACCAAAAAACAAGCAGATTACTCCCTGGGTACTCTACTCCAAAAGTAGTTCATCACCCAGGTTTCTCCAAAAGAAGTTAATTATATTCACATGTAGAAAACATGGGAAAGGAAGAGAAAGTACAGAATAAATACAACCTTTTTTAGCCTAGAACCATTGATGATCTTGATGTTCTGGATGACAACAACATGCTTTTCAGCCAGGATATCTGCTAATTCCTGTAAAATATTCTGGAGCAGTTCTGCAAATTGTGCCTGACCCAATGCTTCTTCCCCCTCAGCTTTGTATTTCTTCAGGAGGTCTTCCAGACGAGGGAACACTGTTGATGACAGATTGCCAGTGTTAAAACATTTTTTCCGAAACATAATGGAATTATTATTTTTATTTTGGTTCTATATATGAATGCAATTCAAATATTAACATAAGATTGAAGGTCAAGCCTACCAACCAGATTCTGGCTTTTGTCAATTTTTTGAACTGAGAAAGTATGTGGTAACAAGACTCCTGTTGGGAAAGGTAAGAATTTCAATTCATCTCTGGGTGGGTGAGGAGGAAATTAAGTATCGAGACTCCGTTTTGTTTTGTCTTCAGACGGAAATGTGGATGCAAATCCAAATCTGCATAAGCAGCCACCACCACCACTCCATCCTTCATTTCAGTTGGTCCAAACAACCACCAGCAGGAACTGATCAGACAACTAAAGTAAAAAAAGGGCGTATTCGAGACTCCGTTTTGTTTTGTCTTCAAATGGAAATGTGGATGCAAATCCAAATCTGCATAAGCAGCCACCACCATCACTCTATCCTTCATTTCAGTTGGTCCAAACAACCACCAGCAGGAACTGATCAGACAACTACAGTAAAAAAAGGGCGTACTCGAGACTCCGTTTTGTTTTGTCTTCAGACGGAAATGTGGATGCAAATCCAAATCTGCATAAGCAGCCACCACCACCACTCCATCCTTCATTTCAGTTGGTCCAAACAACCACCAGCAGGAATGGATCAGACAACTACAGTAAAAAAAGGGCGTACCCAGTGCACGAGGCTCTCACCACTGCGGGTGTGGGGAGGGTCATAATGTACGCAGCCTTACCCCCGCTTCGTGGAGAGGCTGTTTCACGACTTGAACCTATGACCAGTAGGTCGCAATGGAGCAACCTTACCGTTGCGCCGAGGTCCACCCTCTGACAACTACAGAATCATATTAAATCTATAAAGGTATGGTTGTCTGAGAGTGAGCCAAGCCAATCATTTTTTCCATTCTAAAATTCAGAACTAGGGCATCAAAAAGTGCAGGGACACGAAGGGGGTGCCAGCTTGCTCAACTGGTAAGGTCTCTGGCTTGTTATTGCTGAGAACTGGATCAAGTCCCGTATTCAACTTTCCCTCTCTTCTGCATCTCTCGCCCCTCAAACCTACCCCAAGTGAATGTACACAGCATCAATTTTGACGGGCCATGCAAACCCCCGCCCCCAACCCAAAAAGAAAGAAAATTGAAGGGAGACGCTACTATAGTCTCTTTTCTTTCTCTTTTGTTGTTGTTGGGGGTTAGAAATTAGTATGCTTTCATTTTATTATTTAAAGCTGGCATATGCTTGTCCAATGACTAGCCTTAACTCTTCTCCTTATACAACTTCTGTTCAAGTAAAAATGATGTTCAAATTCAAAATAAAGAAAAAACTATTCTACGACATCTTTTAAATGATAACGAATATACTTTTCCATGCATATTTTTATTTATTGGAGGGTCTAATACATATATTATAGTAGCTTGGAAATTTCTGTCCTACAATGTTTTAAAATAAAATCATTTGAAACCTAAAAGACTGATTCTTAATCACATTGTTTCTAGAGTGAGAATCTATGTGCAATCTTTTTAGAGAACAACCGAATAGTGAGACAGAAGGACCCGCAGGCAAATGGCACTGCTACCGGAAGCTTAAGAGAAGAGATAGTGTAATGTTCCAATAAGATATGCTTTTGGACCCTAAGAACATCAATACTGTTCTTAGGCCATCAACATTGTTCTGCATAACAAGCCTAGAGCTCAGATGACTGTCTCAATCAGAGCATCAATTGATCCTAATCTGGACTGAACTCAATAAAAAGACACTCTAGGACCATATCAACCGTCAAAAGTGCCACTAAAATAGCATAGAGCGTCATCATCATCTACTAGTGACTTGTATGAATTAACATAAGAAAACAGCTTCTTCTCCCTCAACCTAAGGGGTCCTGCCCATCTCACCGAGAACCTAATCACTGTTGTTTGTCGAAGAATAAACTGACCATTAGCTTCAACTGAAGAAAGTAATTGGAAATCTCCCCCTCCCCCCCACGCCCTTGAAAGATTGGAAGTAAAAATATCATATGCAATTGAGAATGAAAAGAGAAAATTTCATATTTAAACAAATTCAATGTTTGGGACCATTTCTTTATTTTCCTTGGGACAACTTGGAGTTCTGCCAATGATATCCCAGAGTTTCAATGGCCATGGCTGCCTATTCCAGTGAATAAGAGACTGAAGCTTTTATGTGGTTATGCATATATCCGTTGACACATGAAGCATCCAGTAGGAGGAAAGCTATAAGTTCTTCATAGCTTATCTAGTTCTCCTTAGTAACTGAGCTGGTAGAGCAGTACATAGGTTGGCGACTTTAGACATTTTGGATAAGTGGGTTGAGGTAATCAAATCTTCAGCTCTGCAGTAGGCATGACAACACTGAGACATCCTACCGACCTAGCTACCAATTTTTTTCTTCTTTTTTTTTTGAAGAAGGGAGGGAGGGGGGGGGGGGAGTCTACCTAGCTCCATCATAGTCAACTTAAGTGAGAGCTTTCTGGATAAATCTAAACCAGTTGGTATTGGTGGAATTTTTGAAGAGCATGATGGCAGCATTTTGGTGATTTTCTACGGTCCTATAGGTCTTGTTGGTTTGACAATAGTGAAACTGACCTCAGAGTGATCCAGATCCCAACTATAGGTGAAGGGTGGTTTGAGGGCAGTTATTAGTCGGATCCCTTATTTCAGCTTGGCATGGAGATACTAAGTTCAATATCTTGACTCCCTAAAAATATCACATTACTTGTGGAGATCTAGTAATGGCAACGGTGATGAGTTAGCAAGGGAAGATGCCATGTATTATAGGCCTCATTTTGTTATGCAACTTTTCTTTTGGTCATTTTAACTACTGCTGGCTGGATTTTCTAATGTAAAACTTTAGTTTTCGTAGAAAGAAGAAGAAAGATTGAAACAACTTGTAACTTAACTACAAATTTTTTTTCTTTCTAATCCTATTTCTAGTTATTCTATTCTCAGATAAACCAATGAACTCAATCACATACTCCCCAAAATAAAATTTGAAACAAGATCCTGCATTTATGAAGCTGCCACTAACTAGGAGAATTAGATTAATAGCACTACGAAGAAGATAAACACCATTGCTGGAACTTTGGTGTTTTCCATTCCCAAATAAAATTCTTCATTTGTAAAAGGATAAGCACGGATGCCTCCATCTTTACATGGTTGGAAATTTTCTAAGAGGAGAATGAGATTTTAGCAACGTAGTTGAAATGTTCAATAGATTGTATTGAAAAGAACTCCACTGAGATTCTCTGCTCTAGAATTAACATCTTCAAAAACAAAGAAAAAGAAAATTTAGTCTCTTCTAACTCCTCCATATGGGAAGAGTGTAAATCTGTTGGAGCATCAACCTCCAGGTCGGAACAACCCATGATATGTAATATTCTGATTCAGTGATTCCATTTTTATGTTCTATCTGTGACTGCCAGACCCCAAATGCTTGTCCTTCCATTCTGTATCTACAACATGCTTAATTTACTTGTTTACTGATGAAAATTGAAAAATGGTTTCTAACAGATTACCAATACTAACAACTGCCCAATAATTTATATTACCAAGCAACTCAGCAAATTAAAAACAATTTATTGAGAAGTTCTGAACATAGATAACAAAGCAAAGGGATGTGAAGCAAACCTGAGAAGGGAGGAACGCCCATTTCTACTCCCATACGATCAAGAGCATTCCGTATCAGATTAGTACAAATCTTCCCCGTATCCTCAGTGTCTAAATCGGTAAAAAGATTCTCCGCCAGCATAGCGAAATCATCCTCGTCTTCCAAGAACAGTTTAAGAGGGCTTCCATCCAAAACCGACACGACAAGGGGATCATCTAAGTAAAAACACACACCCCCAAAATGAAGATAAAGAAAACAATCCAAAACATTTGAGAGCATTTCGAATTCATGACAACGTCAATGACAAAATCCAGTGTTGAATGAAAATAATTAGAAACCAATCACGCAAATGCAAAGAATTACAAGATCAATAACAAAAAAGAAAAAGAATTCAACTTTGAACCTCAAAGTTGTGAAAATACCTCTGAGTTCAGACGCAATAGCGATCACATAGTCTTTAAGCTTTGAAGAAGCTTGTTCTCTGTCGAGTTCTGTTTCAGGGAAGTTATCGATGTCAACGTTTATACGTTTAAGTGCTGTAGCTTTTAGGTTATGAGGTAATGAGAGGCCGAAGAAAAAGGAAGAAACTTGTGAATCTGCGATCTCAAGAACCTGAGTTCCGGTGAAAGGGTCATCGGTTTCTGGGAGACGGGGATCGACGGCTCTGAGGGATGACCCATCAAGCACCGCCAGACCTCCGTCGGCCATTTTTGGAAATTCAAAGACAAACGGAGGTGGCGAAATTGAATTTGCAGAAGGAAGGATGGATGAGTCACGATACTACCAACTTCGAAGACATCACTTTCGCTGCTAGAGCCCTCAGAGTTCATGGAATTACGGAATTGGCATTCTAGATTTTCACTGTTATTATTATGGGAGAAAAGAACGCCACCCGGTCGTGTGTCTGGCGTGTACCTGTGCTAAGACACAGCCAAAATGATCATCCTGCCCCCATGAGAAGGCGGGGATTTGCTGGTCATTTTGCGCTTGACTGTGTCTCGGTGCAGGCACACACCGAAACGCACAACTCGATGGCGTTCTTTTTTCCCTGTTATTATTCAAAAAAGATCCTGTGCATCCGGGCTGCATGTGCAACGCTAGGCTCAAGGCGGTGTGCTTTGACCGCCTTACCCCTATTCGGATAAGGCGCTTGGGTAGGGGTAAGGCGGTCAAAGCGTGTCGCTTTGCGTCTGGCGCTGCACATGCAGCCCGGCTGCCCTGATGCACAGGATCCAAGAAGGGGAAAAACTACCTGATCGCGTGGCCTGAGTGGCTCTTGCGCCTAAACATAGAAGCATGTAAGAGTATCCTGTTGTAGAGCAAGAAAACTCAGTGATAGAAACCTGGGAATTAAGAGATTTCTCTCATCTCTGTTGATGCAAGAAAACTTGAATTTTTATCCGCTGCTGTGCACTACAGTGCTGCTGTGCCATCATGCGACGTAGTAGCCGACATGTGTGCATAGCGGGCCCCACTGTACGCACATGGCCGTTGCTACGCCACACAATGCGCACAGCAACGCGTCCAATACTGGAGCAAATAAAGGTCCCAAAAACTCAGTGATAGAAAAAGATCTTTCGAATGGAGTTTGGCAAACTTTTCTCATGTGAAAGCATAGAGTAATATGTCAAACCTAGAGACCCATAAGCAATAAAGTTCTCTTTATCTTTTCAAAAGGGCTTTTTTTTTAGGTTTTCAAAATGGTAATATACAAATGATGATTAATCCAAACTTTATAATTTATCAACGAAATCAAAAGTAGATTGTTAGCCACACCTAAGTACCCTTTTATCAATAAATTTTTTTTTTTTTTTTTTTTTTTTGGAGGTGAGGGGTTGATTTGATTGGGCCCCATGTCTCGTGAAGAATGTGAAAAATATAATGGTTGCACCCTTTACTAAACCCTAAGGCTTTAGTGCTATCATACTTCGGGAAAATTGTATCATGACCCCACGGGATTTCCATGGATGCAATGATAACATGAGTGTTTCTAAAGGGCGATGATTAAGAATGGACCGGTTCGGTCTAGTTTGATGGGTTGAATCAATTTTGGTCTGATACTAGGTCAAGCCAAAACCAAACCGATAAGGTAAACTTTGGTTTCGTTCCATTTTGATTTTGTTTGTTTGGATTGATTTTATTTTGTTTTTCCTTAATGGGTTCACATCAGACCGATATTGATTTCAGTTCGGTTCGAATAATTATTCATATATCAATGGATATAATGTTTTCAAAAATCATAAGATTAATCTGAGCAATCTATTTTTATGATTTTTTTAATCTAAAGCGAGCTCCCACTCATAATTGGGATAGTATACAGCAATATCTAGAGGGTATTTGATTGAATTAGACTCCTAAATTTGACATGTAGCTAATTCAGATTATGGCATCTTCATTCAACAGTTGGATTGAACATATCATCTCTTCACGTAGTAGAATAGATGCTTTGTGACATTTGAAAAAATCAATAAACCTTTGTAACGATAATGTATCAATTGGGTTCTTAATTGTCTAAATGAATAATAAAATACCCTTTGTGTCTTGGCGTAGGTGCCACGTAAGTGGTGTGGGGATGTTTTTCCATCCTCATATTCTGACCATTGGATTCTACACTGACACTCCCCATCCTCTCTGACCATATGAGTCCTATTAACGAAACCGTTTCCCATGCCATGATGTGTGGTATGAGATATTCCCCTCACACAAACGGCATGGGAATCCCTTGCCCTAAAATTAATTTTGTTTCAATAAAACTGAAGGACCTAATCCGAAGTTTTGTACTTTTAAGTCATGTAAATGGGCTTTCTACATCTGAAGATCAAGATGGCTGGGTCTTGATGTTATCTTTCATAGAACAGAATTACCCAATTTTCTGGTTGTTAAAGAACAAAAAGAGCTCCATATACCAAGTTTTTTTTTCTGCTTTTTTTGGGAGATATGGAGAGCACACTTCTCAAGGCTTCTCTTGCTGCCAAAAGTTCCACTAAACTATGCAACAGTAGCCTCAAAATCCAAAATAAAATGAGCATTATTGTCTTGATAAAATAAATCTTTTGGAAGTCCAAAAGTTCTGCCATAGATCAGGTGAGTTCTAGTTTAGCCAAATGGATCAAAGAGTATCATGTTTATATTTGTTGTGAAAAGAATAGGAGCTAAAGGACTCCCACTTAAAGGTTTAACCATCAGGAGTTGTTGTACAGCTTCTGGTTGCTGAGGCAATAATGGTGTGAAAATCTGGAGCAGGTTGATGTTACACAGGAATCTGTATTATCTTGTTTACCAGTGGAGATGGCCAAAGAGAGTTTTGAGGGATCTTCCAAGTTTTATGGGGAAGGATGAGCTCTGAAACTTTCAGACAAACAGGGAAACATAAAAAAGGGAACCTATGGTGGTGGGTGGGGGTTGTTTTCTATTTTTGTCTCTGTTATGTGTGTCTTAAATTCTTGTACCTATTTTGAAGATGGACCAACTCCGACATACTTTGGTGGTGATCCGAATGAGAGGAAGGGCAGCAGCATCATTTTTGGATATTATTGAGAAATCTCCATTGTAACTCATCTTCCATTACATAGTGAAACATCTTCAACTTTGCCCGTGGACGTAGCACATCGTATTGGTGTGTGAACTATTGCGGGTGAAAACCTCCGGTGCCCGGTCTGCCCATGGATGAGCCTGCAAAAATAGAGTTAGCGCAAGAGAGCCGGTGTGGCTCCGGCCTAGGACCCTCCGACACTTAAGTCAGATCTCCAATGCGACAGCGTAACAGCTAGTGAAAACAAGATGTGGAATTGTGTTTCATACCTAGGTATTTATAGAGTGTGGATGAGGTGAGACAGTTGGGAGAGTCCTAGTATGGTAGGAGTTCTTCTTTTGGAAGGCTTTCTCGCGTAGAGCGGAGTGGAGAGTCATTTTCGGGGTCGGACTCTTGCTAAGGTAAGAGTCCATACTTGGCATGATTTCGTATCGCGTTGGGATTGTAGCTCGATCCTTATCCTGTGATTCTTGGGATGTGCTGACATGGCTCCGCAATTCCCGACAGGTCATTATGATGACCTTGGTGGAGGGCTCGGCCTGGGAGGTCGGTCTCGGCAGTCACCTCGGCCTAGGCTGTCCTGTGTATGTTGGGTCAAGAGTTTATGGCTGACTTGTACGAGCTTGGCCTCAGCCCCAGCCAACTTGTGTGAGCTTGGCTCAGAACTCGGCCTCAGCCCCGGCTGACTTGTGTGAGCTTGCCTTTGTCAGGTGACCTATCGGAGATCGGGTCGGCCCGGTTTCCTGCTCAGCTCAGTTAGGTTCTTGGACTGACCTCAGGTCGGCCACGTGACAGCTTCTAATTGGTGAGGTGATTTTATGCCCTATCACGGCCTCAGCC
Source organism: Telopea speciosissima (assembly GCF_018873765.1). Classification (NCBI taxonomy): domain Eukaryota; kingdom Viridiplantae; phylum Streptophyta; class Magnoliopsida; order Proteales; family Proteaceae; genus Telopea; species Telopea speciosissima. Next base: position 54,244,415 of record NC_057925.1, read on the forward strand.
TCGGGCGGCCTTGGCCTCGGCTTTAGTGCTCGGTCTCGGTGCCTGGCCACAATGCTCGGTCGTGTTGGTGATCAGGGTGATGGCCTTCTCCTTCAGCCTCCGTGCTCGGCCGTGTTTGGTGCCGCACCGTTTGGCTCAGCTCGGCCCTCAGACTGGATTGGGGCTTGACTAGGCATTCGTGCTTAGCGATGATTGCCCTTCCAACCGAGCTTGATGTGCTCGGCTCAGTGGTCGGCGAACTTCGATGCTCGCCCCTGGTGCTCGGTTTGGAGTCCCTTGGCTTGGTCGGCCAGGTTGGCTCGGTCCTTGAGTTTGGCTCAGTTCAGCCAAGTCGGCTCGATCCTTGAGTTTAGTTCGGTCCTCGGATTCAGTCCCAGTACGTTTACGTGGCAGCTTTTGGTTGGTTGAGGGATTCTATGACGCATCATGAACCACACTAAATCTATGTGTCATCTTGCACTGTTTTTGTTTCTATTCATGTTTTGTTTGGTGTTTATTTTAATAGTCTCCATTGTAACTTCTATTTAAACCCTTTAAGGGTTTCTATTGAAGCAATTGATTCAGCAGCAATATTCTCTTTCTTCTCAAAATTTCAATGGAAAAGTATTTGCCAAGGTACTCTTTGTATCATTAGATACATTGTAACTAAAGATTTCTGTAAATTCAATCATTAGCCTGATGCTTGACAATATGTGTAAACTTCAAGCTTAATAACAGTAGCTGATCCAAGTAGTAGTAGATCATCTGCAAAATCCATCTAGGTGCACGAGAGGGGGCAACTCTGTCTTAGTCCCCCTGGTTAGGGTGAAAGTTGTTGATATATACATTGTTGTGCCCCTTACTTAATAGCTCCAACTTTTAGGATAAATGGTTATAATATAGTATCAGAGCAGAGAGGTCGAGTGTTCGATCCAAGAAAAGTTCAACGGGGTTCCCTGACATCTTCTCCCCTTGCTATTGTAACAAAAGGAAACAAGGTTTCTTTCAAAAAATTGCCATTCGATCCTATCGTAAGCACGGGACATATCGATTTTCCTTCCAAGTTATTGGATTTGTGGATCCTCTCTTTTTTATGCATTGTGTGGAAAATTTTATGGTCTTAGCAAAATATGTTATCTTGAATGTGTGAATTCTCAACAAATGCATCTTGATTTGGAGATATGATGGTAGAAAGGGTGGCTTCATTCTGTTGATCAGAGAAAATCTCTTGTTTAGGGATTAAACGGAGAAAGATGTGATCTAATCTTCTCAAAGTTACTCTTTAGAGTTTTAAGAATTAAAGCCTACAAATTTCTAATTTAACACCAAAGAGGAGAGATATTTCTCTCAAACTTGAATGGACAAGAACCTCTATTGATTGGAGCTTCAGTATCAAGAATCAGCATATGATGATCTAAGTGGGTTATCATTTCATGAATTAAATTCCAACAAATTGCTGAGTAAAAGGATTTTGGTGTTTAAGAGTCCCCCCCCATGAGTAGTATCAGTCAATCAAAAAAAAAAAAGAGACTCACCAAAAAGGAGTTCGATCAGTAGTTTCAGTTGGTTCAATCAGTCCAGTCTCATTTTTGACACCCTTAGTTTGCAGCGATAGTTCAATGTTAAAACCACCCGGGGTCAGCTGTGTTTAGTATCATTCTTAGAACGCATTCTGGGTCGATTTTGTATTCTTGGACAAAACAATTGTTTTTATCAGCCAAGAATACAAAATCGATCCAGAATGCATTCTAAGATTGATAGGTTTTTTCTTTTTTTTTTTGTTGATGCAAATGAAAATTGATAGTATGATAGCAGATATAGGGATGGAAATGGTTCAAGGGGTAGACCGGGTCGGGTCGGATCGGGCAGAAATGAGGAGATGAAAAGGTTGTTAGGTACAAGACTAGATACAGTGAATGAGTAAAATAGAATACAATTGTGTATGTAGAAACTAGAAACCATGTGTTGGCTGTTTGGTGTAACCCATATCTGTTATCTAGCCTTGGTGCAAATTCTTAGTTATACCAGTTCTTTTTAAGTCCTTAATTATGTAAAAGAAAAAAGAACCTAAAATAATGCAAAGAATGAATGGACGTCTTTAACAAACAATCACACACAAGGATTTATATGGTTCAATAAGATTGCCTACATCATCGGTGAGATGAGATCTATTTCACTATTAAAGGAGAATGGAGTTGCAGTCTCTTGTTCTCATGCCTCTCTCAGATCAATTACGGAGAACAAAACCCTCATTACATATAGGGCTGCAATAGGGTCGGGTTGGCCTAGACCTTTTAAAATCCTAGCCCAACCCTGAGTCCCCTTAGTTGGGCCCAAGCCCGACCCGACCCTGACCAAGGGCAAGAAAAATTCAACCTTAACCCATCCTCAGGATTGGGTCATGCTGACCCTGATTGGCCTTAATTAGGGGTGTCAATGGGTCGGTTCGATCCGGTTTCGGTGTGGCTTTTAGAGAAACCGAGACCAATCCAATAAGAACTTTTTGGTTTCGGCTATGTTTCGGTTTCGGTGCACTCTGGTTTTGTGTCGATTTCGATTTCGATGCAGTCTGGTTTCGTGTCGGTTTCAATTTATAATAACGGGCTGATATCGGTTTGGATTTGGTTCGGTACCGGATTTTTTTAAACAAGTTTGGTTCGGTTTATGCCTATTTTCTTTTCTTTCTCTTTTCAACTACATAAAATATTTCATTAGCCCCACACTTAAAAAGGAGATCAATGGAACAAGCATTGTTACAAATCAATTTTCCTATTTTCATAACCTCATACTCATTGATTTGTAACAATTTATCTTACAACCATAAATTTACTCACTAATATTGAAATCAATTCAATGATTCATAATCTTATACTCATTATTTTCTTATTGGTTTCATTCGGTTCGATTTTTGGTTTATTATCGATCGGTCCGGTTCGGTTCGGTCTTGGGTTTTTTCGATCGTTTCGATCAATCTTAACGGTTCGGGCTAGGTTTTGACACCCTTAGCCCTAATCATGGGGTGGGGGTGATTAGGGGTAGGGGTGGGGGGGGGGGGAAGGGAGATGCATGGGCTGGCTAGGCTGAGAAGAAGAAGAAGAAGACAGGATCGGGTTGGGCTGGGCTGCACTTAGCCTGAGGCCTCAACCCTGATCCGACCCGATCCTAACTCAGAGTCGGAAATTCCCAACCTTGACCCGCCTTCAAGGCCAAGGTATCTCAACCCAGGCCTTGTTCGGGTTCAGGGCGGGCTCGGGCCGTTGGGACCAAACTTGCACCCCTAATTACATATATATAACGAAACCCAATATAGAAAATTTATCAAAATACCCATATAGCCCTAAAAAAAATTGAGGGACCTTTGACCTCTTAATAACAAATCATATACAAGAAATTTATTGAAATACCCATATAACCCTAAAATAATCGAGCTCTTTGGCCTCTTAATACCCTTTACAAATTATAAATGTTAACTAGACTGGTATGATGATTCCCTATCAACTTTTAATAAAGGCTGCCCTAGCTATATATAATTGTGATCTTATAAAGTCCTACCTGAACATGAATACTGGAAATTGGGTCAGGCACGGAGAAAGTAGTTTGGCAGACATGTTTGATGATTTGAAGCATTGGGCATCATATATTACATCATATATGTCCTCCTTGATGATCAATTTGACCTTTTTGGCCTACGCAAAGGGCTTATTAGCTCTGTTCCTTGCAGCAACCTAGCTAGCCAGAGTTTGGACCACCACTATTAGATGACAACGATCACTGCATTTATGTTTCCTTTTCCTCAAGAGCTTCCCTGCTTACTTGCCTTCCCGTGAGCTACCATTTCTCATATTTTCTCATTTCTTAGTCAAGTCACTATCTGGTCAAGTACCCTAAATATCTAGTTACTTAACCCAAATACCTTATTTAACTTCCAAATGGTGATAGAACAAATAAAAACTACAAATCTACAAGTAAGAATTGAAAGATGTTTTGTATACTTTAGAGCAGTTGGCATGTGGTGGTGGTGGGCTGGTGGCAGGGCACAAATAATACATATGAGCATCTACTACAGATTCAATCAGTGGATATGGGTTTGTGTCCCCTAAGGAAGACATGGACCCCAACACTTGCCTTGATGGTCACACGTACTCATGCCTCAACTAGTTCTTGTAAACTGTTTTTTGTTTTTTGTGTTTTTTTTTTCTACTTGTGAAGGGGAGCAAGTTATTGATGGAGAGGACTAACAAGGGAGTCAAGTGACCCACCCATTTTGGCTGCAGTTAGGTGTGCATACACATCAACAACAGAGGCAGTCTAATGTAAAGGAGACATGGTTACAGAGGCCACCCCCTTCATTGTCCATATAAATTCATGTTTTTTTCTAGGCCTAGTGGTTGCTCTTATCTCTTCATGAAACTTGACACTTGGGTTTGAGCCTCTTTCATAAAATTGCAAAGGAGATGACCTTAGCACAAACATATGGTATATGCAACCCACCCCAAGCTGTCTTCAACTCTTCATTCTATTATTGGGAGAAGATAAGATGGGCCTCCAGATGATCCTATTATCTGTACCATTGAGCCAATTTGTTGAGGCCCCTAACAGAGTCAAGGCAATGGTGGTCGTAGATCACAAAGAATCAAGTCGCCCATAAAACAAGTATTTGGGCACCTAGTGCATCAGAACAAGCTGAATAAGCACACACATTACCGCAACGATGCTCGGGCATGTTAGGTTGAGAAATTCGAACATTGTTGTAGGGTTTGAGTTTTGAAGTTTCCAAAACTCTGATGGTGACACCAAATCAAATGATGCATCGAGTGAGACCATTTTGTTCAATTGTTGAAGTTATAAAGCTCAGGTCGCATATCAGTTTGTTTAGGTCCGTAGTACTTTCATATACTTAAAAAGCTCTCTCCACCTAATACTTAAGGTTTTGACTTGGACCCTCCAACATGCATACCTAAACATACACATGCACCTCCAACAGAGTATACTTCCAAGTAGTGTTTGAGTACTCTCTAACTCCTTTTTTTTCATTCATGATTTGAGTTGAAACTTTGGCAGGTCCCAAGTCCAAACATGCTCATGAGTCACCATTAGACCCTGCTACGTACATCCACATGATAGCCCATCAAAAGCATTGCTTCTGTAGCTAGAATTGAAGGGAATAAAAAGCCACTTATGTCCGAGACAACGTTTGATCACTCCCCTCCCCCCCTCCCATTTCAATCCTTTGGATTCAATTCTCGTTCTTGGGCATCTGAGATTGATATCCTGATCAAGGGCTAAAAGCAAGCAAGTGGACAATTAGAATATGTGAATTAAGTATAATATATCACCCAATTTGTGACAACCCAGACCCGGGATAAGGGTAAGAGTACAATTCTCGCGGGCGATGATCTTACAATCGATTTCCTAACTTAGCATGTGTTCAAGAGTCGGCTAATTTTTTTTTTTTTTTTTAGCATGCAAACATACCTCCTTTTCTAACCCCGACACCAGTGGTGGGGCTATAGCGGGATGATTGTGTTCGTAAGGGGGGAAAATGTAATGTCCCAAGAATACGACCTACTGTCGGTCCGTCTGAGAGATCATTGAGATGTCCCTATCAAGACACGGTTGAGTACCAGGGGATTTGGGAGATCAGTGAGGAGATGCAAACTTAGTCTCATATCGACTAAGAAGGGAGATCTTAAGCTATTAATAAAGAATAGTCTCCTTTACATGGCATAACGCGTTTTAAAGCCTTGAGGCCCATTGGACCAGAGAAGACAATATCATACCAATAGAGAGACTAGTTCATTACACAATTGGTGTAATATTTCACATTTTTACGGTTTTAAGATTCCCAAATAGAGATTCCTTGAATTCTGAAATTTTAATAGTGTGGAACGATTGGTAGGAGACCATTATAGAGTTCAATAATGATTGAGAGTCATCAACTTTATAGTGCCTTAGTACCCTTGTTTTTGTGTGTGTGTGTGTGTGTGTGTGTGTGTGTTCTACTACTTATAAGGGGAGGAAGGTCATGTATCCTATGTGAGTCATATCTTGAAATGACATATCTTGAGCACGAGGCAGTACATTGCGGGACCTCATCCTTGTGCAGTACTACATGGTAGTTGGTACCTGTGATATTGACACACATTGTGCAGTTGGGAGGCATCAATCCACACGCCAGCACATATCCGATACAATTATCAGAGATTCCCTTTGACATAATATGCAAATCAGGAGAATTGATCTATTGACTTCTTTGAGGGCATGCATTCCAACCAATCAATCAAATGGTTGTTTAGTTCGTTTTGAATTCAATTGTTTAAAAGTTTGGTTTCATTATTTTAGGAGGAAAATGGTTTCAACATGCCGGTCGTCATAGGAACCTTTCTACACACCCATTGTTCATTCCAATGTGGATACTTAATGTGATTGTTTGACCATTAGATAGAGAAGTCATTGTGCACTCTCTTATAGTTCATGTGAATAAAAGCCCTAAGGATCTACCTCCTTTATACTAAATTTTGGCCCCATGTAATTTACCTCATGATAAATGTTGCCATTTTAAAGTAGACACCAAAAAAAACTTCTTATCATAGCAATTTATGAATCCAACTCCCTTATTGAGAGAGATTATTGTTGTTTTCTTGGCCATACGTGAAAGCTTAAGGTGGAAAAGAATTCATTTTAAGCAAACGGGCTTGAAAGTCTTGGAGCACATGGGTCTTGGAAGAGAAGCAGATGATGGGTGGGGATTAGAAATACAATTACACAACACATACCTCGTGTTATTTTCTGGAGTCAATAATGGTTGGCTATTTACATCGCTACTAGACAACTCTACTTCTCCTCATGACCTCAAGTTTTCACTTTTTAAGCCACAGTGGTATAGAATATAGAGAAGCAGAATGAATGATGGATTGTGACCAGTTTAAAAGAGTCTTTCACGAGAATGGATAGTAACTAAAGGTTTTGTTTTGCATAGTCGATGAGATCGTTACTAAAATATGGCACTTTTTTTTTATCTGGATTTTTGAAAATCTAACGTTAGATTTCCTTTTCTTTTCTTTTCTTTTTTTTCCAAAAAAAAAAAACCGATGTTCCCTGTCGATGCACTTCGTTTTCAGAGACAAATGATTGCGTTTACAACGTTACCGGCGTGTGCTAGATCGAATGAACGGCGCTGATTTCCCCATTTAACCAATAAATTAACATAAAATAACAGAAGATTAACTTAACCTTTCCCAATCCTTTTTCAAAAAACCAACTTCCTTCGAGGCAACGGTGCTCTGTTTTTCCCGGTCAAGGCAGCGAGGTCTCGGATCGTCTCGGCAACTAGATCTTTAAATATAGACCGTTCGATGCTTAGAACTTCCTCAGATATCTCCACGTGGCAAGCTTCCCAACCGTTGATGGTATCCACGGCCATGTCTTTCCGGAGCATTCCACAGATGATCTCGAACAGGTCTTCTACTGCTGGGTCCCTCTCTCTTACTCTCTTGAATTCCGACCATATCTGCTTCAATGTTGGCTGTTCCACCGCCTCCCATGGCGGCAACTGCTTCTTGCTGTCTAGGATTTCACTAATCGTGTCGAACACTAGCTTCCGGTGAAGCATGGATTCTCTAGATGAACTCTTCGACTTGTAGCGTTGCTTCTCCAGTAACAAGAATACGTCAGTGTCTTCTGGAAGGCATTTGGAAGCTCGTAAGATCTCCGACACATACAGAAAATCACTGTCTTCATCTAATCTCTCTTCTTCCCGTTTCAATCGAACAGGGGAGATTACTAGGCTCCAGTTCTCTTCTTCCACTGCTACCGATTCATCTGTTACACCATGAATACCCTGTTAAATTAATTTCTCTTCATCAATGCAACAACTACATCGACAACTAGCGATTCCTGAGTCCTGACTCGATGCAGAACTTACGAAAAGAGTTCATTCATCATACCTTTGAAGTCTATGCATCGTTTCATGATGGGTGAGGGGGAATCGTCCTTGTAAAAAGACGAGTCTAGTACTGAAACGGGACTTGGCTGCAACTCAGTGCCTGTCATCTCAGATATGTTATGGAGCAGCTTATCGCACCTCTCCAACAAGGTCCTCCCTTCCTTGTATTCCTCCATTTTCGGTATCTGCAACTACAATCCATGCAAAATTAAGATAAAGAAATGAATTAATGAAAAAAATTAAACAAGCTTAAATGAGTTTCTTCCTTATCGAACCTCCATGTCGACTTGAGAAGATGTACTGATGCTGCACTCAGAAATTGCGGATGATTCATACTCCACTGGCTTTGAAATTCTTTCTTTCGGTGAAACCTCGGGCACTGGTTTCCTGTTCCTTGGTGATCTGCTTGTCGCGTGCTCAGATCCAACCTTCTTTGCGCTAATCTTTGGTGAATGCACGGGAGAGCTTCTTCTCTGCTCCACAGAATCATCTCCTCTCCTCTGGGTCTGAATGCTCAATGGTCTTCGTTTGGCAAGAGAACTTGGACTTTTCACTCCGCTGTCGTTCCGGTCAGGGGACCTTGAATTTCTTGCTCTCTGCAAATTTCTATCGATTTCAGGCCGGTCGCGCCTCGGGATTACTGGTGGCAATGTCTCACCAGCTAGATTTAGATTCCGGCGAACTCCAGCTCTGGATCTGAAACTCGAAGGAGGAGACTCTGTTCCTGTTCTTCCAACCTTGTTGATTGAAACCGGCGAGTGGGAAGGCTTCATGACGACTACAGGGGATTCTTCACCGTAAAATCTCTGACGGTTGACGAAATTTCGGTTCCCGATCTGTTCCATCGGTCTTTTAGAGTGCAGAAGCCCTTTCAGTTGCAGAGCTTCGAGGATCTGCTTCAATGTCTCCAGATCCTTTTCTGGTTCATCGATTCCCCTCATCTTCAACCGCTTCTCGATCTCTCCATAAAGTGAGCCCCTCTGCTTTGGCTCCGGAAAGAAATCCTGCGAATCAAAATAGCTCTTACGTTGCTGCTGCGACTTCCATTGTGAATCAAGCAAGCCTCCATTCTGAGGTTTCTGTGCCTCGGTTTTCGGTTTCCTGATGCAGAATTCATTAGAATCCGGTTTCTGGACCTTCGATTTATTACCTTCTGAAGCTGCATTGTCTCTTTTGGCATTGTTTGAAACGTTGCTTCCAGAATTTGGATGGAAAGTCTGCTTCTGCTGAAAATTGTTCCCGTCAACGAATCGAAACTGAAGCAGATCTCTAGAGACCCTAGACTCCGATGCAGACCTCCGTAACTCGGCTTTGTTTGGAGCTTCGCCAGCTGAGTCAGGGAGAGCTTCGAGCCCCATAAGCCGGGCAATGACGCTAGGCGAACGAAGCTGCTTCTCATTATCCTCCGATAAAGTCGCTTCGGAAGAGCTATCACATCGAGTAGCCGAGAGAATTGCCGCGTTCGTTCGGATCTCTCTGGGCCGGAGACTTCCTTTTCCATCAAAGCTTGCTCTGCTATCCAAAGACAGCCTCGGTGCGTCTTTAAACTTCCAAGATGACCTCGAGCCTTCCTTGTATTCGAAAACCTGAAAAGGAAGTGGCGTTCTGGCCTGACTTTCCACCGAAATTGACTGTTCCGGCACCGGAGAGCATATCCCGGGCGTTGGTTTCGTACATTCCGGCGAGGTTTGCGCCTGCGGTAATTCTTGTCGGTGTGGCTGCTGCTGTACTTCTCTTGAGGACGGCGAAGATCCGACTGATTTCTCCGACTGGGACGTAGAATCAACTGCCTGAATCATTCAACAAAGACTGTTAAACAATCACATTTTCTGCCATTCCACACAGAATCTACTAATATAATTAATCGGGAAAGAAAAAGTCAGGAAATCCAACCGGAGATGGAGTGAGGCGTTTGTTAGAATAGAAGCGTTTTCCGGAGAGAATCTGGTGACGATCGAACAGCTGAAGGAATCCAGCCATGCATCCCATCTGCTTCTCTATCTGCTTTTCCAGATTTTGATCGTGGACTAAACCTGTCATCATTTTCGCCAAAATTCTTCAATTATAGGTGTTACCTCTCTCTCTCTCTCTCTCTCTCTCTCTATTTCTCTCTGGAACAAATATCAGTTTGAAACCTCCATTAATGCTTCTCCACAGTTCTTCTCCTTCCCTATGGAACACGTACTGCACATCTCTCACTCTCTCTCGGAAATCGGAAGAGAGTGTAGCTTTCACCTCTGCTCCCGCTTTCGGACTTTTAAAGCGTTCGACGCAATTAAGAGGAAAGGTATGAACGGATAACCCTTGGAAATTACTAGAATGACAAACGTGTCCGAACAAAATGACAATCAGGTCCTCGGAGGGTGCTTAAATTGGGTATCCTACTATTGCACTTCTCAAATAAACTCCCGTCGGTATTGTTGTAAATACGGAAACATTGACCAGGAGACTGATCCTTATTTTTACGAAACTACCCTTAAAATCATCGACGGTCAACAGGTGACGCGCTGCCCAATAAGAACGCACTGATGCCATTGATCTAAAACTGAACGGCCCATGATCAGAGCATTAAAAAGCTCTTATCGATGGTCCCACTATGAGTGATGATAAGTGTTGACTGATTCAAGGCGCTACAATTTGGATCATTCGAATCGGCGGACACAGATCCTGATTCCTACTGATCTTGATTACGAGTCCATGACCATTTCCGATTCCTGTGCCGATCCTGTTTTTACCTAAAATGTCCCAAAAAAGACTTCGAATCGGTGCGATCAAACCGACTCGATTGATTTCCAGTTCCACATTTAAAAACCCTGGGCTTTGTCTATATTTTCTCTCTTTGTAATAAGAGGGGGGTGGATCCTATCCGAGCAGACTGTTCAGGCAAGGGTAGAATCATCATTACGCCCCGCCCTTGTTAGGGGCACTAGGAGAATTGGATCGAGCAGAGAATTGTAGGGGATAAAGATCCGTATCCGAACCAACTTTTGAGTGACCCAACCCGTCTTATCTGTTATATGTCTAAAGAGCAGCGTGGTTATGAACTTAAACATCATATTACGTCCATCTTGGTCTGTCCTTGATGTACTAGGGTGATAATGAATTCATATTGTGATCTTTTAAGGGGGCATAGATTTTTAAAATGAATATATAAATATATGAAACTCTAAAGGAAAGGGGAAAATAATTACAAAACAAAATAATAAAATTATAAGACAAATGGAGATGATGGAGATGGTCCTTGCTAGGAGAGCACTGTCGGTAATGGGTGCGAAAGTCTGACGTAATTCCGATCCATAGATTATGGAGATGTGTTCTTCTTCTTCCATGCGTACTATTCGATGATATATCAATAAATTTCCCCCTTCCCCTCACTGAGGAGGGTTGGGGGTGTTTGCACCACACAAAAAAAAAAAAAAAAGGAAAGAAAGAAAGAAAAATACAGTTAAAATAAAAATATCAAAATTTTCCTAAACAAATTATACTGAGTTCATATTGAAATCTTTTAATGGGCATCAGATTTTCCAATGGACTGAGCAAAGAAGACAAAGGACAAACCTAACTCAGTGACTCTTCCTCTTACATCAAGTAGAGAATTGAGTGTTATCTAATGAAAATCCTCGTTCTTTTTTGGCTTAAAATCAAGCTTTTTCATTCATTTAAATTGTCTAACATATTGAATCACTTTTTCAAGTATTCTTTTACTTAAGATGATAAATTATAAATTACTTTGTTTACGGGAATCTCACTTTTTTCTTCTTCGCAACCTTTCTTTTGTCTTTCTCCACTGGAACTAATAGGGAAGAAAATGGAGTGTAAAGTACTAAAGTGGGGTGTGTGTGAAAGTGTGAATTGAAGCTTATTTCGGTTCTTTCCTTTTTTTTTTTGTCTTCCAGTCTTCATGATCAGTAGTGCCCTAATTAATAAATTAATAAATAATCGATATGAATTTGCAGAGGATCATTCATTCATTTTCCCCCAAAATTCTTCGACAGATGAGGTGTGAGTGTGTGACAGATAAACTATTCCAACTCTCTTTCTCTCCCTCGTTTCTTGTCTTTGCCCTTTATTCAAATTCCCACTGCTTCGCTTCTATCAAAAAGTTCTTAATAATTAAATCATTCTTTCAACCTTTATATTAACAGAGAAAGAAAAGCCCAAGTCTCAGAATCCTTTATCAATAATATTCATCTCTCTCTCTGTCTCTCTCTCTCTCTCTGTCTGTCTGCCAGTGTCACTCACCAAAGCCAAACGAATACCTTATAATGTCCATCTCCGCCTCTATCATCAAAAGGATCCCAGGAAGCAAGTTCGGTGCCCTTCACCTCTGTTTTTATTTTTTCTTTCTGTTATTTATTTATTCATTCCTTATTGTGTGTCTGTGTATGTGTTTAGGTGTGCGGTGGGTCCCCCACATCAATATAAAAGTTAGGGACTCATAACTCATAATTTATCTTCTCTGTCTCTGAACTCTCCTCTTCTTACAGGAAAAAACACAGTACGTACGAAAGAGAGAGAGAGAGAGAGGGTTAATAAGGAGGGTAAGATGCATGGGGCTGATGGATCGATGGACATTGCCTCATCTCATATCATACCATATGCATATCTCCTTCCCCGGGGCTCTGCCTGGGTAGGGTCCACCATCCTTATTAGAGGCACTGAGGAACTAGGCCACGTAGAGAACTAGAGGAGATAATTTTCTTTTCCCCGTTCCTTTCAATCGTCTTGTTCATAAACCTACCCCTAAAGTTCAAGTTTAAAGTCAATTGACCGATATAATACACACACACTCTCTCTCTCACTCTCTAGTCTCATATCAATGATCCCACATTGATTATGAAAGGGATTTAATGTGAATTGTTATAGTCTTGGTTCCATAATTTATAAGATTGAGTTCTCAATTTTCTCATTCATATACATAAAAATGATCAACATCGGATGGCACATAACACCCATGGATGATTGACGTGTGGCTATGAACTCGACGAACTGACAAATTCAAGATTCAATTGTAGGACTCCCCAAGAAAACCTTCTACCCACAAGGACAAAACTCTCCTTCTTTTTTTTTGTTTTTTCGATTCCCACTTATTATGCAGAATACTAACTTAAGCATCGGAGAATCCCAACCGAACCCAACTCCGATTATCTATAATTACTCTTTTGTCATCTTATTATGTGCTGATGATCACACATTGTGAAGGTACAATTTTTCCAGCAACAATCATCATTCATTCATCTATCCATTGAAAGCATTCTCAATTCTCACTCTCCTCCACATGAGTGTAGGTAGTGATATTTAAAATCCACAATTCACCAACCGCCCCCTCTTTTTTTTTTTCTTTTTTTTCGTATATATGCGGACGTTGAATCGGTCGACCTGAAACTGGGTCAGAGGTTCAGTGAGTTTTTCCCGTCAAAGGGGTATGGGGAAGATCATTTAAAGTCCACTGATGAGTGGTGATGACAATTGTAGTGTTGTCATGACTGACGTTAGAAGCGAAGGCAGAAAGACTTCCATCAAAGTCACACTTCGAATATCAAATCAATCTCCCTATTATTGCAGAGTACACACCCTTGAGATTCGGAAATCTCTGATAAAGGGTTTATTTGGAGCCTCATTCATTCAACAACACTTCAACCTTTGTTTTTTATGTTTCCCTTATGAAGATTATGAAAATCTTGTTTTTGGTTCTTTACCAAAAAAAGATATTTTCATCAGGAACTACTGTACCGCACATTTTTAAGGAATTAGGGAAGATTAAAATTTTAAAAGATCTTTCTTTCTGGTCCGTCTTCACTGAGTCATTGACATTATTTTCGTTCATATGTTTAAGCTATGTTTGGAAGTGAAGAAAAAAAATATTAAAAAATTGTTGAATTTAAGTAGAGAGTTAGACCATAGATCATCAATCATTGTGACCAGCCCTTATTTGAACCAAGCCATAGCAACCTCCAATCATAAAATTAAAAAGAAAAAAATATCCAGCAATATCCTTTAAAACAATTAAAAACAATAATTGTTTTATACCTAGTTTTTTTTGTAAACCTACTTATTGAAACAATATTACAAAATAAGTAGGTTTAAAAATAGAAATAAAAGAAAATCAAACCCTACTTATTTTGTAATTTATTTTCTTAACAATTTTCCCTTTTATCAAAAAGCGTCCTAATACACTGGGCTCCTGCTATAGCAGGGTGTAGAAAGCGCCAAGATACGCAATATTACCCTTGTTTTGTAGAAGTAGTTGCTTCCAAGTTTTGAACTTGCAACCAACAGGCTTAATTGTTACGCCAAGGCTCATTTATTGGTTTGAACCATGGTTTTAGTTATTGGTATTAGTATTAGTATCGGTCTCATACAATTTCGATATGTATCAGTTGAATTAGTCTATATTTGTCCAATTTGAGACCAAAGTATCACTTTTCGCTTAAAAAAATCCACTTTCGACTGTATCGACTGATCTGTATCATTGTCGTATCAATATCAAGCTCCAACAATATTGATATTTATTAGCTGATTTGATATTGATACTTAGAACAATGATATGAACCCAATTTGATAGATTCCCATCAAAAGGATCTCACTTGTGTTTTAAAGGTGTATCCAGTGCATGAGGCTCCCACCATTGCGAGGTTTGAAAAGGGTCATTACATACACAGCAATCTTACCTCGGTTTTATGAAGACACTTCTCCCAACTCGAATCCACAACCACTAGATTACAATAGATCAAAGCCTATATATTTCTTGATGTATGGCAGGTTCTAAATACCTGAACAGTGAATACAGGCCATTAGATAATGTGATAGAGCACTGGAGGTGGCAACACCATCAATTTTCTCAAATTAATTTCACAGTACCTATTGCCCAGGATGGGCTCTCAACACAAATCTTTTTTGGGTTTCTGATCTCCACAATAAGGAAAAATGCCTTTCCCCCCACTCATTAATACAGCTTTTTGAGTTTTCCCTTGTCTTGCCCCCCTCTTAATTGCTCTTAACGGTCAGATTACTCCTTAAAGCAATTGCACAATTAATTAGTTCTGAACAGAAAGCATCGTTACTTGTGCCTCTCTTTCTCTCTCGGCAACTGGATTGGCTATTAGATATGAAACCACCACATACATATATATAAGTGGTATTGGATTCTCTGGGCAGTCAATGGTCAACTTTATCTTGGTCTTCAGTCTGCACTGTCTCTATTTCATTACCAGGATAAGCATTCTTCTTTTCCTATTCCAAGCAAGTACATGGAAATTGTTTTCTTTGTGTTTGAGACTTTCTTAATAATGGGTAGACATCACCATTAATCATCTAAGGAAAATGCCCTTCTTTCCTTCTTCAAAATAAGTTATCTTTTCTTGGATTAATTACTATCCAACTTGAAAAACCTAATCTTTTCCCAATCTAGTTTAGTCTCATTGTTTCACAACAAATTAAACCTAGAATCCAATCAATCACTTCCATTACTAGGTTTTGGTTGGGATTTCCTTATACACATTTTACACTTGAGAGGTATGTGAGGTAAGAAATGGTGGGGTGGGGTGTGGGGGGACCCTTCCCTCCTTCTGTAGCCTAGAAGTCTATGACACCTATGGCAGCTAGACCTTGTGTGTTTGACTGTCTTTTTCATATAAAAGCTTCTGCTATTCCATGTGGTCTTCTTCTTCTTTCTTCTTCTTCTTCTTCTTCTTCTATATATACTTGCTAATGTAACAACTCTTTATGTGTCTTGTCTGAGACAAAAAGAAAAGAATCTAGATCATTTTAACACCTTCACATGCAATCTTCAAACTCTTTAGAAAAATAAGGAAAAAGAGATAACAAAGAAAGATCTCTCCCACCTGATTTGCTATCTCTGGTAAAACTATATCCAATAGGTCCCATTCTATCTAATTCTATAGATTCCCACCCGGTTAAGTGAATGTAGATGGTAGACAGAGTGGGAGGAAGAGAGATAGTGCATAGCTAGCACAGGTTCCAACCACATTTCTCATATTCTCTCACTCACCCTCTTCTCCTGCCCACATTCCTTATGATTTTATACTAAACTTTGAATTCTCACTCCCTTACTTAATACTCTAAGAATACCATAGGGAGTTGGGACCTAGTTAGTTTCTTTATACCTAGAGGTGAAGATGATGATGAAATGCCTAAGAACCTATTCCATATATTTTATTTCATCTGTTTGATGAAATGCCTAAGAGAGCCTATTTGAACATATTTTATTTCATCTGTTTGTTCATTGGCAATTAGTTTTTGGGAATGGTGAATCAATCATGAAGAAGAGATGGAATTCTGATTCCACTCTTTGGGTGGGTAATGGGTTTGCAGTTGGACCACTTGGGGACATTATTGTATCCATCAACATCAGAGATCAGGTTTCATGAAAATGACTCCTTTACAGTTACTTTATTTAAGCTCTTAATTTAAGGCCAGGGTCTGTACTAAGCTGCTCACTTAATTTGGACTATATTTAGATACCCACGTGAAAATACTCTCAGCTTTTCCCTCCCTTGCCAGTTTCCATTTTTAAATCCTTTGTAGTGTTTTATGTGTTTTGAGTGAACCATAGATCTATGTTCATCTTTGTATCCAATATCCCTTCACGGTTGCGTTTGGTTGAACCTTTTTAAACTTGGAATTTTTATCGTCTACTGTTTCATGTTTGGTACGATTGCTATAGTCCTCTAACAGGAGGGGGGTGGCGCTCACCTAGGCAGAGTGTTCGATCAGGGGGTGGAATGGTTATTTCGTCCCCCTTGTTAGAGAATTGTAGAAACTGTACCAGACAGAGAACCGTAAACGATAAAGGCTCAATTAAAGGTCCTTTTATTGGGGCTTGTGGCTTTTGACTCATTAAGTGGCATGAGAGGTGAGGTGGTTTTTGACTCATTAAGTGGCATGAGAATTGAGGTGGGCTTTCATTGAATACCACACAAACCCTTTCAAGTAATGAAATGTGAAGTAATGATCATGGCAGGCATATCCTGGAATTTATGATCTAGAGAAAAAAAAAATCCCCATGTCGTCAATGAAATGTTTTTCTACGCTCTCTTAATCTCTGACACACTCTCTTCTCAAAATCACATAATCTTTTATCGATGAAGTGATTCAATCATTCACGTATCCTAATTGGTGTGGTATGAAAGATTTCCCCACACTAGTGACATCAGAAACCCTCTTCCTGTGTTAAATATTGAACTCGGTTAATCGAAAGTGTAATGAGATCAAATTAATTATTGAACCAAGTTGGTCCAGAACTGAACTGTATCTGCAACATCATTTGTTTAGTTCAAACTTTAGCATCAACTGTAATTCTGAAAGATTGGAGAGCAGCCAAGTTTTTCACTATAGCCCACGCAAAGTAGCATGAGTAACAAATGGGATGTTATCAGGTTTGCCATGATAACCTGAATATTAAATGGGCCAGGCTCAGGCATGGGCTTTGGACCTGATGGGCTAATGTATGATTAACACATTTTCATTAATGCTTTCCTCTTCTCCCCCCCCCCCCCAAAAAAAAAAAAGATTCTAGTTATTAACATTCACCATATATTTAATGATTAAGAAAACCATCTAAACAAGCTTAATGAGGGAATTGATTAATATTGCCATTGCATGAGTTGTCACTTGGCAAGTGATTAGTAAACATTTGAGTGGGCTTCTTATTATAATGGACAGCCCACCCTGATTATCAGTTATATTCCAACCCAAGGACACTCCCTTTCATAAAGTTGGTTTTAGATTTGTTTTTTTAGGGAAAAATGTCACAATGCCTGTACTAGGAATCTTTTCTATCCTCCTACTGGGCAATTTGGCCCAAAAATCCCGAGCTTACCAAAAGCCTGCTTGAAATCTTCTGGGCTTGTGGGCTGAAATTTCCAGGTAGTGGGCCAGGCCTAGGAATAGAAATCTGAACCCAAAATTGAGTAAGGATTAGTTAAGGTTGAGACCCCACAGTTGGCCCGGCCTGGCTTAGCCCAATTTACAGTACCATTCCTATGCATGTGATACTTGGTGCAAACGTGTATCGATTGCAATCTTTTGGTCTTTAGATTTGGCCATATGGTTGATTATTTGGCGGGCTAACTATTAGTGGATTTGGGGTCCCTTGGTAAGGCAATCATATTCTCAATCACATGGTCTACCATATTTATAGCTTTTTTTTATTGATATTTCAACGGCCTTCAAAGACTTGTCAAACTTTTTTTTTCTTAAACCTATAATGACATGGAAGACATGTCCATTTCATTATTTGTACAACAAATAAAGGTGGTGCATTTGAAAGTACAAGAGGGACATATCTAATCCTCTTTGTATTCTAGCTTTTTCCTTTAAAATGAGATGATCGTGAAGAACAGTATTGAAATCATCTCCAACATACGAATGGTGTAAGGTACATCCAATCTTCTCAGTTAATTGTTACATCGTGTTCTAGATTTCTCTGTATGATTTGCGATCAGGATTTCGCCCTAAAGATTAAATTCTAACAAAGAGGAAGTTCACATCAAACCATCATCAAAGAGGAACAGCAGAAGACGCAAGTGCCACATTCAAAAATTGAATTCTATGGTTGTGTGCACGATTGTGTTTGTGGTGTATGTTACTATGAATTAGGCACTTGGGCTGCTTGTCAACTGGGAATCGAACAAGAACAGAGTTGTGAGAGAAATTGATATGGATGCCTGATACAAGGGTTGGGCGGTGGGGATATATGCTCATTGAATGATAGGAGGGGGTGGGGCGGATTAGGGGTGTGGTTGCAAGGTGGGGAAGGAGTACAGGGGTTGGGGGAAAAAATATCACCTCAATTTGTCTGCCCGTCAATTTTCTCAATTCCCTCTAATAGAGGGAGGTGGACCCCACCTCGGCCAGTGTGTTCGGGCAGGGGATAAGGTGGTCATTTCTATCCCCCTATTAGATGGAATTGAGGAAATAGAGGGACACACAAATTGAGGGGATAAAGATCCGGGGTTGAGGGTGGTGGAGGTGGTGGTTGTGTCGGTGGTGGTGGAAGTGGTGGTTGCGTCGATGGTGGTGGAGGCAGTGGTATGTGGAAGCTGAAGTATGAATGAAAACTAGGGGTGTCAATAAAGCCTGGCTGGCCCGAACCCGCCCTGAGCCCGGCCCGGGCCCGACCTTGATTTTTCGACCCTGAGGGCGGGTTTGGGTTAAGTTATAGTCTAACCCTGGCAGGGTCGGGTCGGGTCAGGGTTTAGATCCTGGGCCTAGCTCGACCCGACCCTGTATTAATTATAGGTATATAATATTACATATATATATATATATATATATATATATTATATACTTAATATAAGTATTTTCTTAACAAAAAAAAAAACAGAAGAGAATTGTACAGAGATAACTACTAACTTTGTCATCATCATGAAGTGGGAACCCATAAAAAGAGTAGATCATCTACTATTTTGATCAGGGCCATAAAAAGAGTCACTGACATGATTGTTATTTAGTTGCAGCCCCTATAAGGTTCCAGGCCTATTGAGGGGACATCGTTACAATTGTAGAGAGAGTCCATACACACGTCATTTTTTTCAACATATTTATTAGCTGGCCCACAGGTTGAGATCCTATGTTACAAAAACATGGTCTAATGAGACGTGGACGGTGCCATAAATCAGGACCAACCCGACCCCGGCAGGGTCGGGTCAGGGTCAGGGTCAGGGTTAAGGACTCTAGGGTCGGGTCAGGGTTTAGGGCAGGCCCGGCCCAACCCGACCCATTGACACCCCTAATGAAAACCACTGTTTTGTATATTTTTGTAAATTCTAACTTAGTTTTGTTTATTTTTGTTAATCGATAGATACGATGAATAGTTTTGTAAATGAAAACTTTTTTTTTCATTTTTAATGACAAAAATAATTTGAGTCTGAGTCCAGTAGCGGTCCTATGGTTCAGACCAGCGACAGCTAGCCCAAAATGTATCAATGGGCTTTGGTCTACTTAATCTAGGGGTGTTAAAAAATCAGACCGTTCCAATTGAACTGATCACATACAACCAGATCGAACCATTTGTAAGTTAAGTATTGGTTTTGGTTTTTAGGAACCATTAAAAGACTGAACCCGACAAGATTGACCAATAAGATCAATCAAAACTTAGGGTGTCATTGTGGAATTGAAACCAAAAACTGAATCCGGATCCGAACCGAACAAAATCTGGTTAAGAAGATGTGTTTATAATTCCGTTCAGCCCAGATCCAGATCTAGCCACTAAAATGACTCAACTAGTCAAATCGGAACAGAATTACCTACCTAGTTAAAACCCTAATAGTTTTTACCTTTTAGGTTTTTACTGCCCTAAGACTTAATCCTTAAGTTAATCCTATGAATACGATTCTATGAACTTCTTGTCTGTTAATCTAGAACTACAATTTCAATTTCAATGGAAATCGAGGAGCTGGAAACAAGGTGACTGATGATTGGGCAAAACCAGGGTTGTTTGACCAAGACTGTGCTTTGGAGATGATATTCCATAATGCATAGTCATTTCTCTACTTTTTTGTAGGTGGTCTCTAATCTATAGGAGCCATAGTAGCTATTGAGCATTTGTTAGTCCTTGTATGATATATTGTTGTTGTTGTTGTAGCTGTATCACTGCTTTGTAGAAAATAATGATTTGTGAGATAAAAAATGTATTCGTGAGATAAAAATTTTGTTCAACCCGGATCTGAATTGAATAAACCAGATTTGCTTAAAGTGTTCAATTCTAGAACCAATCCAGGACTTGGTCCCAATCTAGATCTCGCTGCCACTACTTGGAACCAAACCCTAAATACCTAGAAAAAGTGGCAAAGTGAAGCTTTGAAAGTCTCAAATCTAGGGGATAAACACAAAAAGGTACATTTTTTCTTTTTGATAAATATACAAAAAGGTTCATGGCTACATGCACATATATGAACAACTGAAAAATATATGATTGGATTTACATTAAAAAAAAAAAGAGAAAAATATGTGGTCGCATTACTTGAAAAAAAGAAAGAAAAATATATATGGTCGGCCCAGCATTTATTTTTCATTTGATGAGTATTTGGGCTGAGCATTAGCTTATGGATGGCCCATGTAAGGGTGTCATTCGATTTAAAAAACAAAATGTAGAAGCCAAAATCAAATCAAATCGAGAATAGAAATACATTTTTAAAATAGGACCAGTGTTTTTTTACATCTTCACCAATAAAAAATTTGTATTCGTTACGATCATAGAGTCCACCAAAACTTTTCCTAAATACTAAAATGGAAAATAATTTATCATCTAAACTTGATTAAAAAACTAAAAAAGAATATAATTGTATACGGTTCCTTATTCGGTTTGAAAATAGGTAATTCAGTGCGGTACAATTGTAGGCATAAACCAAAACCAAACCGAACCTAAAAAAGATTCTAGCTTTGGAAACCAAAGCTGAATCAATTTATTTTGATTCGATTAAGTTCGATTCAGTTTTAAATGGACGGTTTCGGTTTCGATTCTAAATCGACACCCTAGGCCCATGAACACTTTAATCTCCCTTAAGGTTCACTGGTTTAGTACCTATGCTCAGATCCAACCACGACCCATTTAATAACCAAGATAGTGGCAAACCGTTTATTAGCCCGCTACGCTACCTTAAATTTTAGGGTTTCCATTGGTTCAGTTTTGATTCTTTGGTCCGTTCAATTTGATTCAAGATACAACATGTGAAAATCAAAATCGAACTGAATAGTAATCTGTGTTTTCAAACCAAAATCAAATCGCTTTTGATTCGGTTTGGTTCATATTTTAAGTGTTTAGAAATACTTTTTACATCTCTATAACAAAAGAATCCTTTGTTTGTCAAGTCCACTAAACTCTTCTAAACATTAAAATGAAATAAAATTTATCATCCACATTAATTAAAATATAAAAAATGGAAAATGTGTTTCGATTTTGGTTTCATGATTAAAACAACAACCGAACTGAATCGATGAAAGATTTTCGAGGTTTGAAAAAAAAACCGAACCAATTTAATTCGGTTCAATTCAATTCAATTTTAAACAACCGGTTTCTGTTTCGATTCTAAAATTGCTTACATTTGTTTCTAAACCGACATGAAAACCGATCCGACCAGACCAAACTATAGCCTCCAATTTTGCAACCCTAAAAGGGTTCTAGGTATTTAAAGGGTGTTGGTAATATCTGTCTCTTTTAGTTGTGCTTTGGACTTCGACGAGTCACAGAAGAGGGAGGATCTGAAAACCCTAGCTGTTGATCTACATCTACTTGGAGCCATGGTGAGTTCTTCTAAACAGGCCTTTTTGATTCGTTCATGTCTCCAGCATCTTTTCATTTTCATTGTAATACTAAGATTAATCTGTTCTAGAATCTGAAGAAACTCTATCTTGTCGGTGTCATTTTGTGGCTCAGCCGCTCAGAATAACTGTGACTGCGATGATATCTTTAATTAGTTTGGTTGCAGTATTCGAAGTCCAAAAACCTTGTCGTTCTTGTGTTTCGTTTTTTACTAATTCATTCATTGATCAGTACCATGCTTCGAAATCTCTCTAGTTATTCTTGCAAATCTCAAGGTTTATGGGAAGTTAAAAGCATATGTTTTGCTGTATTATGAATTTTGACGCAGGCTCCATTTGGTTGTTTGAAAAATATCACTTTCCCACCCCTGCCAGTGAACGAGGAGTTTTTTTTTTTTTTTATACTTAGATTAACTGGTGGTTATTCCAATGAATTTAGATATATTTCACTTCATGACTGAATTTGTTTAGTTATTCAAAACCATAATAAGCATTGGTTGGAAGCCAGTCTCCTCTGGTTCTTATGGTGGTCAAACTTGGTTTGATCATATCCTCTCTTTGCTGGGGACTATTTTTCATCTTGTTTAAAATTACTTTTTATTGTTTATTTTTCCAGATTCTTGCCATGAAACCTTTCCTTTTGGGTCTGTTGGCATTGACATTAACAATGTTAAGTCAGGAATTAGGCAATGGATATTTGTCCACTTTTATTTCAGTGAACATTATTATTGGTAGGAGAGGAAAGTTGTAGCATCACACATTCACACTTATAGTATATTCATAACTCTTGTTTGTATCTTAGCTTCTGAATGTTCTGGTTAGATATGAAACATCTGCTTGGTTTAATCATATAATACCTGAAAACCAGCATTCTGAAAATCGGTGCCGGGATCACCGTCAAATGGTATATCTGGGTGGCAAACTGCCATCAACCTGCCAAAGCTTTTTTAATCACTGGTTTTCAATGGATATTCAAGGAATTGTTCTATTGAGAAGGCCTATCAAAACATGCAAATTTTTATTTGATATAATTTTGTGCCACTCCTTTTTTTAAATAACTGTTTTATATCCTAGTATATAATTTGAATGCTACCCATTGAGGTTCTCGTCCCATCGTGTTGGCTAGTTTGCTTTTGTCCACCTTCCATACAAAATACACCTCCTTGCTATGTACAAAAAAGAAAGGTAATGTACCAAAGTGAGGGATATAATATAGCAGAAATATTGGTTAAATGCAAATAAAGAGGAAATCAAAGAAAAAAATATAGAATGCAATCTCCTCTAACTGTTATAGGAATTTCATGCTCATACCAGGGTCCATTGGTTCTGGTTTTTGTCAAGAATTACTAGTGCTTAGTTTTGAGGGTGGCTGAAATAATGGGACAAATCCAATGATTTATTGTTACTCCATTTCTCTTCAACCTTGTAATTCAGTAGTATTTCTGTAATTAGTTTGGTTTAGAGTCGGCAGTGTAACATCATCTTGAGCACTGGAGTCCGCAGGTTTAGTTGGGATTTTTACAACTGTTCTTCATGCTGGAAGACCAACATGTATAGTTTTGTGATGGTATTTGAGTGGTAACGTTCTCATGTTCTAAAGAGTATTGAAAGTTTTAGTAGGAGTTGGTTTCTCAAGTGTCTATGTTAAGCAGATTGTAATAGTTTTGGTTGATGAAGGATTAAAATTTTAACTTAATTGTTCCCATGGGCCATGGCATGGTTTCCTTCAATTCCTAGGTGTATCGTCAATGTTTTCTTATTTTTTCTTCTTATTTACACGCCTTCTTTTATTTAGCAGCTTACAGGACCATTATTAAGAACTAAATCTTGCCGACGGAATATCATAGTTGAGAGTATACAGTCGCACGTCATATGCAATAGTTCTTGTTTTTACAGAATAGATTTGTTTCTCCATCTTTTACAAGAGTATACTTGATCAAAACATGATTTACATTTACAGGTGAATGTTCCAAAGACAAAGAAGACCTATTGCAAGAGCAAGGAGTGCAAGAAGCACACCTTGCACAAGGTCACCCAGTACAAGAAAGGTAAGGATAGCCTTGCTGCCCAAGGGAAGCGTCGTTATGATCGTAAGCAGTCTGGCTATGGTGGACAGACCAAGCCTGTCTTCCACAAGAAGGTGAAATTCAGCTCCAGCAGTTTTTTTCTTCTTCTTCTCTCCTTTTATTTTATTTTTTTTATTTTTATGCATGCTTCTTTAGATGAAAGAACTTCTGTCCCATTTTGCATGCATTGTGTTCCTAATAGTAAGAGGTTGTTTGGTGTATTGACTCGCAAGATTATTGTTTGAACTTTGATGAGATTAAGCTGAATGGTGTTTCCAACCCTGCAGGCTAAAACTACCAAGAAGATTGTACTCAGACTGCAATGCCAAGGTTGCAAACATGTGTCCCAGCACGCCATCAAGGTTAGCATCCTTGACATGATATGTTGGTGTTTTTTCTTTCTTCTACTACTTCCCCTGCCTTTTGGTCTCAATTAGTGTTTCATTTGTTGTATGTTTTTGTAGCGGTGCAAGCATTTTGAGATTGGTGGGGACAAGAAGGGAAAGGGAACTTCTCTATTCTAGATGACACCATTGGAATTCTGTCAATCCATTATAGGATTGTCCTTACTGAATTGTTCTGTACTGTTTCAAGTGTGGTAACAGTAGTTTCCAGTCAATTTTGGATCTTCTTTGCAATTCATGATCTTAGCAGGATTTATTTAAGTTTAAGAGAATTTACAGTGTTAAGTATAGTTGTAGTGACATGTTTTGCATGTTCCAGGTACGGTTGGTAATTTCGGATCAGATCGGTCAAAATCGTCCGGATTGGATTGGTATTGGCCTATACTGATCCCAAATATTACTCATGCTGTCAGGGTATTAGTCTATAGTTGTTCCGACCGAGTGCCCAAATCTTGGGATCGGATTGGTAGGTGTTGTGATTTTTTTTATTTATTTTTTGCTTTTCATATTTTTAAAATACTTTCTGACCTAGCAAAATCTTTTTTTGATCATTTTTTACCGATACGGACCAATATCGGCCTGTGCCGATTCCAACCTGGTATTACTATCCATGGTTCCAGGTGACTGTTCCTACAATGGTTTGTACCCTATTATTCGATGTTATTTGAAAATTTTATAGCTGTTTGTAACATAT
This sequence comes from Telopea speciosissima, assembly GCF_018873765.1. Lineage (NCBI taxonomy): Eukaryota > Viridiplantae > Streptophyta > Magnoliopsida > Proteales > Proteaceae > Telopea > Telopea speciosissima. The sequence goes on from NC_057925.1 coordinate 54,269,786, forward strand.
TGTGGACCAAATTACACCATTCCCCTCCTGGAAATTCTCTTGGAATTTTATAGTTAAACCGTTTCCCTCTTGGAAATTCTCTCGTGACCGAAATGGAATAGGGGAAATCCCCTGTTCAAAAAAAGAACTACTTTGCATTCAGCTTGCACCATTGGAAGAAGTTTCTTCAATGTGTCGAGCTTTCAGGTCTGCATTACAGAGGATTTTAATCCGATTTTAGATCTTTCTTCAATTCCTGCGTGGAATGGTCTTGAAATGATATTTATGCAATATTTGCAAGGTAATTTCGATTATTGGTAAATAGTGGTAGACTTTGACTGCTATATTTGGATATCATTGCAAGGTAATATCGATTAGTTGTAAATAGAATTTGACTTTGATAGCTATTTGTGGATGTCTTTTTCCTTCACGCAACTTTCCTTAAAAAGAATAATTGAAAAAAAAAAAGAGCGAAGGAACCGAATGTTCTTTTAGCTATTGGTTGCTGTTCTTTCTCTTTAAGCAGCGTGACAGAAAACTTTTTCCAAAAGTTAAAGTTACAGTTTGCCTCCACCTATAAAGGATAGTCGCTCACCATCCTACGATTCACAATTCCCTCCTAGGATTTTGGTATCTTCCAAAATACCCTCCTCATATCCATTCCCGTCCTCTGTCCTCTGCGAATGAGATTGTGGGTCGTGGGTGGAAGGAACAGTTCTGTAAGTTTTATTGATCGTCTTTCTTGAAAACATGCAAGTTTGGGAAGTATTGTAGAAAATCTTCAAAGTTGACTCAAGTGTGTGTTCCTAGACTGGCTCTCCTATTAACCTTACAAGTTACACGTAAAAGCTGAAGCAAAAGACCCCATTCCTAATCAGCTTCAATCCAAATATTGATCTTGATCAGATATGAATACATTTCTAGATCCATTGATGGATGCGGACCTAATGAGAGTAATTCAAAACTGGAGTTGTGTACATCAGTCAGACACACAACTCCATCAAAAAGCAAACCAACTTGCAAACCCATCAGCATCTGATAAGGGAAATTGATTCATTGGAACCCTATTTGAAGCGAGTCAGAAAAAAAAAATTCCATTTCTAGCAGCTTAGGATGATTTTTTTACCATGGTAAATAAAATCGGATAGTTTATTAAACAGTTTGATTAACCAAAGATAAACCACAAATTCCTAAGTTTTTCCACATTTCTATTGGAACCTTATCTGGACCTTGTGCCTTCTTACTCTCATCCTCTTTGAAGCTTTTTTTTACTTCAAACAATCTAATTTTTTGTATATATCTACGACATGTGGTAACTTATTGACGTAGAAAAAGCTTATGATAAAGTCCCTAGATAGTTAATCCAACAAGTACAAGAGAAGAGAAGTGTTTCAAATTAATATATAGATATAATTAAAGATATGCATGATGGTGTGGTGACAAATGTAAGAAATGTATGTGTGGGAGGAAAGAAGGGGGGGCAAGATAGTGAATTCTCAATTACAATTTTGTTACATCAAGGATCAGTTTTAAGCCCTTATTTGTTTGCGCTTACCATAGATGATTTAACTAGAGACATTCAAGATGAGGTTTTTTGGTGAATGCTTTTTGTTTATGATATTGTTTTAGTGGATGAGGCAAAAATAGGTATTAACGTCAAGTTAGAGTTATGGAGATCAACCTTGGAATCAAAAGGTTTTAAAATAAGTAAAATGAAGACGGAGTATATGATATGTAACTTTGGTTGCACTAGAACAAATAATGAGGTGATGAAAATTGATAAGAGGGGATTCTGCAAAGTGATTATTTTAAATATCTGGGCTCAATCATAAATAAAAATTGTGAGATAGAGGATGATTTTCACAAAGAATTAAAATATGATGGATGAAGTTGAGAGGTACATCCACAGTGTTGTGTGATTGATGTATTCCTTTAAAACTTAAAAGAAAAATTTTACAACAAAGCCAAACGACCAACTATGATGTGTGATGTGGAATGTTGGACAGTTAAGAAGCATCATATCGATAAACTCAGTATAACGAAGATGAGGATGTTGAGATGGATGAGTGAAAAATATGAAGGATAAAGTATGGGACGATCATATTAGAGATGATTTGGATGTAGTTCTGATACATGATAAGGTACGAAAAAGTCATTTGAGTTGACATAGTCATGCTCAAGAGAGGCCTTTGAATGCTTTAGTATAGAGGAGGTTTTTTTTTTTTTTTTTTTTAATGAAAAAAAAAACATATATATAAACCTTGAATAGGTAAGTACAATAGTGGAGGAGCCTTGGACCAGGCAAGATGCTTATAAAGATGAAAAGTAATGTTTTCAAAGTTGTCAGTTTTTTCAACTAAAACAAAAAAATTATGTATAAGGTTTTAGGGCATAAGATAAGAGTCTTTGGAAATAAAAAGCTGAAAGAGGTGCTTGTTGCATAACCAGACATGTCTTATGGGGATCTGCTCCTTGTTAGCTCTTTCCCATCCTTGTAGAAGACCAAAAAGTTCTGCCTCCATGAGATCTTGTACACTTATGCAAATTGCATCTGTTAGAAAACTCAGTCCATGTATCAAAATGTTAAAGTATCACAATACTAATTTAGAAACGGGTTCAGAAACTCCTACGACAATTAAACCAGGCAGGTTCATTATAGTGTTAGAATCAGAGGGATGAGATATACTAGGAGATCCATAATATGGTGATTCCATCATAAATGAATTTATTGTAGGTGGCGAGATACGTAGATCATTTGCCTATTTTAAAACACATTTGATAACCAGTAAGGGGTCAGCTCAAGTACCACACATAACAACATGAATGTTTTGATTCAGATTGAAGGAACTAAAAGAGCAAAGGGTAGACCTAAAATTACCTCAAGAGAAGTGATTAAGAAAGACATGCATGGCTTAGGCCTTGTATCAAGTTGACCTCGAATAGAGCTTATTGAAGGAAAAAAATCCATGTAGCCGACCCCATTTAGCTGAGATAAGGCTGAGTTGTTGTTAATAAATAAGATCCGAGATGTGAAAACTGAAAAGCAAAAACAATCTAAAGGTGTAAAAGAAATACAACATTGATAATCTCCACTCAAAATCTGTAATAAGCTGCTCAAAAGATTGGACCTGCAATTTTTTGGAGGCTTGTAATATAAAAAACTTGAACACAATAATGGTCACAGAGAACTCAAAACCTTATAAAAATAAAATGTTTTACGTGATCCCAAAACTTTTAGCACCTTGTTTTGAGTTCTTACAGTAAATTTTACAAGGAACAATTATCATGGAGATCATATATTGCGAGACCAGATTTGGTTATTTAACCATGTAGTTCTCCACAAATAACTCACTCTGTTCTCAAGGCTTTTATCCAGTCAATTTCTACTTCGAAATCACCTGGTCCAGATTTTGCCCCTGGTACACCACCCTCAGCATTGACAGAGAGAGACATGCCAACGATACGTGAAGGATTCACTTCCAAATCTGCATCTATAACGTTTCCTCTCCATGTCGGTAAGTACCGATCAAGCAGAATCTGAAAGTTTCATAGCGGTAAATATTAGATATTATGACCAGAAGTCTAATTCCAAAATCCAGGTGAATAGACAAACAAGGGCACCCAAACATATGCTTGCAAAATCATGAAATTTCTCCAATCTTTCAAAATCTGAAGATGTTTTCGACAATCAGAATAATCAGAAGACACTCAATAAATTAACACAGTTTTTCAATTTCCTTTTTATAAAAGTATACTCAAATGATTGTTTCACACAATCAAATAAAACTATGGTAAACAGTCAGAAAAAGAAAAAGTATACAGATCGTGTGGTTAAAATTGTATGTTAAAAATATGACAGGTATAAACCTTTTTATACTATTACTAACTTAAACCCTTTTAATGCTTCTAAACAAAAGAAAAATTCCATATCTTAAATAGAGAAGCAGCCTAAGATAGGTCCCATGTATTCCGCTGTTTATTTGTCTGAGATGTTTGTAATATAATTGATAATGCAATTGCAATTTTCACTAATTGAGGTTAGCAATGAGAGTGACAAGAGGAGTATGCAACTTGCCTTTGCAATGTACCAGTTGTCTTTTGGTCTGAAAACAAAAGCTTGCCATGAATTGTCTTCTTGTTGCCCGGGTGAGTTTACCCAATTTTCCGTGTATATCTGCACTTAGTTATCAGAGGTTTAGTAAGGAACTTACAAAACTAATTCCACTCCAGAAACTACTGATGACACATTTTTCTGCATGCATCACTAAATGTCCATGGTTTTGTTGTCCCCTTCCCTTGCGGAGGCAAGAAAGGGGAAGAGAAAAAAGAGGGGAGAGGGTGGGGGGGAGACTCACGGTGGATATGTAGGATCTTCCATCCCCTTTAATCTTCAAAGCTAGTGTATCATATGCATCCAAGTCAATGAAGCCATTAAACTGCAAATCAAATAAATATACTAATAAGGAACTGTTACTGGAACAACTATTGTTTTGGGAAAAGAGAGGGCAGCATTATCATTTCTTGATCTCTGTTATGATAGTCAGGTTGGAGTGTTAAGGAAAGAACATAATTACTAAAATATAAGGCTGTTAACTGGGAGCTTGAAACTAGGGATTAGCTCTCTTTGGCATAATTTGTATTTGCATTTATAACCTATTTACAGGAAATTACTTATGACAATATATTATGGGCCATAAACAATAAGTGTTTGGTCACTAGCATACTTGATAGATTGTAAAATAATAAATATGGTCTGTAACTAATAATTTGTAACAAATAAAAATATCATAAATCATACCAAATATCTGTAAAAATAGAAATTAACCAAATAAATACAAATAAACTAATCTCGAATAAAGAAAACAACTCCATGTTGATTAACTGTTAAAATATGTACACAGTACACCTACTTGGCTTGGAAATCATCCATTATAAACTATTCCATTCTGTATAAGACAATACTTAGTCCCCCCCCCCCCCCACCCCACCCAAAAAAAAAAAAAAAAAAACAGATTAATTCACCAAAATGTTGATAACAGTGATGGAAAATATGACAGCTTATGCTTAACTATGTCATGGTGAACCAGTCAACCTACAAAAGAATGGCTTGTAAGTTGTAATCCAGTGCAAGTCAAAGCATTAGATGGAGCAAGACGACTGAACATAATGAATAAAACTCTCCATAAAGGATGTTAGGAAACACTATTCCTGCTGGCTCTTCATCTGCAGGTACATACATAAGGATGCTGGAAATACAATTTACCTTCTTGGATCTCATTCCACAAAAACCACAACGATTCATTCTCCACTTGGAATCTTCAGCTAGATCCAAAGCAAGGTTCCCAGAGAAAATCCCTATCAAACAAGAAGTAATCATCATTTAAATGATGAAAAGGATTGGTGAAACAATGACCATCACCACTAGGTAGCAGAACTATAATATTGGTAGATACTAATAGCTAATCCATATACAGCTATCAGCTCTAGCAAGACATGAGGCAGAAGTCAGTAGATTTTCAACCACAACAGTTGATATTAAAAAAGAATGAAAGGAATGATGTAATGTATCATCAACAAAATGATTTGGGAGATGATTACCCTTATCTTGAGAACTGAAGAACTAACCAAGAAACTTCAGTACAACATAAATAAGTCAACAACTGTCGGTAGTGGTAAGAAGAAAATTCAGCATTGTGGTCAACAGGTTTGTAAACTTTAAAACTTTCTAGTTTTTCAATTTACAAGAGTACAATATGTACTTACCGCAATTGAATCTAGTGATGAGCACTAATTTGAACAAACTGAAATGAAGCAAAATCGCATAAATCTCTCACTTCCTTGGTGGGTCAACAATTTTGGACTCAATTGCCTTCTTGGTCCCTGATGTAGGAGAGGAGGCTTCTCTCTTTATATTCTCAGTTATGAAGATTAAGCATCAATGGTCTGCAAGTTTGATGCCTAGAATTAAAACTATGGTTTAACAAAGTCCAAAGATGAAGCTGTGGGATCCAATTGAATTAGTGAACAGTGACAATGTTACAATAGTTCAATAGAACTGAGAAAAGTAATGGAATAATATCTGAGGTAACATTTGATGGAAATTAGGCCAGGAATTGTTTAATTGAAGCAAGCAGGCACACAAGCACACACAGACACACACAGAGAGAGAGAGAGAGATTGAATGAATGACAGGCCCTCTATTTGGGTGGTTGATTTCGCATTGTGCAGATTGTTGAGAATTTTAATAGACTGTGATGCAGTTGCACTTCCATGGCTGGACCAGCTTTACCCAGTTTGGAAACCCAGACAAAGAAGAACTAGGTCCAAACCTGGCCTTTGGTCCACTAAGGGGAATTTAAGGGTTTATTTAACTGTTAGGGTTATTTTTGTAATTCATTTTATTATTATTGAACAAGACTGGTAGCTAGCATAGGAGTAGGAAGTTGAGTCAAGTTCAAGTCTGTTTTAGATTACGAGTAGGAATGGCTTTGAGTCTATTTATATGTGATGTAATCCATCGATATACAATAGAGTTGAATATTGAATGAAGTTTATGGTTCATGTACACCACTAAGAGCTACGGTTGGCATAAGTCCTGTTAATGGATTGTTTCCTTCTCCTCTCTCTCATTCTCATAAGTTCCCCCCAATTTCTCTCTCATAGGAGAGAGAGATACCACCAAGTGACTATTTTAGATATCTGGGGTCAACCATAAATAAAGATGGTGACATAGATGATGATGTTTCACAAAGAATTACAGTGGTGGGACGGATGAAGTGGAGAGGTGCGACCGGAGTACTATGTGACTGGCATATTCCTTTAAAACTTAAAAGGAAAGTTCTATAGGACTGTTGTCCGACCGGCTATGATATATGGGGCGGAATGTTAGGTAGTTAAGAAGTGTCATATAGTGAAGCTATGTGTAGCAGAGATGAAGATGTAAAGATGGATGTGCGGCAAAACTAGGAAGGATAAAGTAAGGAATGAACGTATTAGAGCTGATTTGGGAGTTGCCCCGATCAGTGACAAGCTCTGAGAATGTCGTTTGAAGTGGTATGACCATGTTCAACGGAGGCCTTGGGACGCCCCAGCAAGGAGTGATCTGATCCTGATTGAAGGAGCTAAAAGAGCTAGGGGCAGCCCTAAAATGACCATAGGAGAGGTTGTGAGGAATGCCATGCATAGTCTGGGTCTTGTGCCAAGTATGACCTCAGATAGAGCCTATTGGAGGGCAAGGATCCATGTTGTTGACTTCATTTAGCTGAGATTTTCTTGACTTCTTGGGCTGTACCTCTTTCCTCTTACTTTCATTTCCCATTTCTCACTTCTCTTCTCTCATTTCTTCATTCTTATTCTTCATTCCTCTTACTTTCATTTCCCTTTTGTGTGGACCTCAGTTTTCCCTACTTTGTTTTGCAAGGATCCATGTAGCAAACCTCATTTAGTTGGGGATAACACTAAGTTGTTGTATTATCTTTTCCTAGCTATTCCTTTGTTCCTTGGTCTCTCCCTTCTATTCCTATCTTTTAATGTCTGTTACTGCTCTTCTTCTGAAAATAATAAAAGGAAAAGAAGAACAGAGAGAGCTATAACTTGGGACTCACAACCTGGAGGTTGGGACTGCCCACTTCATTCAATATAAATAGAATTAAGGTACATAACAGCAAGAAGAAAGGAAAAAAGACGAAACAGCCCCTAAAGTAAGGAAATCGAGATTAGCGCCAGCGCTAATCACGATTTCCCCTCCCCCTTATTTAACGACTTCTAACACTCCCCCTCAAGCTGGAGCATAAATATTAATCATGCCCAACTTGTTACAAATATAATCAACTCTATCACTCCCAAGAGACTAGGTAAAAACATTTGCAAGTTGTTCTCTTGTGCGAACATGACTTGTAGAAATAATTCTCCATTGTAGCTTTTCTCGAACAAAGTGACAGTCGACTTCAATATGTTTTGTTCTCTCATGGAACATTGGATTCAATGCAATATGAATAGCAGCTTGGTCATCACACCATAACTGCATAGGAGACACACTTTCAAACCCAAGTTCAGTCAACAACTGCTTCACCCACATCAATTCACAGGTGACATATGCCATAGCTCGATATTCAGCCTCTACGCTAGACCTACCCACAACAGTTTGTTTCTTGCTCTTCTAAGACATAAGGTTCCCTCCAACAAAAGTACAGTAACCAGTAGTTTATCACCTATCAACAGGAGACCCAGCCCAATCAGCATCACAAAAACTTTCAATACGTCCATGTCCACGATCAGAGTATACTAGACCACGCCTTAGAGCCTTCTTAAGATATCTCAAAATGTGAATAATAGCATCCCAATGGGATGTCCGAGGAGAGGACAAAAATTGACTCACCACACTGACAAAAAAGGCTATATCAGGTTGAGTCACAGTCAAATAATTTAATTTTCCAACCAATCTCTGATACTTCTCAGGATCATCTAGGATATCACTGCTTTTAGCTGTAAGCTTCATATTGGGATCCAAGGGAGTATCCAGAAGCTTGGATCCTAACATTCCTGTTTCTGCAAGCAAATCCAGAACATATTTCCGCTAAGTGAAATTCCTTTCCTTAACTGAGCAACTTCAATACCCAAAAAATACTTCAATCTTCCCAGATCCTTAGTTTGAAACTTTTGTTGCAAGTGTGTCTTCAAACTTTGGATACCCTCAACATCATCTCCAGTGATGATAATATTATCAACATAAACAATAAGGAATATCCTCCCTACACCAGATCGTCAATAAAATACCGAGTGATCACTATCATACCGCGATATTCCAAACTCACGAACCTCGTCAATGAAACTGCCAAACCATTCTCGAGGAGACTGCTTCAAACCATATAGAAACTTCTTAAGTTTGCACACCATACCACTCCCCCTGAGCAACAAATCCTGGAGGTTGCTCCATACTCTTCATGCAGATCACCATGAAGAAAAGCGCTCATAACATCAAGCTGATACAAAGGCCAATGATGAGTAGCCACAAGAGAAAGTATCTAGATAGTCAACACCATAACGGGCCTTTAACCGAGCAGGAGAGCTGTCGGGGTTAACTTTGACCACATACACCCAACAACAACCAATAGCAGACTTCCCCGGAGGTAATGGAACAAGATCCCAGGTTTGATTTTCCTCCAAGGCCAATAATTCATCCTCCATAGCTGTCCTCCATCCAAGACTAGATAAAGCCTCTGCAACAGACTTAGGAATAGGATGACAAGAAATAGTAGAAAGGCAAGAATGGAAAGCAGAGGATAAACCAGAATAAGAAAAAAAAAGTTCGAAATGGGGTGTTAGAGTGCAACGCCGAACACCCTTACACTTAGCAAAAGGAAGATGAAGGTCAGAAAAAGGGATACTTATCTCAGGAACTGTAGAGGAAGAGGATAAGGCAGGTAGTAGAGAGGCAACGGGTGTTGGACCATCCTAAGGGCAATGAAAGTAAATCTACCGAACCAAAGGTGGAGGAGGTGGTGGTGGAAGCGGTGACGATGCTTCAACTGGTGGTGCCTGTGGAACAAAAGGATGCACAACATAGATGGGGAGATCATCATCCAGTTCAGACACAACACACGAATTATCCGGGTAGGAGGGTGGACTCAAAGAAGGATACATCAGCAGTAATTTTGCAATGTAGGAGAATAACACCTGTATCCTTTCTGGGTACGTGAGCAACCAAGAAAGATACATTTGACCACAAGTAAAGCAGACACACCCAAAAATACAGGGATGAAGAACAAATAATGGATCGGAAGAAATAAAAAGGAATGGGGAATAATACCCTGTAAAATCGAAGAAGGCATGCGGTTAACACAACATCAACCCAAAAGTATTTGGCCACTTCATTTCAAAGAGAAGGAACTGAGCGACTTCCATCAAATTTCTATTTTTTCTTTCAGCAACACCATTTTGTTGAGGAGTGTCCGAACAAGAGGACTGATGTATAGTACTACGAGCAGTCATAAACTAAGAAAAAAGGGCAGAAAAATATTCTTTGGCATTATCGCTATGCAAAACTTTGATAAACACATGAAACTAATTCTGAATTTCAGCAACAAAAGCACAAAATATAGAAATCAATTCCGAACAAATTTTCATTAAATAAATCCAAGTGACTCTTGAGTAGTCATCAACAAAAGTATCAAAGTATTTAAAACCCAACTTAGATGTAACAGGACAAGGACTCCATACATCAGAATGGACTAAAGCAAAAAGGTTCATAGACCGTTTATTGACACGATGGGGATAACTCACATTCTAAACTAGAAAGAGAACGAAAACTAGGATCCATTTTTTTTAGACCCTGTAAAGACGGACTGAAATCCTCATTAATTACACAAAGCCTTTCTTTCATATTTGTTTCTGTTTTATTAAAAACGTTACCGAAATTCCAATTTAAATATTTTCCTTACAATTTTATTTCCCATTTGGTCCTTGTCCCTATTCACCATACCCAAAAAGGGGTCCCGAACTGTTCTGAGTAATTATGAAATTACCACTGCTCCTTTATATTTGGATTTGCATCACTTTGGTGAGCCCATAGCGACCTAATTCAAGGTTTGTAAGTTGTAACCCTAGGTTGCATTACTCTGGCATTGAAATAGTAGGTAATTCCAGCTGGAAACAGGGGCCCGGATGCCAGGGGGACAAATCTAGGCCTGGACAATGAATTATGGAGTTTGAATGGTAGGAGACTCAGGTTCAGGGTTAAATATGGCCCACAATTGAGACAAGTGGATAAGGATGGGTTGTGGGGGGAAGAGAATGTCAACAGAACCTTTTGCAATACAATAGCTACTATACAGAGAGGAAAATAAATAAACAACGATCCCCACACCAAGAATCCTAGAGTTGAAGTCTCACTATCCTATACATCAATGTCTATAGTGTTGCATAAGAAAGTGCTCACCTCTGATTAGTACACCTGGGTGCTTATTGTCTCCTCGTGTATGTCTAATGCATAGGAGGGAGGGGGAATCTATTGACCATCTATTTCTTTATTGCTCTTTTGCCAAACAAGTTTGGTACAACTTCTTGTCAATGTTTAAGATTTCCTAAAGATGTTAAGCTGTTCAATTGGTTTTGGCACAAGGCTCAATGCAGTGAGAAGGTTAAGTTTTATGTCTAGGAGTGTTGCTTGCTTCTACTCGGTACTTTTGGGAGACGAGGAATTCTAAACTGTTTCAAGATTGCTATTCTGATTTTTCAGAAGTTATTGAGAAGATCAGGTGAAAGGTTGCTCATTATGGCATTAGCACAGGACCTTTTTACTCTTTAAACTCACTACAAAACATCACCTATTTAGGGTTATGAGGGAGACAATAGAAAGGCAGATATTCTAAAGGCAGCCTCCTGAAAGACTGAATAAATTGAATATTGTTCGGTATTCATTAGGCAATCCTGGGTCATCAAGTACTGGGGGGTGGGTATCAACATTAGGGATGGCAATGTCACTGGAGTTTTTTCTGCTCCCATTGGGGAAGGTGATTTGACAACAGAAGAACTGATGGTGACAACAGTAGGAGTTGAGTTTTTGACTAAAAAGGGGACGGCCCATGCAATAGTGGAGGGAGATTCAGAAAATGCTATTCGGTGGATGAGAAAGACATCAGAGAAACCTTGGCACTGTTCTCATCCGATAAGACCTATTTGGCATTTAACTTCTCAGAATGCACCTTGTATTCAGTAGTGAAAGCCGGGGCCATTCGAACTAGGGTCTGTTTTAGGGATAGCATCCCTTTGTAGATTGTATGGTATGATGCTTTACCAGTTGAGATTATTTAAGGTTAGCTCATTGAGTTGTTTCCCTTGTTGAGAGCCATACTATTTGCACTATGTATTGCTAAATAGTCGTTCTCCTTATCAATACCATGATAATAATCAAAGAAAAATTATAATATTGCATGATGCAAGGGGACATGGAGTTCACAGTACCACTTAGTCCATTTCCAGCATCCTTGATCTCCAATGATGCCGAGGACAAACCTGAGAAAGAATGCAAATAAGTTGCGGAATTACAGAAGATCGTTTACAAGATGTCTACACTAACACAATAAAAGTGCAAAAATAATATAGAAGAAGAAAAGAAAGTAAAAAATATCTATGAAGATGGTCAAGGTTCACTCATCAAAGGGTTTGCAAAATCAAGTAAATCTTTTGGCATATGGCATTCAAATGACATGACTACTAGGGCTCAATTTAAAAAATCATAAATTACACTCTTAGCATTGCCATTCTCCACCCTTGTCTCCATAAGATAAAAGACCATGACACTATAATGAATCAAAATGTTGCATTAGAAATAGAAGGATAGTGTAAATTTGCCATAGAATTTTTACACCAGAAAGTCAAATAATAGAACTCAGATAAAGCCATCGCAAAGGTTGACTGTGCTGGCCAATGGAAGCACGAGCAAAAACATCGCCCTGGGTGGAATTTCCACCTTTCCATGGGGGCAGCGCAGTACTTTCGTGTGCTTCTGTGTCTAGGCGCAGGAGCCACTTGGGCCACGCGATCAGGTAGCTAAAATGAAAAGAAAATCAAAATTTTAAAAACCAACAGATTTTCAATCTAAGCTTTTCTGGTCCTAGCTAAAATTAAAAGAAAATCTCAAACAGAAAAAGATCTGTTGAAATACTTCAAATTCCGCAAACCGAAAATGATTGGAGTTCTAGAGATAAAAAAGTGTTTTTGAAAGTAGGGAATCTTGAAACCCGCCAGTTACTACTGTCTCTACTTCCTCTTCTTATATGCACAGAGCACACACAACAACAACAACAGCAAAGTTCCTCATATGTGTGAAAATGTCCAAGAGCTGAATGAAAAAAAAAAAAAATTTGGTAAGGAGGAAACCCTTGAAACTGTCCGGGTTTACGGTTCAGGCCCAAGGGAAAACCCAGGTTACACAAAGCCTTACCCCAAACACGAGACCAACATGCCTCAGGCACCACTACGACGACAAATGTTTATTAAATATTAGAAAATGCAGTAATAACAAGAATAGAATAACCATATCGTATTACTAATAACCATATCATATTACTAAAGATGATAAATAGTAAACAGCGACAAAATAAAGCTGCATGACAAAAAATAAATATACCTCCATATTCAGAATCTGATTACAGATGCCACCTTTTCAGCTCCTCCATTGAATTGAAACGGAAGATATACTTTTCACTGGGAGGTATCAGATCTTCAGCATTCCATGTGAGAGCTACAATTTGATGGATGGAAAATAAACATGTGTATCCAATACAGAAAACAGAACTCGATAAGGACTAACAAGACTCACTTAGCAGCCTTGCTTAAATAGTAGATTGCATTATTTCAGAAATATGTGCAACGAAAAGAACTAGATTTAATGCTTTTCAAGAGGAAGAACGAACAGAATGACGAATTTGAGCAAGTAATCTTTAGAACTAATGCAGGAGCTTCTTCAATCTCTTTTAAAAAAATCCATGGGCTACGACCCATTTGTTTCGCCATCAAGGGCACTTCAGGTACCGCATGTAAGAGAATGAGACAGCTCCTAGAGAGAAGCTCTAACTTAGCTTTTACTATCTTTATTTTATGAATATTAGTTTATGTTTTAAGTAATTACAAATCTATAGCAGAAGGTCTTGATTCAAGATTTCTTTGATTCAAGAATTTACTTCTCGACTAAGTTATTGTTTTCAGAACTTTCCTGGATTAAGAACCACCTTATTCTGTGAAAAGAAACCAAGAAAACCTAAAAGCAATGTGCTTAAAACAAAAGACCAAGCCCCACTGGTAGGACACATGATCCAATCATCCAACCATTCAGTCCATATGACGTGGAACACAGACTATAAAAGCAAGAGCAATGAAAGCCCTATCATTTGAAACTCCTTAAAAGCATACTTTAGAGGGATTTTCATACGTCTGGCAGAAGGCCTAACCATCTTGACTACAGTTCATTGACTAGTCAACAGTTTTGAGCTAGGGCTAGAAACTCACCATTTATCGTCAATGACCTGAACACTCTGAATGACTGAACCAACAGTCTGTGAAAACATTGCTTCAAAGCTAATAGCCTAAGCTTATTTTCCCTATAATCAATTCCTATAACCCTAAATCTTTATTAAGTAAAGTTCCACTGCCCAATCCTTAAAAGTCCTAAACCCTTTTGTTGAGAATTGGCACTTTGATTTTTATTGATATAGAACAGTTTTCTGAAACAATCAATCCTCATCCCTCATTCCAATATCCCTAACCTTCAGGTCTAAGAAATTAGGAACTACCTACTGGACAAGTGGACAACATAAATTATCCTGCATTGAAATCCTCAAGGATAATTGAATCCTCATCCTTTTATCATGAATGATTGGAGGAACATGCTTGTTGAGGGAGATTCTTCACTGGGTATTAGTTGGCTTGATGCCTTGGCACTATTTTTACTTCATTAGGAAGGTTAAGGCCCTTGGTCGTCTCTTTCCTTCAGAGACTGAGATCTGCTAACTCTATTGTTGATAATTACCTAGGAAAGGTGCAGACAGGCATTCTCTGTATGTAAGGCCGTAGGCCTTACCCTATGAGGTAGCTCTCCTAGGGGATTAGGCCTGGGCCTATTGTTGTTGTTGTATCATATCTCTCATACCCAGGCCATTCTTTATCAATATCCTCGTATCTGTCAAAAATAAAGATATAAATATGAGGTGCTAAGCATAGTAGAATGATTTTATTTTATTTTTTTTGGAGGGGGGGGGGGGACCCAATTAGGCAATCTTTGTAATCTTTCCTTTTAGTTTTTTATTGTATCCTATTGCACAAATAGTCATGAACATGATACCAGAGTGTTGAACATTGGTTATCTAGTGAATTGTATCATAAAATGGAGTCTGAATTGTTGGAATACAATATCCACCTGCAATGTTTACTAGCATGCAACAATGGCAATGAAACACTTGAATACTTATGCCCTAGTCCTATCATTAAGTCTACCCTCTCACCTCGACTGCACAATGCTAGACCTTGAGGTCAAAACAGGTAACCTTTTACACACTTTGTAGCTTAGACCAGTAACATAGATTGGTTTCTGGGATTAAAATGCATGTAATTGATTATTGTAACTTCTATTTCGAAGATCTGACTCCATGTCTGAAGGTTTAGGGTTTTTTTTTTATATTTTTGCATTAAATGAGTTAGAGGGTAACAGATTCATGATCAACATTGGCTGACACTTGGGATCTAACTGGCCTGACCTGGAAATACTCATCCAATTCCCCAAGATTGTCCATTATCAAGGTATAAGATCTTTCTCTTTAAAATCATTTTATCCACTTGTAAGTAGAAGGGTTATCTCTTTCCCTTTAAGTTCTAAGCTTCATCTAAGGACTATCTGATAAGACCTTGATTGATCATACAAAATATAAGTAAAATCTTCCTAGCATATGACTAAGAAACTCAGACCGTCCCAACCTTACTAAGTTTACATGGAAAAGGATTTGGTCACTGAATATCTCTCCCAAAATTAAGAATTTATTGATGAAGCCACTGCAGCCACAAAACATTGGTCAATCAAAAAGACCATTCTGATCCTAATGTCCTCTACGTAATAATCAGAGGTATCCATTTCTCATGCCACACCTTTCGCGTGAAGGTCCAAAAGATTTCTGGTTTGGCTGGGCTCTATCTTAGCAAGATTCTGCAAGTCCCGTGATTGTTGTTTATTGGATAAAAAGAGCACAATTTAAAAAACGAACACAGGATTAGGATCTCAAAAATTACCAAATCCTTCTGAAAGCAAACTAATTATAAGAAGTATCAAGCATGGGCCTTAAATTATAAAAAAATTTCACGCATTTGAACAGAAACCAATACCGTTGAAATATTTTCACCATTAATACTATTATACTACACTCAGAAAAAGGTCACAGCCCAGAAATGTAATAGCTTGATTTATGTGACCATAGTAATAGTACATTTTCAATCAAAACCAACGAAGAATAAGGAAACGAACGATCAACAACCACAACAAGCTCAAGAATCAAAATGTCCACGAATTATCGGGTATCATGTAAGAATGAAATAAAGAAGGAACAATTGCATCAAGTTATAAGTACCTTTCTTGGTGGCAGTGATAGAAGCTCGCCAGAGTTCTTTAAATCTCGACATACTTGTCGTCCCCCTCGCTTCGTGGAGTTTGTACTCTCCACCCTGTAACGAAGATTAGCAGAAGTTGGAAAGAAATTCGGCTTTCAGGAGAACAGGGGAAGAGGAGAGCCTGATGGAATTACATTTACAGATCCACTACCTATGCTCTACATTCCCTGTATCTGTGCTTCCAGCTTCTGATCCTATGCCTATCATGTCAACCTGCACCAGTGTCCATGTCTCCATCATTACAAATGTGACAAGAGAACAGAAAAACCCTAGAAGTGGGAGACGAAAATTGCTGGAGTACTACACTACCACATATACTTGTGTAATCATGTTTACAGTCACTACTGGTATATTCCGAGATGTATTGAAGAGACAAGAATCATGTTTATCATAATATTGCTTAATGAAAATAATAAAACAAGTTTTAAGGAAAGGTTCATCTTCATCAGGTGATGTTGTTGATCAGCATGGCTACACTATAAGTACTGATACAGAAAGCTGGATGCATGGAGAGGTAGACAAGATAAGGATCGAGTATAATTAATGTGGCACACTCCAAAGTCGAAACAGTTGGTTTCCATTCTCTCTAATGTTGGAAAAGAATTAATAATGCCACCATTTGTTTCAGTGAAGATCAATCCTGGAATATGGAAGCTACACACACACACAGACACACACACAGAGAGAGAGAGAGAGAGAGAGAGAGAACTACTGTATCTTTGTAGTTAGTTTTGTTATAATGGTGGTTGTTGAATCATTATTTTGGAAACTGAGAATCTTGATTTATTCTGGCCGGGTTCTCTAGTGGTGACGAAGAAGATAACACTATTGTAACCTTAGAATTAATTCTTTCTCACGAGCGTTGTTGGGATATATTCGTTTCGTGATTGATGTCAATTTTTTTTGCACTTGTGGAGATTTGCTCCTCTGAACTGCTCTCTTGAATGCAAACAGTACAAGGAAATGAATGGAATAAGATCAATCAGATACCAGCAAGTCTGAAACTCCATTTTGATCTCCAAAAATTTCAGGACTGGTAAAAGCTATTCTTGAATGCATATTCAAAACTGAATTCTGAACTCTATCAATAGAATTAAGGCTTACTTGATTGATTTTAAATGGGTCTGGAAATTAGTTGCACTAACAGCTAGAGAAACTTTCATTTAACTATGTTAAGGATTTGGTTGTTAGTTATACCTATATGCTCCTCTTATTCAGGAAAAACAGTATTTGGTTCAGCTAGCATTACTATCCACACATTGTTAGTTCTCTAATTAGCATTATGTTTAGGGAAAAAACACTTGGGTGGAAGATATTAGGTTTTGTTTTTGAATATGATAAAAAATTAATCGATCAGCTGTGTGTTCAGGAACTCTCTCATGTTAGTAGTGCATCAACTAATCCCTCAGACTATCAAATCAAAGTTTAGGAAATGGAGAGTTTAGTTGAACCATAAACTCTATATTATTGATTACAGAAAAGAGGGGTATCCATATTGTAGCAATTTTCTCAAACAATAGTGTGAAGCTAAGGTAATGATATGGAACAATCATTTTTTATGCTTTGGGTATCATGAGCTCAAGGAGATGAGAACTGTGTGACTGGTTCTCTCTGTACAAAATTTAATTGTCTGGGACTTAGGTTACAAATGAGATTGATTTTTATCGACAATAAATAAAATTAAATGCCCTAGATTCCCACAGGCAATTTACAATCACCATCACCATAGCTAACATTATCTTCAGCATCATCATCACTATTATGACCCATTAATGGCTGAGAGAGAGAGAGAGAGAGGAATTCTTAACCATAGGTGGTTGGGAGTACTAAACTACAAAGTATACAGATGTAGGACTAAATGGGTAATACATAAGGCTCATAGAACATGACAATTCTCTCTCTCAGCCTTGAGCAGTTAAACCCATAAAAGTGACAGTGCAAAACCCTAGAAAAATAAGAGATGAAAAGGAAAAGGAAAATGCAGGCATTACACATCGTGATCAATGCTGTGAAAGCATGAATAATACAAAGTTTGCAGAGAAAGAAGGTTAAGAGAACTGCACGTCCCTTCTGCCATAAAAGTAAAGCTTCAAAAAATTGAAATTAAATGAGGGGGGGAGGGGTGTGCAGTGCAGTGTACTCATCAGTGAGCCTACAACGACTCGAAAGTCAAGAGAAGGCACAATAGATCAAAAAAAAATTATGTTTTTCCTTACTTTTTATCTTCCACTAGAAGGAATAAATCTTTTAACAAAATAAAATGGGATCAACACCAAAAACTATTTCCAGGGACATAACGAACCAATGAGCAAAAGAAAAAAACAGATCTACCATTCACGGGAAGAAGAACATGAGAGATCGTGAAACATAGATCCAGAAATCAAGATCTAAAATAGGCTTTAAGAAATCTTACCCTAGATACCTAAGATCCGAATTCCGCAACCCCTAAAACCCTAGTTGCAGGACGAAGATCCAACTTTCTCTTCTATTTTCCCTGCAAAAGTGGAGTTGACAAAATAATTTTTGGGTAATTTACACATACCACCCCTGGGGTTTGACTGCGTTAAAATTTAGATTTGAACTCTGCAACTCATCTTCCCCAAATCGATTGGGGAAGATGAGTTGCAGGTTTTATGCAGAATAAGTTTAAAAAGATCTTTTATTTTATGGATAAATCTTCTTACTGCAGAAACCCTTCTTTTTTTATTGAGATTAAACATCCATTTCACACGTTTCAAGGGTTTCATGATCAAACAAGTTTTAAATAAAAATCTAACGTCACACATTGGATACCCAGAAATTTATAGTAAAAGGGTTCTAATTAATTAAGTGGGGACAAAGAAGCTTGTGGATTAGTACAATTGGATGGTGATGGAGGAGACTTTCATGAATTTGAAGTCCATGGAAGCAGTCAATTCTAATTTAATGGCGACAAATCTAACGATTTTGGCATGGAAGCAGAGAAATTTGCAATGAAGAGAGAGGTTGGAGCTCGCAAAGAAGACGATGAACCCCTAACAGCTGGGGGAAGATTCTTCCCTCAACCAGAAATGAATCAGATGATTAGTTGTGTGGTTGGGATGAAGAATCCAATCGATCTGGAAGCCTTGAAATAGTTGAGTACGAAGAAGCCGCATAGAGCTAAATAGTTTATGGGTAAAGTAACGTACCCCCCTAGAATGCACCCAATATTCCGCATACCCCCGTAAGCGGTTCAATATTCCGCGTACCACCCCTCAATATTCCACGTACCACCCCTGCTTTACACCCCAAATGCCACATAGGTCCAATCCGTTAAATACCACCGTTAGATGACTATTTTACCCTTTGCTCCATTTTCTTAAATCTGAAAAAACTTAATTACCCTCACTTATTTGTTGCCCTAAACTAATTGAAAATGACCATTTTACCCTTTGTTTTATTTTTATAAATGAAAAGACCTAATTGCCCTCATTTATGCATTACCCTAACCTAATTTGAAAAGACTATTTTACCCCTAAATACTTGTTCCTAAAACCCCCCAAAATGCCCTCATCTTCCCCAAATCATCATTTTATTTTACACCACCACCACCACCACCCACCATTGGCTTTGGGTTCTAAGACAAATGCGAGGTAAATTCTCTGGAAACAAATCAATTTTTGTACAGGTTTCTCTTATCAACCAATTCGATGAAACCCTAACCCAATGATGAAACTTATATACTTAAAATTCAACTTTTTTGAACTAATCTTGATGTCCAATGCAAGAAAACAACTAAAAAGATAATGATTGATCAAGAGAAGAAAACAAAAAATTGCAATTTGCGATGAGTCTTTCACAAAATGGAAAGATTTGGAAGTTCTGTTACCAGATAAAACCAGAGTTTCTAATACTTCCATCTCTGGTTTTTAGTGGAAGGCTCTCTCTCTCTCTCTCTCTCTCTCTCTCTCTCTCTCTCTGCCCTAACCTCTCTACTTCCCTTTATTCAAAGATCTCTCTCTCTCTCTCTCTCTCTCTCTACCCTAACCTCTCTACTTCCCTTTATTCAAAGACCAAACTCCAAAAGTCAGAAAGGGAAACAATGTGAAAAAGAAAAATTGAAATTGGGAGAAAAACAGAGTAAAGAGAAGAATTTGTTTCCTACTGTGACACTATGAGAATTTGTTTACAGGTGTAACAGATTAGTATTGTTACTTTAGAAGATACTGTGTTGGTTGTAGATTGAAAATTAAGTTAAATGCATTGTCAAGGAAAGAACTAAGCGAACAGAGGCGGTGCTACTTTGTTGCATCTACAAATAAAAAAATAAAAAAAATCTGGGTTTTTTCTTACCCCCAAATTAGGATTCGATTTCTGGAATGGTGGGTGGTGGTGGTGGTGATGGTGGCTGCGGCAATGGTGGGTGGTGGTGGTGGCTACGGCAATGGTGGGTGGTGGTGGTGGGTATGTAAAAGAAGATGATGATTTGGGAAAGATGAGGGCATTTTGGGGGTTTTCAGGAACAAATATTTAGGGGTAAAATATTCATTTCAAATTAGGTTAGGGTAATACATAAGTGAGGGCAATTAGGTCTTTTCATTTATAAAAATAAAACAAAGGGAAAATTGGTCATTTTCAATTAGTTTAGGGCAACAAATAAGTGAGGGTATTCAAGTCTTTTCAGATTTAAGAAAATGAAGCAAAGGTTAAAATGGTCAAAATATTGTCATCTAACGGTGGTATTTAACGGATTGGACCTATGTGGCATTTGGGGTGTAAAGCAGGGGTGGTACGTGGAATATTGAGGGGTGGTATTGAGCCGCTTAGGGGGATACACAGAATATTGGATGCATTCTAGGGGGGTACGTGTATTTTACCCATAGTTTATTGGAGGAACCGACGGAAGCAACAAGAAGACAGAAGAGATACATGCCTATGAGGCAGTGAAGATCGAAAGCCGGAATTCCAAATCTGGGTTTTTTGGAGTGGTCAACCGCCGCAATAACCCATATGAGGATGAAGATGATGGGTTTGGAAGTTGGAGGATCTATGTCCTTATTGGCCATGCGCACTCTTCTAATCCCTTCTTGAGCTTCTTCTTATCCTTTGTTCTTGGTTTGGCGTCTGATACATCAAAGATGCTTCCCTCCCCCCAATAAAACCCATTGGGCAGATAACAAGAGTTTAAAGATGAGATTAGATTAACCAATTGTGCTTCTTCGTTGAATTGGTAGAAGCCCTAGCTCATCACATAATAGACTCTAAAGTCCAAGTCACTAGAGCTGCAAGTCAAATGCAGTAATCTATCTGTAGGAATGCACCTTGTTAGATGTTCATCGTTGATGGTTTCTTCGGCTTTGGGAGTTTCATGTGGTAAGGGAACGAAAGTGTTGTGTATTGAGAATCCATCACGCTTCGGGGGATGGAATTTTGTTGATGTCTCTGTTTATTGCTTGTTGTCGGAAAGCCGATCAGCCTGATCAGATGGCTACAATCCCTAATGATCCATCTTCTTCTTCTGCAAATTCGAGGAGAAGTGAAGAGATTGGAATTGGTTTATGCATAAAACCTGCAACTCATCTACCCGATTTGGGGAAGATGAGTTGCAGTTTTTTTTTTTCTTTTTTTTGCAAGGGCAATTCCGTCAATTCAAATCTAAATTTTAACACAGTTAATCATGAACTGACGGAATGGGCTTATTACCGTTTGCAAACCTCAAGGGTACGCAGAATTTTCCAAAACTGGGGGGTAAAATCATACTTTCGTCAAACCTTAGGGGTGGTATGTGTAAATTACCCATAATTTTTTATTTAATAAAAAAAGTGTAAATTACACATCACCCCTTAGTTTTCAAACAAAACTCAAATCACCCCCTGATTTTGAAAATACTTAAATCACCCCCTATACAGTAACAGTGTTAGTCTACTGTTAGTTATTGGTGTGAAAGGACTATTTTACCCTTATACTAAATTAGAATTAAATTTGCAATACTATCCTTCATCTTCAACCTAAAATACCCCATCCCTTTCCTGCAACTCCGACAGCAACGCCACCGCCACCGTCGTCGCCGCTTCTTCGCCCTAGCCCTATGGTCCATTCGTATCACGCCCATGCTCTCTAGATCTCTCTCCATTGTTAGGTCTCGCACTCTGGTGGTGGTGCTTCATCAAGTCCATGGTCATATCGTATTTTCAAAAACCAGGGGGTGATTTGAGTATTTTCAGAAAGAAAGGGATCTAGATCCTTTACTGTCGAGCTGCTCGGCATGACTGTGCTGCTAAGACACAGTGAGGCACGCAATGACCGCCTTACCCCCACTCGAGCAGGGGTAAGGCGGTCATTGCATGCCTCACCGTGTCTTGGCAGTACAGTCCTACCGGGCAGCTCGACAGTAGAGGATCCAAATTGGAAAGCTAGAGAGAGAGAGAGAGAGAGAGAGAGGGACTCTGAGACAGATTCAGATCCTCTACTGCCGAGCTGCCCGGCAAGACCCTACTGCCAAGACACAACAAGGCTGTAAATGACCGCCTTAACCCCACTCGGGCAAGGGCAAGATCCAAATCCTCTGCTGTCGCCTGCCCGTCCTGCCACGTGTTGCGCAGACACGGCAAGGCGTGCAATTACTGCCTTATGGTGTCTGTGCAGAACACAGCAGGACGGGTAGGCCCCATCAATATAACGTGAGAAAAAGTTTCATTTAGTAGGAACCCATATGATGTTTGAAGAGAGAGATAGTGCGGACACACTGCTATTATGTGAGAGGGCGTGGGAAGGAATCCATACATCTGCTTGGGGATCTTTTTCGTGCCAATTTTTTTCTTTCAATTTCAAAAAATAGGTCCTGTTTCCAAAAACAAAATTTTAGAACATATAAATTTTCAAACAAAAGCAATACCAAACATGTTTTTTTATAACTAAAACACTTTTTCTATTTTTTATGAAAGGAAAAACGGTCAAAAATGTTATCGAATAGCACTTTGTGATTTTGATTTGGAATTCAGTAACATCTAGCTCATCTAGGGTAAAATTTACCCCTCCATTCAAATCAATGTAACACATTTTTTTTTTTTTGGTAATGAATGTAACACATTTTTTTGGGACAACAAAAGTAATACTGAATGAAACTTATTCCCTTTCAATCATGCTGCGAAAGAAAATCCAAAAAAGAAATAATAGTTGCATTAAATTTGGTGAGCGTGTGCGTATCATCCCACGAGCATAACATCTTTGTTAATTTATATCTCACACCTTAATTTAATTAATTAATAATTTAATATGTGAAAAAATTTTCAAGCAAGGTGAGGATTTATTTATATATGTCTATTACATAATGAGTCATGGGTCCCACATTAATGCTTTCCTTAGGAACAATGTGGGTACTTACTATGAATAAAATCATTACCCATGCTGTGATTAGTGTGGCTCTCATAGCCACCCAAGTTCGTTTGGTAAGTGCATCACTGAGTCAAGTTTTGTTAAAAGAAAAAAGATCATTACCTGGTCGTGTGGTTCCTGTGCTCAGATAGAGGAGCGAGCGAAAGTACCCACTGTCCCCATGAAATTAAAATTCGCATCTATATTGATATCCTTGTGTGCACTCTCATTGGCTTGAGCATTGATGTAGGTGCTACACAACCATACAAAATTGTCTCTTCCCTCCCCCACCCCACAACCAAAAAAAATAAATTTGGGGAGCATCTAATGTAATTTGGGGCACCCCTCGCGGCCTCGCCCCTGGCCCCCAAAGGCCCATCCCACTCATGCCTAAAAAGGGAAAATAGGAAAATAGATGAGTAAATCTGTTAAAAATAAAATGAAAGAGGATATAACCGTAAATAAGGCTTAGTTATAGCAATTTCAAAAACAAGACAAGGTATTCTAAATTTCTAATTACGTGATAATTCATTCCTAATTAAAGCAGGTTTAAGTTACTCTCCAGTCTCAGAGCTATTCCAGGAAAACCAACAGCAAGCCTTCCTCTGTAACGATGTGTTCATGACTTAATTAACACAACAAGCATCGTTGAATTTGTTTTTCAATATTCACTTCACTCTCCCTCTCTGTATCTTTCGATCCAATCCAGGTCAGTCCAATAAAAAATTTCTATGGATTTTCAACCTTTTCTCTGGGCACTCAAAAAATGTCCCTTTTTTTCAGACGTGTTTTTTGGGTTGAGAATTATTCTATCTGTTTGTTCCCCTTAATTTTGTTCAGTTAGAATCGTTAATGGGTATCTTTAATTTCACATAAATTTCTCTCTGTAGCTGTTTTATTTTATGTATTTTTTTAAATTTTTTTCTGAAGATTTAGTAGTATTCTAATTTATATAATCGATCATGGATTTTTGCCAGAATGAGCTACAAGCTCCGTAAGTAATCCTTTATTGTGCAGTCTCATGCTTTTTGAATTTTTTATTTTCATTTTCTAGCTTTTTTTTTTTTAATAAATGGAATTGATATGTGGGTTACTCTAAATCTGATGTAGAATCTTGTGAGTAGTTTTGGTTCATGGCTCTGAATTTGCAGGTTCGCCGTGTTTGAGATCGTTTTTGTTTTTCTCTTTTCTTTCAATTTGAAATTGGTAACTTCTTTAGGTTTGTTGGTCTCGTTTGTGCTTTGGTTTCTCTAATCATCTGGGGAAATTAGCACCAAACCCTTTTTGTTTTAAGTCCTTTTCAATAGAGTAGTTTCTACAATTGTAATTGGTGAAGAGAAAAGATCAGGGTTTTTTCCTAAGCGCTAATGGTTTCAAAATTTTCTGTGGCATTACTGGTCTTAGATAGAATCCTTGTATTGGGCCATGAACTTCAACTTTTAATTCAGTGTAAATAGTTGAATGGATTAAGTTCTGACATGGTCTTTCTTTTTTCTTAGATTTGCACTGGCTTAAACAGGGTTAAGGTCAAAGGTTTTTAGAGTCATGAAGTTCAAGAAAGGGAATACAGTAGAGCTGTTGAGAACAAAACTGGACCCATGTGGCTCTTGGTTTACTGGCAAAATAGTTGAAGTAAATGGAGATTGGTATACTGTTAGGTATGACTTGCTTCTGAATCATGAAGGAGAACCACTTGCTGAAAAGGTGCACAAGGATGATATTAGGCCTCAACCTCCATTCACAATGAAAGAGAGATGGGTGAATGGTGATATAGCTGAAGTGTTTGATATTCATTCTTGGAGGTTTGGAAAGGTTGCAAAGGCGATGAATAATAATCGGTTTGTTGTTAGACTGTTCGGGTCTATCCAGCTTAGAGAATTTTGCAGGTCTGATCTTAGGGTTCGACAAGTTTGGCGCAACAAGAAGTGGGTGAAGATTGGGAAGGTAAAAGATCCAAATTGCCCTTTTTTAGGAATTTTGTTCCAGAATGCTTTTTATTTTTGTTTTATTGAGTTTGTGATTGTTGTTATATTCACAAGCACAGTTTTCTCATTATGTGATATTGAAGGCCAAACATGATAAGCAATCTCCACAGAATCTTTTTTCTTTCTGTTTTACATTAATTTCATTTCCTGTTCTTAATAATCTATATGAATTTCTACTCCCTTGCCCCCTCCCCAACCCACCCCCCCCCCCCCCCTTCCCAAAACAAAAAAAAAAGGGAACCCTAGATGGATTTTTTCTCAAAATTAGGCAGATGTTAAGTATCTTCCCATATCAATAGTCTTCCTGGCAGAGTATCTTCTTCAACAATCTGCTTTGGAATCTTCCAAATTGGACAGTTCCTTGTCAAGCTTTCCACATATTATGGATAGAGAATCATTGAATTTTCTGTCCTGACAACTAATTGTTTTGTACTTGGTGTTCTAGTAACTAATAAATAAATGTATTTGCAGGTTGGTGGAGATAAACAAATCAACAATAATATTACAGAATACAGTTCCAAATATTCTCAAGAATTTTTAGTTTACGAGGAGCTGCAACAAGGTATTCAGGAAGAAACTTACAGTGTAGATAGAACTTGGCAGGATTACATCAAGACACATTTCAAATCATCCCCTCAAGGTGCTGTTATTGCTAGAGGTCACAAGAGAGGGAGAGCAACCATGAAAGAGGGAAGGTGTGACAGGCTGCTCGTGAGAACTCTTCCTTTTCTTGAACAGGTAGATGTTGTTTCTTCCCCAAAAGCAAAATTGGGTGAGAAATGCATAAAAAGGTCTTTTGATATGGATGTGAAAAACGAAAAAACAAACAATTATTCCTTATGTTTGTCATCCACACCTGTTCGAGGTACAGAAGAAAGTAACAAATGCTCAGTTGCTAGTTGTAGTAGTAACAACGTTGGGGAGTCCAGTGTTCGAAATTCCCAAAAATCACCTAGGATTATTTATGCTAGTTATTTGGATGATGTTGGATCATCATGTGACTCTAGACCCAAGAAAAAATGTTTACCCTCCTGGACTGAAGATGAAGTAGAAGCCGACGACATCCATGAGGTAGAGCTTAATGCATATAAATCAACTGTGCAGGCTTTGTATTCTTCTGGTCCTTTAAGTTGGGAGCAGGAGTCGCTCTTAACAAACCTTCGTCTCTCCCTTCACATTTCAAATGAGGAACATCTACTCTATCTGAGGCAACTCTTATCTGCTCAATTTCTTTGATCATCTTGAATAATTCTATATTCTGATGAGGCTAAAATTCAAATCATCCTAGAAGCTCACCCTTTTAACTTGGAAATGCTCATCCTGCTTTAGTTGTTAATTTTGTTAAGGTACGGAGTAAAAGCAGGAATTCTTAATCAGATCTGGATAGATGTCTCTCAATTGATTCTATGAAATACTTTGGCAGTTTCCTGCTCGCTAATCAATGTATAGATGTGTAGTTATTGTCCAAGTGATCAAATTTAGTTGTTGAAATTTTGTACCAAATTTTTTAGTCCATTGAAAGTTATCCTCCTTCAGTTCTTGAAATAAGGTTCCACTCAATGACTTTGTCAGCCATAGATAGGCTTTTCATGGCAAGCTCTGATTGTCCATTGTTTCTCATGCCTCACTTGAAATTTGTCATGTTTGCTTGAAATTATATATGCTTTGCAGGATTGAGCTTACTCTGACAAAGTCTTTATTTCATTGATTTCTTATGTTCCTCATAATCAAGATCATGTGCTGGCTTACTGTTTCCTGTTAAACATTTACTGCAGCTTTTTTCTTCTAGATTTTGCTTTCTCAATCTTTGTTGATTGTTGATGTGCTCATCATTTTCTGATACTAAAGGTCCTGTAGATTTATTGGACATATTGGAAGTTGTATAGCAAATTGAGTATATTATAGGAGTGTGGAGCTAGTATTGTAATATTGTTAGGCAGGATCTTTTAGATCAACCATTGGATGCACAGCTCATAAGCCTGGGATTTGATAAACCCTTCACATATCCAGTAAATTGGGGAAGCCGGTTTATGTCTATCTAGTTATGAAAATTCTAGCTATTCAATACTCAGCTTGATTAACTTGGAACTGGAAGTATAATAGGGTCTTGAGAAATATACCCTTACTCATGTCATTGATTTAACTTTAAGCCACAAAAGTATGATCATCAACTAAGATGGTTTAATTTAACCCAACCCCATCAATTTTTATGGCTAGACTTCCCTTCATGGTCTGTTGAGGTAAACTTATCTACATGTTACTAAATACTCATCACATGGCAGCTTTGTTGGAGTTCATGTGAACATCTTTGTCCACGTAATCCTTGACATATTGGTAAGTTTCACCCGGGAGACACGTTACTCCATGTGGCACTATCTACACGTCAATGTTGGTCAAGGTATGGACAGCTATGGAAAGGGTAAAATACATGACGGACATATATGATTGTGTTTGGCTTTGAAATTTGATAGATCAACAGTCTCCATAGCATAAAAATGTCAAGCTGCTAAATATGTTCACATTTCTTCAGTATTGTTATGATTGTAATTTGCCATGTCTCTTTTATTAAGAATAATAAACCATCACTAATTATATCACTCAACAACCGCTTATTATAACCACTACAGTAGAATTTATTTATGTTATTATTATATGGCAAAAAGTTTTGTGCACAATCAAGCACAAGCCACTGCATGGGTACACAAGGGTCATCGAAATACCAAAACTAGCCCACCTTATTTTTCAAAACATTCATAGTTTCAAATCGCGATTCCACTAATCCAACCCTTACTTATTGAGGCATTTGAACAAATAGGCATATCCGATAAGAGTTCAATTTTCTGGACGAGGGGGAAGGGGGGGGGGGGATTCTAGACCAAATTGAGGCCAATCTCACCCCCACCCTCCCTTTTGGGTTGAAACCTAAGAGCCATAAGAACATCCATCCAGATGTAGTGTTCATATAATCATATTGGATTGATGAGATGAGGAATATGTCGATCAAAAAGGGGACAAAGTTTTAGTAATCGGGATCGATATCGGTCTCGGCGGAGATTTGACCATAATTTCCCTTGTGACTCTTCTCTAATTCGTTTACTTTTCTTTTTATTTTTACCCATTCAACACAGGATTAGAGCTGGAATCAGTATTTCCAAATTTGGAATTGGCTTTGATAGGTCCGGATTGGCCAGAATATGACATATTTGGGATCAATCCGAGATTGACCACTAGATCAATGCATTCAACAGGGGGTGGGGGGCTTTATTGTCATTTCGGATGGGCAATACTTCTGCCAAAACTTAAAACACAAAAAATATGAAAAGAAAAGGGGGAAATCAGGTTTCTCTTTACAAAACTAATCATCTGTTTAACAAATATCGCTAAATTAATGAGTTTTTTTTTTTTTTTTTTTAAATTTTTTAAAACCCGAACATTCTCTAGGACTCGGGCCAGCCCCTAAGCTTTTATTGAAAAAACTCAAATAAAAGATGATGATTAAATTAATGAAAGATTGATATAACAAAAATGTCCAAAACAGGCGAGACAAGTTGAGATGTAGCAGAGATGTAAACAGATTGGATTCAGTTCAGATAATGCTATATCCGCATCCACATCCGATTAGCTTTCGAATGGATTTAAATAGTGTTAAATGGATCCAGACACGAATACGGATATGATATTTTATTCGTTTAAATGTAAATATAGCTTTTCGGAAAGCTATAGCCTGTCCATATCCGTATCCGTTTAGCTTTCGGATGGATTCGGATAGTGCTAAACGGATATTGACACAAATACGAAAACGTATTTCGGCTATTCATTTACATCCCTAAGATGTAGCATGTGCAGGTGAACATTAATCAGCAGCTGGTCCATCTTAAGCTGATTAATGCAAAGATTTTGGACAAGCTGATTAATGCAAAGATTTTGTCCAAAGAGGGCATATTACCATTTATCATAACAAAACGATATTAATCAGGCAAAATCTTCTGGTGGAATAGCACAATATGCAGCAGATATTTTATCTACTGGATATCGTGCTGTTCCACTGAAGATTTGCCAAATGCTGATTAATGTTTTCTCCCCTGCTGAAAATGGAGAACTGAAAAAGGATAGCGGCTAAAATATAGGCAACATCAATATTCCACGATTTTTTTTTGGGATAAGAAGAACAGAGATTCGACGATTCAAAACAAGATAGATATTCAATAGTTTCTGAAACACTGAACCCTAATAAAGCTTTCACGAGCGTAGATGGATAAGAACAAACGAAATGAGGAAAAATCAGATTAAAAATCCTGTGAAACAATCGGATAGAGATAATCTATAGAAACCATTTCCCTCACCTGGAACATCTACAAAGATCAAAATCGATGTAGACCAAAAAGTAATATAAGAAACTTAGCCCAACTTCCAACAAGAAGTAAGCACAAGAATAAAAGAAAAAAAAAGAGGAAATAAATCCTTTGGTGACTCAATGAGGATCACAGGAAAGATCCGATCATCGAGCACCATAGAGATTGATGAAACTACTAATCGATTTCTAGAGTCTGAAAGACGAAAAATACAAAACGATCAACAGCTCCAATCTGAAGAGAATAGAGTGAAACAAAGATCAAAATCCAGGTTGAAGAAGTTTATGCTGGAATGGAATCAAGTATGGATTCCGCTAATCAGGTTTGAGCGTACGAGCGGACTCCAAGCACTAGTCAAATCCAGTTAAATGTATTTTCAATTTTAAGTAAAAAAGTTTCACCTTCAAGTTCCACCATGGAAACCTAAGTGAATGACGTGGCTCTCCCACTCAGCGATTGGTTCCTATATAAATTGCCGCCGTGGCACTCAATAGGATTATTCTCTCTGCTCGCTTTTCTATTCTTCGTTTTATAGCTCTTCCATCATCGACGCGTATTCTTAGCTTTGATACTTCTACGCAATCGCATTTGGTAGAGTTCCTTCATTGAGGGTTTCTCTGGTTTCGTTATTTTTGAACTTCACAAACCATAGACAACCACGGATTAATCGAGGACCCTTTCAATTTTGTTAGGTTTGTTTGATTTCCTATATTCGATTTGGATCTGCAAGTTGGGTTGATCGGAATTTAGATCTGCAAGTTTTTTTCTTTATGTATATACTTATGAGATTCCATGGTTTTCTGCTACAGATTTAAGTTTGGCCTTTAGTTTAATACAAGATGGGTGGCTTTATATCAAGATTTTGGTTTATGTTGTTTCCGGCGAAGGAGTATAAGATAGTGGTTGTTGGATTAGATAACGCTGGCAAGACAACTACCCTTTATAAATTGCACTTGGGAGAAGTTGTCACTACACATCCCACGGTTGGGAGTAATGTTGAAGAGCTTGTGTACAAAAACATTCGGTTCGAGGTGAGTTTTGATTATTTCTTTGCTGTTTAGTTTTACTTTTATGGTTTAGATGTGATTTTCTTTTATCTGTGTTTATTGTAAGTGATCATGTTGTGAGTGTGGAGAACCTTATGTGTTGCAGCTTCTGGTTTGGTTGCTTTTCAATTTTGAAATCGAGCTGTTAAAATGGATTGAAATAGTGTCACTTGTTTGCATTCTGATGCATTTGATTATTGTGGTTTGAGATGATTGTTATGCCATGTATATTTGAATCTCAATTGCAGAGGAGAAAGTGCCTTCCCTGATTGTTGGAAGAGGGCAACTTTGTGAACTCTAGATCTTCTTGTTCTTAAAATTTAACTTTCCAAGTAGAAAAAAATGAAATTATCTCCAATAAAAGCTGCCCATTGCCCATTGTTCATCAATCAAAAGAGGGGCCACATCCACCAATGTGTGCTTGGCAGGTCCACCTCTATTATCTCTTAGATTGATTGCAGTGTTGTGATTTTGTCATAACCGTTTCTGTTTTGTGAGATCTTAGAGACCTGTGGAGAGCTTGTAGTTGAGCTTTCAGAAATACCCCCTTCATGGACTTCTTCCGTCAAATGAACTCATGAATAGTTTGTTATTTAATCTTTCATATTGATTAATGCTTGTTTGGTTAGGATATTGGTGCATAAATCAGGATGAATTTTACCGAGGCCTCGTCCATGTCAGAATTGAAATTAGGTGGAGGAATTCCATGGATGCCATATAAAATCACTAAGAACTTCCATTTTGTTGTTGGGAAGATTCAGCTAATGGTACCCATTGGTCTTTAAGAGCTGTAATGGGTGGAGGATTGAGCTAACCAAGTAAAGCAGTGATTATTGACTGCTTAAGCTGCTGCTCTTTGAAAAATGTTTCAGGCTTGTAAAGTTAACCCAGATGTTATCATTTCTCAGAGTTCTAGTCAATTCTCAGCAATCCTCGAAATAGTGAATTCTCTCTTTTGTATGGTGGAGAACCAGTTTAGTTTTCATTATTTTTTCCTCATACTTGATTCATCATGTTCTCCCATCTTTTGTTCATTTTGTACGTCTGTCCCAAATATTGTAGTATGCCTAGGATAATGTGATCAGTCTGTGCCTTTGATTTTGCTTTAAATCTACTCTTACAGTTGCAACACCCCACCCCCTCCCCCACCACTAAAAAATAAAAAAAAGACAGACATAGAACTTGAGTTATGTTCAGGTTTCCTATGTTGTGTAGATTTAGAATAATGATCAACACTGATGCCTAGAAAAGTGGTTGAGACTCAAACCAGCTCCTCCAGTTTCAAACTCTTTCATGCTCTGAACTGTAGTTTCTTAGTCGGCTTTTCTTTTTCATTGCTCTGAAGCAGTCCATCAGATAAATCCTTGCTCTTACTATTTTGCTATCCATGTCTCCCTTTATTTTGCTGTGTTTGAGGGTTCCGTCATGCCACTGTTAGTTGCATGCACAAATCCAGAAACAAACTTGGTTTTGCAATCTCAAAGTTCTACCATCAGTGTCAACCTTTGTTTTCCATGAGACACTACGGGCCGAGTGATACTTAAGTTCTTGGCAAGCACGTAACTGATCTCTACTGGCCATTCTCTGTTACTCAGTAGAGCATCTTTCCTGATTCTACATCTTTTTCAGATCCTAAAACCAGCAAAGGTCATCATCCATGTTGATGGCACAATTTCAGTGCATTGCTTTGTCTTGGGTGCTTTTCTGCCCCTACTCAACATCAATTTTTTATTTATGATGCAATGCTTTTAATCCACCTTGTGCTTTACAGTTTTCCACCCACATAATTGAGCTTACTTCGCTACTCTTTTGGTTAATGTGATTCATCAATTTTGTTGCGTTATCAGGTCTGGGATCTTGGTGGGCAAGAACGGTTAAGGACGTCATGGGCAACATACTATCGTGGAACTCATGCCGTCATAGCAGTGATAGACAGCGCCGACCGCGCAAGGATCAATATTATGAAGGATGAACTCTTTCGATTGTTACAACATGAGGATCTTGAACATTCAGTCATTCTTGTTTTTGCAAACAAGCAAGACCTCAAGGATGCCATGTCCCCAGCCGAGATCACCGACAACCTTGCACTTCATAGTATCAAGAATCATGACTGGCATATCCAAGCTTGCTCTGCCCTCACAGGAGAAGGGTTATATGATGGTTTGGGGTGGGTAGCACAACATGTAACTGGCAAGGATACGAGTTAAAGTTACCCCAAGTCTCTGATTGAAGCGTGGAAAGCTTTTGTTTTGTGTACAATTCAGATGAGCTTTCCATAAGCAGATTAATAGAATGTAATTTTTACTTTGATTGGCTTCAAAGCAAGTAAAGATTTTCATTTCTTACACAATGTGTGTTAAACAACATCTGACACGGAACAAGTAATGCAAGATAATATCCCTTTCAAAACTGGTTAGAAATAACTACAAAATTCAAAATGAGTTCTCAGAGTATCCAGCAGTTGCAACCTTGTGATTCTTGTGGGCCTTCAAACCATCTATCCCAGGTTGGGTTGGTAGGGCCAACAGTTCTGCAAAAAACCCAGAACAAATGAAAGTTCAGTTTGCATGCTCTGGATAAAAAGCTTAGGTTAATTAAGCTTGGCGTAGGGGGTTAGTTTTATTTACTCTGGTAATAGTGGATCCGGTTTGGTTCCTACATTGAGCAACAATCTGGTGGACACCAAATGAAATTCAGAATCCCTATAAATGATAATAATTAAATTGCAGATAAATAAAGATCTAGCAGACTTGGCACTATAAGATTTTATTATACATACTCCTGGCATGCAGCTGATACTTTCTCTGTTTTCTCAAGCTCTTCCAGTTCTTGCTGCACAAGCATTACATGAAAATGTCAGATCAAAAGTTTTGATTACACTGCAAAAAAGGGCAACAAAAAAATAATAATAATGAAAGCTAATGCAGCACTTGAACACAAATTTGTGGGTTTAAACTTTGTCATATGTAAGCCATTGGCACTGCTCTTACCTCCTTTTGCTAGAGAATAGATTGATAAACCAGGTTTTCAAAATTGCTATTTCTAAGGGACACATGGTCAACAGAAAATGAAAATTTATCAAGCCTCTAATATGGTGCTTCTAATTTAGGTTTTCCAATAAGATCCCCACACAATTAGATTACCCCCCAAACCCAGATTGATCTTTTATGTCTCCAAGGGGGCTCTCCCTGCTCCTCTAAGAAAATGAAAAAGACGACTTTCAACTTGGATCCACTATTAATTGACGGAAGAATCTATAAATTCTCAACTCAATATATTCACATCAAGTTCATGATCTAATGCAGGTCACCAAACAAACCACTCTATAGAATGCTCAACTCAATATATTCAAATCAATTTCCTTTCTCCAATAAAAACTGACAGTGCAGGCCAAGAGAGAACTATAGATCAAGATACTTATTAGTTCAAGCAGGGATTTTGAAGGCCAAAGAAATCCATGAGAAGAGTGTTTTAAAATTCCCACTCCCCCCCCCCCCCCCCCCCCCCACACACACACACACACACAGTTCTTTGCAGCTACTTGCCTCTGATGAGAATCCAAGGACGAATGAGAAGGAATAAATAATCAAAGTCATATACATAGCCTGCAAGCCCAGCAAGCTTTTGCAGGTTTTCAGTCAATAGTATTGAGGTATTTTTTGCCTAGGGAATGTTTAGGTTACATCTCGTAATTTGGGTCAGCAAAACCAGGATTTGTTTATTTTCTAAGTAGTGTTTCATTGCAGCGGCAGTTTCGTAATTAATCAGAAACTGTGTTTTCTATGTTTAAGGAGGAAGGGGGGTCTTTTCATTATAGTAGTTTACTAGGAGGCACCGGGCTGACTCACAACCTTGGAATCTATTTGGCTTGGTTTCTAATATTAGTTTAACGATCGGAAGGAAAGCCCTAGACAGGTTTGGTGTAACATGGAGTTATAGCTAGAGTGCTAGACTTATTTCACATCAATGAAAGAGTTTTGCATCTCAAAAGCTTCCAGCTACATTGCGTGCATGGGCATGAGGATGCATGCCAATACACAGGAGGGTATCTAATTGAATTAGGACCTTAAATTTGACACGTGGCCAGGCGATGTACTATCTATCCAACAGTCAGAATCACCACATCATTATTCCACATGGCACAATAAAGATAGGCCGCATCAATAAGCTTACCGAAGCATACTTACTTGATTAGGATTCTTACCATACTACATTTCCAACATTAGGACTCTTAGATAGCTAGACATACTAACATAGAAACCAACCTAGACCAACATTCCTAAACATCCCCTAAATTTGTACTACTATGGGACCCACAACTACCTAATTACTTAATAAAAAAAAACAAAGATCATGCACCTACTTCACAATTAAGTTTTGGGCTTTATATCTCAGCCCATTACGATTAAAAAGACAAAAACCTAAAGCCCAAACCAATCTATTAAATAAACCAAACCTATTTTTGAATTGGGCAGATAGTTCAAGTTCTTCTCCATTATCCTTTTCACTCTTTGAGACAAGTTTGGGATACTCTGATCGTACATCACTTTCTATTTTGTCGTGTTAGAATTCTAACTTGAGATTTTTAGCTCTTAGCATATATTTTTGTAAAACAAGAAACACAAAACCCTAATGTAGAAGGAATTAGTTATTGGACTGAAATTGAACTTCTTCATAGAAAGGAGAGGAAGGTCATAAGTATATTCTTTTCATCCCCCACCCTCTATTTATTATTTGATGCCCTTCAACTTCTTTTTTGGGCTTTTCTTGGCAGCATGTGTACAAGTTGCCGATCTTTTTAACTTCCTGTGCAGCTTGATGACACCTAAGAAGGAAGGAAATTCCAATGGATGAGCTAATTGTGATTCAAATGTCTCACCCCCTAAGATTACCTAAGATGATGCAGATGTATCAGTACTAAATTAATACCCATACCCATGAATTATAAAAACTATTTTGAGGCATGTTTTGTGGAGGAACATTCTCTTTGGTTCGCTTATGGTCACTTTTCAGGAAATAAACCAAAAGACATCCACAGTATTACTTGTGAGATGGGTGGAGCCACAAATTAATCTGCAGCTTTCCATGCTTTTCTCAACTTCTAAGGCTTGGACAGGGTTTAGTTTTAACTCTAAATTAATCCCAAAACTAGCCATACCAATCTTTAAAACTTTAGCTTCTCTGCACACCACTCCCAGTCATCAAGAGTTCAAGACATCTAAATTACTGGTATAAATGTTTTCTACTTCGATGAGGTGGTGACTAAATTATAATCATAAAAAGCCAAAAGAAATCAGAGAAAAGTTGTTGAAGTCCAGGTAAGTAAGTGACAAAATACAAGACAGCTTTCATGTTTATTAACCCAAAAAAAACAGAGCATGAATCTACAGTAGAATCAACATGTATCCTGGTGCATGAGACTTTATGTGGGAGGAGACTCTTCTGAGAGTTCTAAAATAAGCAGAGAACGAACAAATCATTTAATACATACATAATAAAGTCAAGCTCACAGAAAAGACATGGAAGATATAATTAATTGAAATGTCACCATAAGATAGAATTCCTGATTTTATCATTCTCTCTGGTCCATTAGATTACTAAAAAATAGGCAAATGGTGTCCCACAGACCGCAGTAAAATGAAAAACAAAAATTTTCTACAGTCTAACTCTCAACAGGTGTGTAAACCACCATGCAGTGAACATTATCTTTTTCATTTCAGAAAACAGTCTACTTGGTACAATTACATCACCTCACTGTTGTTCTTTTCATAAAACAAGGTGTACCAGCCTACTAAATGACGGGTAATAGTGTTCAGGAAGACAGCACTACTCATCTAAACACCACATGTCATAAATATATACACAAAATTAGGGTGTCTGAAGTAAAAGAAGCTTTAAGAAAGATGAAAGTAGGCAAGGGACCTGACCTAGACAGAGTCCCAATAGAAATGCAGAAGAGCTTTGGAATCTATGGTTTATCTTGGCTAACCAAGTTGTATAATAAGATTATGAGTGCGAGGAAAATGCCAAACGAATGGAGGAGAAGCATTGTGGTACTGAAATACAAAAATAAATGTGATATAAAGAAATGCAATAACTATAGAAGCATAAAACTAATGATCCATACTATAAAGTTATGGGAGAGGGTTATTGAAACCCAACTAAGAAAAGAAACTACTATTTCAAAGAACCAATTTGGTTTTATGACAGGAAGATCCACGATGGAAGCTATTTTCTTACTTAGGAGACTCAAGGAAAGATGTAGAGAGGGCAAGAAGGAACTCCATATAATCTTTATTGACCTAGAAAAAAACATACGATAGAGGCCCTAGAGATTTAATATGGCATATATCAGAAAAGAGAAGGGTTTCAAGTAAATATGTTGACATAATTAAAGATATGTATGATGGTCTGGTGATAGCGTAAGAACTATTTGGGGAGGGTGGGGAGGCAAGGTTTTGAATTCCCAATTACGATTTGGTTACATCAAGGATCAGTCTTAAGCCCTTATTCATTTACGCTTATCATGAATGATTTAACCACAGACATCTTGATGCAGATTCATCATCAAATAGGGCTTGTTTTATTGGGAATAAGTGTAGGGTTGGGATATATATATGTTGGGCCTTTGTTCCCAAGGGTTTTCTATGTATTAGGCCACTTTAGTGGGCCTGAAATAGGGGTATATAGGTTGCATACGGGATTAGCCCAATATTTAGTTTTTATTTTGTGTTTTTAATTGAACCGGTTTAAATTGGTTGCATCCAATTGGTTCAATTGGTCTAATTTAAGTGAAGTGATCCTATTGGCTACTAGGGAATCTTCTTTATTTTAAGTAGTTTAAGTTGTTTTAAGTCATTAGGACTCTATTTTGAGTCTATTTGAGTTTCCTAGTCAGTTTAAGTTGCCTAATAGGTTAGGGATAAGGTTAGGCCATTCCTTTTTAGTGTCTAAGTCTATTTTTGAGTCTTCTATATAAGTTTGTAAGGGAGGCCAGCATTGAACACGAATTTGATTAATAAAAATTAGCTTTATGCTTGCTGCCTTTGTTGCTGCTTTGCTCCA
The DNA here is from genome assembly GCF_018873765.1 of Telopea speciosissima. NCBI lineage: Eukaryota > Viridiplantae > Streptophyta > Magnoliopsida > Proteales > Proteaceae > Telopea > Telopea speciosissima. The sequence continues at coordinate 54,307,700 of NC_057925.1, forward strand.
TCGTGAGTGTGCCTTGTGAGTAATATCAAGGTTGCCTTGTGAGTAATATCAAGGTTGAAGGGATTGGTGGATCTCCAATCGACTCCTTGCATCGTGAAGATCGGGAGGGCTACTACTTATCTCCTTGCATTGTGAAGATCGAGAGACCCCATTGTTCATCTTCAAAGTTGTTGCCATTGAAGACCTGTAACAAGTAAGAAATTCTGCAACTATTCTTCTTCCTTCTAGAAGGTCACATACAAGGTGATTTTCGTGAGAATTCTGCCCAGCCAAATCTAACCATTAGAATCGCTAAAAATTTGATCAAGTCTTTCTCAAACCCTAGAGAGACTCGATTCAAATTTCAGCACCATCCACCCATCCGATTGTTTGAAATTACAGTTTTACCCCTCTCTCCTACTTCTACTAGGAAACCTCCATAACTCCAAATCTGTCCATCAGTTTCAAACCAAACTTTCAGCATACATCCCTTACATCATTGTTGACACTCGATCCAAGTTTCAGCCCCAAACTCCCACTTTATCCCCTCCATTCCTTCACTCCATTAAAACCCAAAACTGCAACACAATTCTGTCCAGAACTGCAGAATTTTAAAACCTTCCCAAATCCTATTATTTTTATACCATATTGACCCCCTAGACCTGCCCATTAATACCCTCTAAACCCCTTTCCCAATATCCAACCCTAACCCTAGGAATTGACCTAAATCCTAGTGCTGTCCATTCGAACCAGCAGCCCCTTTTTTTATTTGATCCTGTTGTTTGGCTCCTAGTAGGTCTCCTACCTATCTAGGACTACATTACATCTAAGATGAGGTTCCTTGGTGTATGTTTTTTGTTAATGATATTGTTTTGGTGGACAAGACAAGCAGAGATTAACATCAAGTTGGAGTTATGGAGATCTTGGAATCAAAAGGTTTTAAGATAAGTAGAACAAAAATGAAGTATATGTTGTGTAACTTTACATGCACTAGGACGGTTAATGAGGTGGTCAATATTGATGAGAGGGAGATTCCACGAAGTGATTATTTTAGGTATCTGGGCTCAGTCATAAATAAAGAAGGTGACAAGGATGATGTTACTCAGAGAATTAACATAGGTTAGATGAAGTGGAGACTGGAGAGGTGCGTCCGGAGTGTTGTATGATCGGTGTATTACTTTAAAGCTTAAAGGAAAATTTTATAGGATTGTCATACAATCGACTATGATGTATGGAGCGGAATGTTGGGCAGTTAAGAAGCGTCATATAGATAAAATAAGTATAGTGGAGATGAGGATGTTGATGGATTTGTGGAAAACCTAAGAAGGACAAAGCAAGGAATGACCACAATAGAGCTGAGTTGGGAGTAGCTCCGAATCATGATAAGCTACGAGAAAGTCATTTGAGGTGGTATGGCCATGTTCAACGGAGGCCTTGGGATGCTCCAGTTCGGAGGAGTGATTTGATTCAGATTAAAAAATTCAAAAGAGCCAAGGGCAGACCTAAAATAACCCTAGGAGAGGTGATGAGGAAAGACATGCATAGCTTAGGCTTTGTACCATGTATGACTTCAAATAGGGCTGATTGGAGAGCAAGAATCCATGTAGTTGACCCCTTAGTTAGTAAGTTCGGGAACGGCAATTGAACAGGAACGGATACGTTCGGCAATTAAACGGACTAAACGGTAATAATACATTTCAAAAATCCGGTGTAATAAAACGCAAACGGTAATAATACGATACGTGTTTAATACGGCCTCTCTATAAGCAAAAATAAGGGCATATATTCACTATGTAATAGACATGCACCACCTAATAAACAAAATAATAGTATATACACAATGATTTTATCAAAAAGAAACCTCACAACTAAAATAAACACAATATAATATCCCTATTACATCTCATAAGATTATCATTTAACAAATCAAAATATTATTAAAAGTACCTTGTCTGACATAAGAAAAAAAAAAAAAAGACATGATGTGTTCTAGAACTCATCTTTAAGATGAGCTCACATCAATGAACTCATCTCTAAGATGAACTAACATCACCAATGGAAGTTCATTTGCCTCTGCAATCACTAATTTACCCAGCTGCAATTAACCGGCCACCTAAACTAAAATGAGAATGGAGATGAAGAAGATGAATGGAATGGGGACAGTCAATGGCTAGGGTTCGAAGAGAAGAAGACCAAAATCGTATTATGCGAAAGTTTTGTTTTGCGTTTTTTCTTCTTTAAGTTTTGAGTTTTTTTTTCAACAAAACTAAACTTAAATTAAAAAGTATTAAACACGTTTAATTCGTGTTTAATACGTGTGCACTTAAAAAACGAGTATTTTACCATATATGCGGAAATATACGGTAAAATATGTTTTTTTGAATTAAACGTTTGGATACGTGTATAATACGCGTATTATATGCGAACTTACTAACTAACTTGACCCTATTTAGTTGGGAAAAGGCTATACAGTCGAGCCCATTTAGCAAGAATTCAAGGTGTACCAATGTTCCTACCCGACCACATGATCATCCATAAGCTTCTTTTACAGAACTCAGACACCAATGACCAAGTCAGATCTCTTTGAAGCAAGGATCATGGTGGGCACATATCAAGCAATTCTCACCTATTCTTGAATAAGTTCATAGACTAGCAGAAAAAAGACATGGCAACCCCAAGGTTGTGTCTGCTAATCTTTGATCATTACAAATACAGCAAATCATCCCTACCTGTACAACTCTTGGTTAGGGTTCGTGGACTCAGTTGTTAACTTCCTAAATGCTCCCCGTCCTTAGAAAAAAAAAAAAAAAAAGATACAATAGTGTAATACTCCTTGAGTCAAAAGACCATGACTGAAAATGACAAAAATTCAGGATTCTTGCTCAGAAAAATAAAATCTAAGTATACTTTCTTTGCCTACATTTAAAAGAAGTCAATAAATAATCCATTCAAAGACTCTACACTAAGGGCCAAAATTCTGCCCATTTACCTTGACAGCAGTAATTCTGAGACCTAGCCCACCAAGTGGATGAATCCTTATCCCACTATTGTTCAATGTTTAAATGCACAAGAACCATTACAGTGAAACATTTTTCACAACTTAACATGAATTGGGAAACCAACCAAGAACATCAACCCGGATTACACCAGTATTTTTGAGATAGCACCAAAACAGGGGATAATATTACATATAATATCAGGAAGTAAATATAATTTAGTCATTTCTTATTGTATGAATCTAAGATAACTTTTAGATTCATAATGGAACAAATGAAATAATTGCACTCAATTTTAGCTCTGTTCTGACATAACCAATTGATTAAAATACCGATCTGCTCCAAGTCATACTTCTTGGAGAATCGCTTGCTTTGGTAGTTATTTAGTATACAGAGAAAAACAAAAAAGGTAAATATCATCTCCCTCCCTTCAAAGTATCCATAATATCAAACCACTCCCCCGGGTTTTGAATGATGATAATGCCCTCCCCTACTTTTGAAAGATTCGGTTTTGGTACTGGTTTCGACCAGCCAAAAAACCAAGTTGGGACGAGATCTCAATGAGTTGGTTTTTTTTTTGGAACTCGAAGGCTGGTTTCGGTGGGTTTTAGACCTAGTTTGGGCCTGAAACTTGGTACTCAGCCTATTTTACCATTTAATCACAATGGCACTATCAAATTTTGCAAAAACAAAGTCCAAATAGGAGTTTCACTTCGGATCCTAGGTTAGTAGGTGACGACGTACTAAAATACCCTACTCTACACATAATTTAGTAATAGAAAGCAATCAAAGCATTCATTTAATGTATAACAACTTAAATAAACATTAGAAATGTAAAGTAGGGTACTTTACATCAATCTTAACATATATGATATACCTCTATCCTTTCAAGCCATGTTTCTGCCGAAACAAGGTGGCAAAAGCTCAAAAATCAGCTTACCAGCCCTTTCCCTGTCGAGTTCACCGAGACAGTCGAGTTTCTAGCGAGATCTTGACAGTCTCGGTCAAGATCTGCCCCTTTTAAACAATGTTTTGGTCCAAATCTTGATCGAACCGAGATCTCGACTCGACCGAGTTCGTGCACTTTTGTATTTGCGAGATCTCCCCGAGTTCTTGAACTATGATAAAGCCTAATGGCCATTTCTAACTTCTAGCTTCCCCATCTCTAGGAATGTCAAAACCATTTATTCATAACCAAACAAAAAACAGTTGCAGTGAAGCTGAAATTTTTCTATGATTTCTCAAGGAAACACTTATATATGTGGTCAAGCTAAACGTTTGGCGATTCCATCTGGGAGAATTTTGTAGAATCAAACAAGATGTGTCTTCACAAAGGCGTTTAAGGGCACAAACCTCTAGCAGAAGAACCTAGGGTTATCCTGTGGAAACACCAAAAGAGGATACAATCTACCAGAAAAAGGGGGGATGAGGAGAAAGCCGTCTACATCTAAACACATCCCTCCAAGCATCTCAGTCGGAAATGAGGAAAGGTAATGCACATACTATCCAGCACCAATCCTCCAAGTGCGTGAAAACAGCTACTTACTAAAGAAGCCACCTTTTCCCCTGGGCAAGGCAACAGTCCAAACTGAGAAATCAATTGATAAGGTTCTTCAAGTGTTTTGATAAGGGTAATCGATTGATCCCCATCTTTCATATCTGAAATTGAAACTTTGAGAGAAACATCCCCTTTTCCATAACCGTCGTGATGAAAGCAAGGCAACTTACAGCCAAAGAAATCCAGTAGCCCTTCCAATAGGGCATCAGCATATTTCTTCAACTGAAGGCCACTAGAAACAAAAAGCCACACCAAATGAAGTCAACACCCGAATTACTTGAAAACAACGTTCTTTTTAGTACGGAATAAGCTCCATGAAAATGTTCTAAGCTACCTAAAACTCTGGACGATTCGATCGAATCACTGAATAAGTCAAAACTGCAAGCCGTGTACTAACTGTTTCACATTATGATCACTCGACAAATGTAGATGGAATCAAGACAAGTCAAAAAATTATTGGAACTTTATAAACCGTTAGGGCATTCAGACTTGCATAATCAGGAACTTGTGACAAGAGAGAAAGATCATAGAAGAAGAGGAGAAATCGGAAACTGAACTAACCTCTAAGAATCTAGTTTCCTGCTCAAGTCGCTTCAGTTCGGCGAGAATCCGATGCTTACCCCGCGTATCAGCTGCTGGCACCGCAGAAACCTGGAGATCCACAGACGACCCGGTTTCGGACTCCACTTCCTGCATCTCTGCATGCAATTAAAAGACCGCTCTTCTTGTCCCCCCCCCCTCAAAAGGGGTTGAAAGACCTAAAGAATTACAGACGCAGATCTCTAGGACCAAGAGTCCATTAAAGAAGGAACCAAAAATGAATGCCTAAAGACAGTCATAGAGACCAGATTTCAATGGTCTTCAAGACTTCAAGGCAACCATTAAACGTATGTCCTGTGAAGCAGAGACCGATCAGAAGCCAAAAGACAGAAATGGCAGAACAATCAGAAGCAAGATGAATCCTTTTTCTTCTTCTTCTTCTTCTTTAATTAACCTTTTTATATAGCGGAGGGAAAGAGAATAAGTTAAAGGTTACCGCTTTTGTTATCAAAGTGCTCTCTGAAAGCTGTTTTTCTTTTCCGAATAATTTTTTGGACTCATTTTCTCTCCCTCTCTCTCTCACACACACACACACTGCGCCCTTTCTGAAAGCTGTTTGTGAAACGTGAATTGTGAGATTGTGAGTTTTCTCTTTCTTTTCCCTGGCGGCCACAGATGGCGTTTCTCTTTCATGTTTTTTTAGGAAATTTACAGGTACCTCCCTTGAGCTATCAAATATTTATAAAAATACTTATAGAGTTTTGAATATTTACGCATATCACACCTACTTTTACAATATTTAATAAATAAACACAGTTTGTTAACTTGAGACTAAAAAAAAATGCGTTGTCGATACAATAAAAATAATGGAAGAAGAGATTTAGTTTAGCTGGAAGGATAAGGAGAATGAACCAAAGAAGAGGTTCAATTTAGCCGAAAAGAGAATGAACCTACTCTGGAAGAAATTGTTGCCATTGTTGATACAGAAGGATTACAGAGAGGGTGAGGAATAGACTTTGAGGTTGTTGATCGGTTGAGATTCGTGATCAAATAAGATGGTGTTGGCACTGGCGACGAGGAGACTCATGGGGTCTAAGTCTCAGACTAATATTGAGATACTTTCTTTGTTGCCGGACTCTGCTCCATCATTTTTGTCTTCATCCTCTTGTTCTTCGTCACCTTTGACTAAGAACAACTCATATTTATGTGGTAAGGGAAAGGTCAATCAGTGTAAGAGTAAGAGTATGTGTTGTGGCCATCTCTATCGCTCATCCATTCAATTCTACTACTATTGCTACTAATGAAAGAAATAATGTCATTCTATCTTATCAAGGATATATTAGTTATAAAATGTCTAAAAAATTCTAATCGTTCATAATTATCGGAAAGCATTAACGGAACGTTAAGTTTATTTATTAAATATTTTGAAAAGTGAGGGTGTCATACATAAATATCTAAAACTCACATGTATTTTTGTAAATTCTTATAGCGTAGGGGAGGTATATGTAAATTTGGTTTTCTTAAGTTCCATTAAAACGAATTGTCATTGGATGCTGTACTTTTCAAATTTTTTTTTTCTTTCTAAATTCTAACACTATTCTTGAAAGTATAATAAATGGGATTTCTTTATTTAAGTTGTCTCATAATCATCATCACTTGACCGTTGATACTGTACTGTTCATTGCGTCAGTATTAGGGGTTAAGCTGTCCATTGTCACTCAGACCCTCACTTCCTTGGTTAGAATGTTACACACGGGTCAAGTTAAGTATCCAAATGACTTTTATGCCTTCACATTCATATTTTATTCTTTAAAAGTCAAAAGATTTGTAATCTTATTCTTACCTCTTTTCTTTTCTGTTTTTAATATAACAATTTTTATTGGAAAAGTTATGCTAATCTTTCCTAAGGTTTAATGTAATATAAAGAACATTCTTTCTTATTTCAAAAATTAACCCCGCCTTTTTTTTCTAACGGTGTTAAATCTAAAATGGAATTGTCTATATTACCCTTTGCCTTAAATTATCCAAACCAACCTTTATCCTTGCGTCTGAAGACTTGCAGGCTCTCTGGTTACCTGAGCTTGGTGCAACCTTCCGGCCACTTGTGGAATCTGCAACCTCCGATAAAGGTAAGTTGATCATCCCCCCCCTTGTTCTCTCCTTAAGCTCTCTTATCTGCATTCCATCTCTCTCATTTCACTTTGTCTATGTGAAATTAGGGCATATTTTTTGCTTTCTTGCACAAAAGTGGGTGATGTTTTTTGTTTGTTCTCCAATCAAAGCCACTTCAATTTGCGAAAAACATGGCATCTCCTCATTGGGTAGTTTTAGAAGATGCTGCAACTTCTGAACATTGTGTTATTAGGAATTATCTTCCTTTGTAGTCGTATAAATCCTCTAATCTTCTCTGTTCCTCTTGAGAAGTTTCTTGCTTGGCTTCGATCTTTGTTTCTCACTATTTCATCCACCATGTCCACCACAACAATTTCAATAAGTCTTGAAATTATACCAATAAGTTTTGATCATTTAAAAGAAACTAATAATGGACCAAACTAACTAGACTGATACCAAAACCAACCAAATGTGTGAAAATTTTTTTGCTGCTACCCTTGTAAGCTTGTAGTAGGAATGTTTATGCTACAAACCTAGCAGACAAGGAAATGAAATAATTCACTTTTCCTTTGGGTTCATAAATACCCTCTTAAGTTGTAGTATTTTCTAAATTACCCTTTAAGATCTCATTTCCTTGGCTACTAGTCTTGTACAAGTGTAGCAGCAAAATTCCATCCATGACACCCCTACATTTAGGGATGTCAAAGTGTGAATTAGACCATTGAAACCGGACTGAACCAAACTAGCTTTTGATCCTAACTGAGGCTTATTGGATTGAGGCATCGTGAAATCGGTTGAAAATTAGACCGCATAGAAACGGAACATAATCAACACCGAACCCAAATCAATACCACCTTAAAATCACAAAACAGAAACATGTTTTTGTCCCAGAAGTGTATATCTATGGGAAAATGGAGCAACCCCAATAAAAGAAAATCGAAATAAACCAAATCTTCCCTTCTTGGTTTGGTTTTGGATTCATCCATTTTCATTGAAACTGACGAATCGGACCAAAATCGAACCCACTTATTCACTGACACTCCTACCCTACATTGGATAGGTCTAGACCACATGGATTGACTATATACCAAGAGTTAATAGACCATCTATCAAATGTCAAAGTCAAAATCCACCATGTCTGTGGATCATTTTTTTTCTTTCTTAATTGTCAATTTCTTGACCAATTCCCAACTGATTCCATCTGAATCTGATTGAATCGGAATTGAAATCCATAGAAATCGATTCCGTTCCCAATTCGACTTACTTGAACCATGATTTCTCCACCTCAAATTTTCAAGATCATTGGTGATGATCAGGGGGCACCCTGTATTGGAGTTTAGCTTCCTCTGTTTTGACTGAAGCAGTACCAGTAAGAGAAGAAGAAGAAAAAATCAAAATTTGGACTTTTTCACTCCATTTGACTACTGCAATGTGGATTTCATTCATGGATGACACTTGTTTCCAAGCATTCGAACACGTGTTCGTGTTCGCAGGTATCATCCACAATCTACTCTGTGGCTTTTATAATTTACTTGCACTCAAAACTCAGTAGCAGATGAGAAGTGAAGATTGAAGAAGAAAGATGTTCAGGAAGAAAATCTCAGCAAGGTGGGCTATGGATATGGCTATGATGACAGTAGTGTCTCTTCCTCCACTAAGAAACGTAATAAGAGGCGTTGGGTGGTACTCCTTCTCCCATGATGGGCTATCATCAGTTCCATCGGATTCTGATCCAATGGCTAGTAACCCCCCGGAGATACAACCAGCGTCGGCATATGATGATGATTCATCGTCTTTTTTCCAAGCAGTGGTGCCGGATGGGCCTGGGCCGAATTTCCCAGGCCACCAATCCCATCGCCGCCTGCTCCCGATATGCCAGAGCCAGTGCCACCGCCACGGCCAACGCCGGATGTTGTACGGCCAAAGCCGCCGGAAATTGTGCCTCCACCGCCACCCCTACCGCCACAGCCAGATCTGCCTCCCAATCCCAATATCAACCCTCCCACTGGCCCTTTCGCTGCATCAAAATGAACGAATTGATCAGATTCGATTGGGCTCAGGGCATATATGGTGCTTTGTTTCTCAAACCTGACTTCCCCACGGCCTTTTATCCTCTATTCAATATTAGATGATGTTTAGTAGTAGAATTAATAGAAACTCAAGCCCAGGAAGAGAGCTCAGTGACCGATTCAGTCTCGTGAAGGCTGTTGATGATCCAAAAGTTCAAATCTGAAAACCATTTTATGAACTGGGTGGGCATCAGAATTATAATCCGAGCTTGCATAGATGCCGATTCTGAGAATAAGCCTAAACCCTAAAAATCAGATGGGCGCACGTTCTCTATTCGGGAGGCGCCCCAGTTGCAAAGAACTTTATCCCAAATCAAATATAAAATAGTTAGAATCGAAATCCAAAATCAAATCCCTGATTCCAATTCCTCAAACCAGGGTAGGGGTCATGCAAAAAAACGATCCATCTATCTATGGGTGCTTGGCACTGACTTGAGATCCAATCAAAGTGAAAGATTAAGGTGAATATTGTTCTCATCCATAAGCATAAGTTTTCTGTTCATATAACCATCATTGTGACAAAGGACATTCCACGGGGAAATTATTTTACTTCATTAACATGATACCCACTCGGGGAAACTTATTTTACTTTATTAACATGATACCCAATTTTATAGCCATACACCTAGGGGTGTAAATGAATAGTCAAAATCCATTTTCGTATCCATTTAGCACTATCTGAATCCGTTCGAAAGCTAAACGGATGCGAAAATGGGTACGCTATAGTTATCCGAAAAGTTATATTTACATGTAAACGGATAAAATATCCGATCCGTATCCGTGTCAGTATCCGTTTAGCACAATTCGAATCCGTCCGATAGCTAATTAGATGAGAATGCAGATATAGCACTATCCGAGCCGAATCCGATCTGTTTACAGCCCTACATACACCCTATATATACAAGGTAATGGGATACTTAATCATATTTATTACTTCCACCTAACTACTTGCTCAATTTCCAATTCTCTCACTATTGTTGTTCATATTATTGACTTAAGCATTGGAGAGTCCACCTCATAGCGAGCCAGAGCTAGCTCCGACTCACTCTCTTGCTCTATATTTACCTTGTGGTGTGTAGGTCTCCCCGCTTAATCAGATTCTAGTGGCAACAATAGAGATGCAATTTGAGCACAACTTTGACGGTTGACCCAAAATGAGTAGGGCCGGACTGAGCTCAGGCTCAATTTGATTGAGAATCAACCGATTCTCCAATCCGGCTTGGCTCAATTGCATCCCCTGCGGCCCTAACCTACTACATGTTGGGAGAATTAGGCTTAAAATTGTAACTCAAATATTCTGGTTTTTACTTTTGCATTACATTGAGAATCGGAATCGGATCGATTTGAGGAATTGGTATCGGATCAGTCTATTCCTCACCAATCTCATATTGGTGGATCGATATGGATCAAGGTAAAAATGTTAAAGATAAGATGTGAGCCGTGGTGCGCTTCATGCCCATGCTCACCAAGAGACTCGAACTGAGGTCTTGAGTTCGAGTCTCTTGGCTGGTATCTTATCCCTTCCCCGATTCGATCCCCCTTTTCTATCAACTATATATGTAAAGTTCCCAATAACCCAAAAAAAAAAAAATGTAACAGAATAAAATTAAAAAAAAAGAAAAAAAAAAAAAGGATAAGCCTGACCTATTCAGACCGATATAGATTGAGACCCGATATCTATACCGATACCGATTGCTAAAACCTTGGTAGGTACAGATGACACTTTTGTATCGGTGTATCCCCAGACGCCAAACGATTGGTGCTTATTGAAGCTCTTCATTCTCTCCGTGTGTTTGTGGCTCTGGCATGATATAATGGTTCTCTTGCGATGAGCATTTTTCTTCAGTCCTGATCACTCGGTGAAGGCAACTGCTGTTTATCTTGCCTTTGCAGGTATCCTTCAATTGTTCAATCGTTGAAGTTCGAAAGACAGGGGAAAGGAAAAGAATTCTCTGCTCAGTTTTTGTGGGTTTACTTCCTTCAATCAATTTATGGCTTCTTCAATGCTCAGCGGAAGTGAAAAGCTCACCTTTACCAGAGGTCTAACTCCAAATCCATATGGGTTAAGCTTTCTAGGTTCTGATTTTAATGGGAAGTCTGTTCCCAAGGTTGGATTGTTGTCTTATGCTAGGAATTCCAAAGCTCAAACCCTAGCACCCAAATGCAGTTTATCGTCGGCAAGGCCAGATTCTCAGCCGAGGTTTATACAACACAAAAAGGAGGCATTTTGGTTCTACAGGTTCCTCTCTATAATCTATGACCACGTCATAAACCCTGGACACTGGACTGAGGACATGAGGGATGAAGCCCTTGAGCCTGCGGATCTCTATGACCGGAATATGATAGTGTTGGATGTTGGGGGTGGAACTGGGTTCACTACTTTGGGTATTGTTAAGCATGTAGATGCTAAAAATGTCACAATTCTTGACCAATCTCCTCACCAGCTTGCCAAGGCAAAGCAGAAGGAGCCCTTGAAGGACTGCAAAATCATTGAAGGTGATGCTGAAGATCTTCCCTTCCCCACGGATTATGCTGATAGATATGTATCTGCAGGAAGGTAATTTCTTTCCCTTCTTCCTGTCTTTTCTGAGGATTGCAATGGTCTTTGTTTGTATATATTTACTTGTTAGAATTTTGAGCTAACTACTGAAGATGTTATTCCGACCAATGTAGCATTTGTTGGATTCTATGTGGGAATTAATTTTCATTTGTTTAATGGATTTTTTTTTCACAAATTCAATTTTGGATTTGGATTATACTTTCGTGAACTCTAGTTTTTCCCATTTTAATAGCTATGAATAATTTCATGGTATATTTCAAAGTCATCTTTCTTCTCTTATAATATGATCAGCTTGATTCTTATGGAAGTTCTCTCGTTTCAGTATCGAATATTGGCCAGACCCACAGCGTGGTATCAGGGAAGCATATAGGGTCTTGAAACTTGGTGGAAAAGCCTGTGTTATTGGCCCTGTGTATCCAACATATTGGTTATCTCGTTTTTTTGCGGATGTGTGGATGCTTTTCCCAAAGGAGGAAGAGTACATTGAATGGTTTAAAAATGCTGGTTTTAAAGATGTTCAACTGAAAAGAATCGGACCAAAATGGTACAGGGGAGTCCGTCGGCATGGATTGATCATGGGATGCTCTGTAACAGGAGTGAAACCAGCATCAGGAGACTCACCCCTACAGGTTTTTTGTTTGTTTGTTTGTTTTTTTTTTTTTACATTTTTAAATGCTCTTTTTTCTCTTAATTACCTGTAGTTGTAGATACCAGTGCTTTGATTCTCTCTTGTTCTGTGTTGCCTTTATTTGCTTCCTGCATCAAAGCTCTAGTAATCGGAATCGGGTTGGGGTTGGCTGATTCCAGTCTAGAGCAGTTGGGTGATTCTCTGCAACGATCCAATTTTTGGGATCGGCCAAGAATTGGGATGTCATTTCACATATATACTCGAAAAATGTGCAAGAAAACCACTTTTGATAATGACATAATTATGTCACTTTCTAATTATTTTTGAAAACTCTTTTAAATCCCTATCTTAGAGAACTTTTGGGAATAAGACAAACGGCAATTATAAGAATGTGTCGTGTTCTAAATACACCTATAGAGGTGTCATTCAGACACTCCCTTTTGTAACAAAGAATTATAAAAAAAGATCTAAAAATCACAATTATCATCCTCTCTTGCCATCACCAATTCTTCAAACCATGGAATCTAGAGTCCAGACTCTTCCTCTCAAGGACGCAAACCCTTGTGCCAGGAGCAGGTGGAGACGAAGAAAAGGTGATTTACAAAGAGATGCCATTGTCGGAGCCCTTGAAGCTCTGTTGGTTACACAACCGGCACAATGGCATACGATTCAAAAAACAGGACTGCTTTTTGTAGAGCCATGGTTATAAAGTTCAAACAGGGTTTGAGCATGCTTCCTGGAACAGTAGAGGAGGCAGAGGGAATTTGGAGGGGCAGCGGGTACAGTCAAGGAGGGGGGAGGGAATTTGAAATTCCTGAGAAGAAGCCACATGTCCAGTATGCAGTGGAGTGAATCAGGGTAGACCGGCTGATTGCAATTCCTATATACGAAACAGGAATCAGATTGAGCCAATTCCTATTCTTATAACCATGTTCTGCATGGTTGCTTAAATCCCCACCATTATCTCTTAGGATGGGCAAAGACCTTTTCCCACTATCCCACTTAACTTACTACTATCCATTTGTGTCACAATAATCAGTTGATTAGCCATTTGGGTCAATCTTAGCTTATAAGTGCTTTGTTGTAGTAGGAGGGAATAGGCATAACAATAGAGGGCTTGTCACCAAGGTTTCATTTCAATCTTATCCCTTTTCATAGATATAAGCTGTAGATGTATTGCATTGAAATTTGTATTGATTATGGTGTTGATCCTCTGTGTGAAATTTTCAACCTTAACATAAATGAAGCTTCAATAACAATAATCAGATAAAAGATAAGGAACAAAATGGATGATGGAAATTTGTTAGACTTTGTCACTATCTTCACTAATTTGGTGGCAGAATACCTTATGTTTATTTAATCATAGGAGCGTACTTTATGTGCAAATTTTCTTATTAATTATTTTGGTTGATGTTAGTACGATGAAAGTAAAAAATAAATGCGGACTGTTTTTCTTTTCTTTTGTGATATAAGTGATGTGGCATTTGACAATGCAGCTCGGCCCGATGAAAGAAGATGTAAAGGAGCCTGTCAATCCTTTTGTGTTCTTTCTGCGTTTGATTCTTGGTGCTTTGGCAGCAACATACTATGTTCTGGTACCTGTTTACATGTGGCTCAAGGATCAGATTGTTCCCAAAGGTAGGCCAATCTGAGAGAGAATATTTGTGATCCCATCAAGAACAGTTAAATGTTCTATTGTACTCTGCTTAAATCCATTACTTTTAATAATCAATCATAGAATAGCATGCATTTCTTTTGTTATACTGCACAATGCCCTTGGGTGATGGTTGGTATTGCTTTTCTCAAACAATGGCACTTATATCTCTCATTTCTTTGGATTAGAATGATCCTTTTTGCAAGAAATTTTTTAGGTGTGGAGCAAGAAATTACCATTTTCTTAGTAAATAATAATTGACGATGAAGGCTCATACAAATATCAGATTGTTCCAATACCCAATCATGATTTTAACTGTTCTTTCTGCTACAAATTTATACTCACAAAGGGTCTTGCTCTTCTTGAGGAGCTTCATCTGCTACTTTGTCATCTTCTATCTCGGCGTTGACATTGAATCTCAAATTGAAAGTCATAAATCAATTGCCAATGAGGGGTTTACAATTTGTGTCTATTATGAAGAATGCTCAAATTCTTCCATCATGGAGATGTAATGAAGTTGACAGTGAGAGAGAATAATTTCAGGTGCCTAATATGTTTCTACATCTATCACAGATTAGAAGATAAAAATTTAAGCATTGCTATATTGGATATATGCTTAAGCATTTACTTGTCCATAATGAAAATGCATGTTTGTAAGAGACATCCCTAAGCATTTTTATTGACAAATTCAGAAGACCTTCGGCTTCGCATTCGTATTGGATCGGTATCTAATATCAATTTTTACCATTTTAATTATTTTTTTAATCCTTCTATGCCACGTGCAACTATCCTATTGGTTGTACCACCGATCCATATCCTATGCCGAGTCCAATACTGATCCCGATACTGACTTCTAAAACCATGCTTCTTAGTATTCTACACGAAAGAAAAGATGATCAATGGCCATGGAAACGTATCAGGGAATTATTACCACTCTAAAACAAACAGAAACTGGAATTCCTCTGAAGATCGAATTCAATCCTACTGAGAAGATTACCAAATGCACCAAAATCATGAGGCCCAAATGTTAAACCCTTGATTTTTTGGCCAACCCCTCCACTTACACAACAGAACCAAAACTAAATCCTCAAACAGAGGGGCCCTCCAGTACCCAAAAGAAACACAGATGGAATGCCTCTTGAAGCATACGCCGACTCATGCCTGTGAACAGCTTTGGGCCTGAACTACCTAGTCCCCGCCTCAGGACTCACATCATCATAGGAAACCAAACTCTTATGTCCACCTGGGGAACTAGACCTAGACCTGCTAGGAGACTGTGAGCTAGTCTTGTTCCTACGGTTGTGCCGACCTACATCAGCTGAAGACCTAGAATGAGATGAGTTCTGGTTCCTTGGGTTTGACCTTGATCTTGATCTTGACCTCCCTCTTTTTGGAAGGTGGCTATCATCTTTGGGCCCGAGCCATGACTGAAGCTTCACACTAAAGCAAAGCAGGCATTGATGAACTTTCAGTTAAAGATGAAAATATGCACACATTCACAACAATGACACACCTAAGAGGGGAGGTAGATACCTAGGGGGACTCCTGCCTCTTGGTGGGCTTCTGTTACGTCTTGGGGAATAAATTCCAAATTTACAATATCTACATTCATTAAGAGTTGAGCATAGTCAGCATAACTGGCACATTTCTCCCACCATAACGGTGGAACCTAAGAGGAGAACGCTCTGGCGATGGGGTCCGGTATCGACGTGCATAAGAGTAGCGCTCACTGAAACCACGACCTCTTCTTATGCATTTTGAAGTACCATCAGGAGAAGGGCTTCTTGACAAACTCTGGCGGCCATGATTAGAAGCAGAAGGTTGAGGAGCTTTACGGTCCGGGCTTCTTATTAGACTCCTTGAAGTACTAGCACGATTATGACCATTGGATCGCCTAACAGGATTTCTGTTAATACTTCACGATATTGGACTCTTCCTTGGACTTCTTCTAGGACTCATGCTCATGTTACTCTTAGAGCTGATACTTGGGCTCCGTTTGGAACTTTGGGACAGGCTCCTGCTCATCAATACTTTAAGAAAGGTTATTCCAGGGCAAACTGAAGCATGCATGATGCAGATAAAACACACAAGTGGATTATTTTAGTGGAAATAAGCCCTAGATTGGGTTCTATACATGTTGGCCTTTTGTCCAATGGGTTTTATCTGTAATAGGCCACTTTAATGGGGGCCTAGAATATGGTAGGAGGAATGAATACGGGATTAGCACTTCATTAATGCAGATGCATAAACTCTTCTGAGACTTGCAGATAGAGTCCATGCACCAACATGTAAAGAAGGATGAACAGAACCAAAAGAAAATACCTGGACTTGTTTGAGTTGTTGTCGGCATCTGGTTGTTGATTCATAGTTTTATCAGATTTAGTTTTTGTCCCATGCCCATTATTCACAAATTCCCCATTCTCTCGGGAAAATGAATCAGATGAAGAATATCTCCTTTTCCGCTTCTTTCTTCTGTCATCAAGAGATTTCTTATGTTTTTCCCTTCCTTGCCCATCAGAACCATCATCAGAAGAAACCGCCTTTCCCCATTTTTTCTTCTTTTTTGGCTGCACCAGAGTAATATGGACATAGAAACCAAAAGTTAACTGTAATTAGTTTCTTTGGAAACAGTAGTCATAGAAACGAAACACCCTAGAATCTAGGAAAAACACGTTTCCTAACCTTTACCCATTCCAGAATATTCACCAGAGTCCACAATTTCCACAGGGCTAGCAGGTTTCCCCTGCTCTGAGCCCACCTGTTCAATTTTTCTAACAATTTCCAGTCCCCGCACAACTTTTCCAAAAACGACATGCTTCCTGCCAAATACATAAAAACATCCCATCACGTAACAAATTAGGAAATCTAAACCTTCAAACACTTCAGGAAAGAATGGCTTGTGAGACTAGAATTTGAGTATGTGAACACTAGCTAATCAGCATCTCGAGTAAGTATAATAATGACCATTGGGGTGGAGAAGGGGAAGAACACAGAGGAGAATGGGTAAAAACAAAGAACTTCCAAGAACATAACAGTGGAGAATGTACCCATCAAGCTGCCGTGCCAGTTTGAATGTGATGAAAAATTGGGACCCGTTTGTGTCTTTACCAGCATTTGCCATAGAGAGAAGACCAGGTCCATCATGAAGCAGCTTGAAATTCTCATCTGCAGAGGTACAACCAACTTTAACAAATACCCATTTCTTATGGTTCACGCAGCTGATTTAAAGCACACACCTGCAACTTTGCTCCATATATACTTTCTCCACCAGTGCCTACAAATCATTAATAACAGGCTAAATGTAGAGAAAGTACAAATGTACAATAGAGAAGCCGTAATCATTGAATCGAATAAATTTAGGATCCAAATTAACAAAGATGACATACTATAACTCCTCAAAAAATACCCCCCCTGCATGGAAAAGAAATCATTTCATTTACCATCTAATAAAGCCCATTCAAATACAACAAAGGAGTACACATCTAAGGAGTATACATTCCCACTCAAGCATGAAAAAAGTCCAGGCTGAATCTTTCCGTTCTTTACTTTCGAAGTGTGGGATCAACAGTGGGGCATTCATTGTCTTCTTCAATTTACTCACATCATCCAAGTCTTCAGGTAGATGGATCTTTGAAAACTTTTGTTCTAGACTCTCTTCTGTCACCTTACTCATATGGAGAGGCTTTGTTTTTTCCCACACATCATCATTATACTTGGTCCTTTCGGATTAGCTGTTTTGGAATGGATGGAATAGTGGAACTAGTAACAACTTCTCTATCAGAACAGATTTTGTTTTCTCAGTTACATCAACACATGTCAGATTACTAAGCAAGGTTCAAAGGATCTTATCCTGATCCAGATCATCAAGCTTAATTAGAATATATCAAATTCTTGAAGCCATTGCCTCTAATGTAATTGACTTGATTTCCACCCCAGCTCTCTTTCCAAGACGAGCCCCCTTCCCCGGTGTTCTCCAAACTCACGAAACTTCTGAAGTAGTAGCTACTTAGTGTCCTCAATATTAAGAACTTTAAATATCTCTGCAAGTCAAGCGGTTAAGGAACTGTACAACACTCAAAGGTTACAGAGTTCAGATCACAAGCGATCCACAGTGAAAACTCCAGTCAAGTGGTTAAGGAACTGTACAACACTCAAAGGTTCCTTTTCTCTTCTCCCCCGGGGGGGAGATGATAATTGATAAATCCAAGCCATTTAGTGCCATTCACTTCTTCATTGAAGTACATGTAATAGGAACCCTGTTTGACTTGGAATACCACATTCTTAATGATGTAATACATAGAACCAATATTTTATACTAGGATTGCTTATTAATTGGATCAAAATCAAAAGCTTTCAAGAGAACAAATAAATAACCAGAACTCAACAGGGAAAAACAGTTGGGATAAGACTTTTGATGAGGAATGACATCGATGGTAATGAACGATGACACACTATTGCAAAAATGACTAATTTTTTCCCTCTGTCAATTAATAATTCACCTACAGTCCCTACACCCACAAGGGGTAGGTGTCGAAACTGAAATTTGTATGCTGGTTGAATAAAAAACTTTTGATAATGGGAAAAAAAACTCTGTTTGGGAGTGTGGCCTACTCCAGCGCTCCCATGTGTCTATCTCTCTCCTTCCCATGTGAAATGATATCTCTACCCATTGTTTGGGAAAAGGAGAGAGATAGACACGGGGAGCTCTGCCATAGGCCACACTCCCAGATAGAGAATTACTTCCCACATAACTACGACTATATTGTGGTTCAGATTTCTCTCTTCTTCCACTATCGTTTCTCTCTTCTCTTCTTGTCTCCTTCAAGTATTGTTTGTGTTGGTTAATACTTATTAGTTTAATCCTTGTTACATGGTATCAAAGCGACTATAATCAGTCTTCATCTTCAAATTCTGGTTTGATAGTCGCTTCAAGAACTGTTATTGTGGTTGCAGCAACCTATGCTGCCTACATTCTAACTAAGGCCCAAGTTAATGATGATATGAAGATAAACTAGGGTCTCCTTACATCTACTACCTATATCTTACCTCCCATGGAGTTATCAGTCTACCGGAATCAAGTTCTATGCATATAAAAGCTGGTGGCACAAGTTCTGGATTTTTTTTTGAAGACATTGAAATATACAATTACTTCATTTCAGGCCAGCAGATCCTTCTCTTATTTTAGAGTTTTGTTGACCCTACTTGGAGGTACATTTGATCCTTATTTTGGGATGATCAGAGTCCCAGATGGTCTGTAATCAGTTTTCTCCTCTAGCCTATGTGATACTCTGTTTTGGGGAGGATTTTCAGAAAATCGATTTCTGAAGTTACTTTGGATCTAACCAGCAGATCTCTTAGATTTTTTAGGGCAAAGTAGCTCTCCTACAGCAGGTTTCTCGACCCTACTTTGGTGTCCATCTGACACCCATATTGGTAGCTATTCAGAATCACCCATAATTCTGGGTTTTTACCTTCAGATTTGATTATTTTTATTGCTGGTTTCTGAATCTACATCAACTACTTGTGATATTGAGGGGTGTCTATTCCCTATTGATCTGATATAATTCTCCAGATTTGGAGACCTAACTATCAGTGTTCCTATTGCATATTTGGTACCGTGTTGTTTTCTGGCCAGAGGTGTTTTACCTGGCCCTATCGAACTTTTGTGGCTGCCTGATCCACTGTTTGAGTTCTCATCAGTTTTTTCCTGTAGTGCATGATGACGGATCCCAAATCTACCTCAGACAATGTTAATGTCCAGATCACTACCATTAAACTCAATAGAGTTTCCAATTATCTGTTATGGGCTCAGACAGTTAAGGTTTACATTCATGCTAAAGGGAAGATGAAATATCTTACATCCAAACCACCTTCTGTTGATTCTGAAGAACCATCTGATGTCAAAGCTTAAGAGGAATGGATGTGTGAGAATTCCACTATTCGCATATGATTGTGGAATGGTAGGATCCAACTATTGCAACAAATGTCATGTTCCACACCATTGCAAAAGGGTTTGGGATGACGAGAAGAACATGTCTCGGATTTATGATCTATATGAAAAAATGTTTAACTTCAAATTGGGGAACAAATCTTTGAATGAGTACTTCGGTATGTATGGAGAGCTTAATATTCATCAACCTCTTACTATTGATCTGGAATGGTTGAAAATTCAGTGGTCCAAATTTCACTTTATGACTAGATTACATCCTGATTATCAGCCTGTTAAGAGCAAGCTACTTGCTAGAGAGGTGTCATTACTAATGAGGTTTTCGTACGTCTTCAGCATATGGTTATTTCTTCCAGAGCTAACATCTCACCTTCTCCCAAGGAAGGTTATACATTTGTTCTTGGCCGTAGCCAAGGTTCTTCCTTTTCTGGGAGAGGCAATGGCTCATGAGGAGGTCGTGATCACAATAGAGGTGGACATCAGACCAACGGGTCCTCCAGGCAATGTTCCTTTTGTGGCAAGCCCAACCATACAGTTGAAGCATGTTGGGTAAACACGGTAGACCAGAATGGGCTAATCAACTAGCTAATACCGATATGACTGATGGTAATAGTGTAATACTAAGTTGTCTATTGGCGACACCATCCTTGTTGAGACGACTACAATCAAATACTTAAAACATTCCCAACAACTTGAGTCATCCATCGCTACTTCCTCATCTACAGCCGTTCTGGCCCCACAGGTACCTTACCTTACTACAACATCTTCCACTCCATGGATAATTGATTCTAGTGCTTCTACCCATGACTGGTAACTCAGAACTGTTCTCTTCCTTTTCCAAAGTTCATAATCCTTCACCTATAATTCTTGCTAATGAGTCCTCTACCCATGTGACTACTAATTGTACAGTTTCACCTACTTCATCCGTGACTCTCTTTTGTACTTCATGTACTCCAATTACCTTTAAATATTTCATCAGCTAGTCAACTTAATAAATCTCTTAACTAGTCTGTTACCTTCTATCCTTTTTTATTGTGTTTTTCAGGACCTTCAGACAAGGAGGACGATTGGCAGCGAGCTTGAGCAAGCTAGACTCTACTATCTTAATTGCACTGGTCCCTCTATTGTTGTTGCTACTACTACAAGTGGCCTTTCTCCCCTTCAATGGCACTTTCGGTAGAGCTTATCTTCATCAAAGCATCAGTATATGGTACCTAGTTGCAAATCTATATCACACCTTGAGTGGGAAGCCTGTGAAGTCGGAAAGCATCATCAGTCATCCTTTCCTACTCATAGTTTGTCTAAAATTCCTTTATTTCTTTAGTACATTCTGATATTTGGGGTCCCTGTCGTGTCAAAAATAGGTTAGGTTTTTCTTGTTTTGTCACTTTTGCGGACGATCACTCCCGTTTGACATGGGTGTATTTGTTGAAAGATCGTTCCAAATTTCTTTTTGTTTTTCAGGATTTTTAAAATGAAATAATGGCCCAATTTGATGCTTTCATTAAAGTTTTTCGATCTAATAATGCACTTGAATACACTGAAAGTGAAATTTCTATTTTTTGTTCGGCTCATGGTATGATCCATCAAACGAGTTGCTCTTATAACCCTCAACAAAATGGGGTTATTGAAAGAAAAAACAGACATTTATTGGCGATTGCTCGGTCTCTCATAATCCATATGCAAGTTCCCAAACATTTTTTGGGTGATGTTGTTCTCACTGAGTCATTGCTTGTTATTTGATTAACCGAACACCCTCTTCTGTTCTAGCTAACCGTTCACCTTTTTCTATTTTATTTCCAAATTCTACCTTATTTTCTTTGCCGCCTCAAGCTTTTGGATGCATGTGTTTTGTTCATATTTTGCAACCTCATGTTGATAAGTTCTCTCAAGACTGTCAAGTGTGTCTTTCTTGGTTATTCTAGAACTTGGAAATGGTACAAGTGTTATGATCCTCTTACTGATCAGTAATTTGTCAGTGCCAATGTTACTTTTTTTTTTTCATTCTTGCAACTATCTCTTCTCTTGACACTGATGTTGTTCGCACACTCTCATATTCCTGCTCTCGTGCCTTTTCATGATGCTCCTGCTGCTACATCATCTGCTCCACTGAAAGTGTAGGAAGAAGCCAGTGCAGTCTGGACCTTCATCCCCTGAGGTTCGTTGACCGGTACGGTTGTGCAGTTCCTCTCATAGGGGGGGCTGAAATGACCATTCCACCCCTGACCGAACACACTGCCCGGGTGGGGTCTACCCCCCTTTTATTAGAGGCACTAGGGAACCGTACCGGACAGGGGAACCGCAGGTGATAAAAATTCGTGTAGTCTACTTTAGTTCCTCCTACTTCCTAGCCCACCACACAGTCTTTTACTCTAGTTGAAGCTCCTACTACCTCATCGTCTCCAGCTAACTTACTAGTTCCTTTTCGCAAAGGTACCCGTTCTTGCACTCAGAAATCCATGACTGCTTGTCCTATAGAAGATTTTGTTTCTATATCACACCTTCCATCTCATTTACATAACTTTGTTTTCTCCTTATCTACTAACTCCATTCCTAGAACTCATCATGAGGCTTTATCTCATTCTGGGTGGAAAGTGGCTACAGAAATAGAAATTGATGCTTTGCTTTCTCGACAAAACATGGACCCTAGTGGATTTGTCTCTAGGTAAGGATCTTGTGCAGTGTTCCTGGGTGTACAAAATTAATTACAATCCAGATGGCTTAGTTAAGACGTTTGGTTGCAAAGGGTTATACTCAAACCTATGGTGTGGATTACTTTGAGACTTTTTCACCCATAGTTGTCAAGGCGACGCCTAGGCGTCTAGGCGCCTTGGTCACCTTGGTTGCCTAGTTGGTTTTGCCTTGCTTTTTTGGACCCTCTCCACCGCCTTGGGTCGCCTAGACTCCGTGAAAACTATGTTCTCACCTGTTGCTCGTCTTAATTCAGTCTATGTACTTATCTCCTTAGCTGTGAATTTAGACTGATCTCTATATCAGTTGGATATCAAGAATGTCTTCTTATATGGAAGTCTATTGATCCAGACAAGTCACCTAAAAGGCTTATTTTATTGGAAATAAGCTTTGGGTTGGGTTATATGTATTGGGCTTTTGATCCCATGGGTTTTCTTTGTAATGGGCCACTTTAATGGGCCTGAAATATGAGTAGAAAATAGGTAAATGGGATTTACGTCATTAGTTTAATTAAAGTCATGTTTTGAGTCAGTTTCTTTCATTATTTTAGTTTCCTAGTCAATTAATGTTACTTTATTAGTTAAGGGTTGGGTTAGGCCTTTCCTTTTTAGTATTTGAGTCGGTTTTGAGTCTTCTACATATGTTTGTAAGGGGCTACAACCTTGTACACGAATTTGATTAATGAGATTGAGAAGACGGGATTTACTTCATTAGTTTAATTAAAGTCATCTTTTGAGTTAGTTTCTTTCATTATTTTAGTTTCCTAGTCAATTTATGTTACTTTATTAGTTAAGGGTTGGGTTAGGCCTTTCCTTTTTGATATTTGAGTCTTCTACATATGTTTGTAAGGGGCTACAGCCTTGTACACAAATTTGATTAATGAGATTGAGAAGAAAAAACTATATAGCTTTGTGCTTTGCTCTGTGAAGTATGGTGAGATGTCATTGGTGAGAGACCACAATACGGTGAGAGGCCGTGGGTGAGGGACTACCCTATCTTCTTCTTCCCTTCTTCAATATTTTTTTTTTTTTTAATGTTCTGAAATTTCCTGCAAATCTGAGAACCAATCGAAGTACTTACTGTTGCTGGACTTGAAGTTTGTGATCCTCTTGTGGATTGGTTATCACTTGTGATTGGTCTACATTATCTACATGAGGAAGTTCAGTTGAAATCTATGGAGCAACCTCAAGGTTATGTGGCTCAAGGGGAAACTCACAAAGTTTGTAAGCTACACAAGACACTTTATGGCTTAAAATACTCACCTAGAGCCTAGTTCGACAAGTTCAGTTCAATTGTTACTTGGTGCAGGCTCTCACAAAGTTCAATTCAATTGTAACTTTGGTTGTGTATGTCGATGGCATTATCATATCGGGGGATGATGCATCTTGGATTACAGAGGTAAAAGCTCATCTACATCAGCATTTTCAGATGAAATACTTGGGTGCTCTCAGGTATTTTCTTGGTTGAAGTGCTACGAAGTAAGAAAGGTATTAGTTTTGTCTGAGACTGGTACGCTTGCTTCCAAACCAGTTGATATCCCTATCCCTATGGATCCACACCAAAAGTTTGGGACAAGTGATGGCGAGTAATTTGATGACAAACACCAGTACGGGATACTAGTTGTGAAATTCATTTACCTAATGGTTACTAGACCTGATATATTTTTTGATGTTGGTGTTATTAGCCAGTTTATGCAATCACTACTCATTGGGAGGCAACATGTCGTATCTTAAGGTATCTGAAGGAACTCAAGGAAGGAACTCATTTATCTACTTCATCAGCATATTGATCTAGTCAGATATTTTGATGCAAATTGGGCTGCTGCTGATGGTAATAGGAGATCTACTACAGGATATTGTACCTTTATTGGTGGCAATCTTATCATGTGGAGAAGCAAGAAGCAAACCATTGTGGCTAGATCCAGTGTTGAGACTGAGAATAGGGCTATGGCTCATATTGCAACCAAGTTGATGTGGTTGAAGTCACTGCTTCAAGAGTTGGGTTTTTCCATTACTAAACCTATGAAGATATTCTGTGAAAATCAAGTTGTTATCTACATTGCCAGCGCCCCAGTATTTCATGAGAGGACCAAACACATTGAAGTCGATTGTCACTTTGTAAGGGATGCAGTTATGAGGAAGCTGATTATTACTCCATTTGTGTCTTCTTCAAATCAGCTGGGTGATATGTTTACCAAGCCTCTATTAGGTCTTGGCTTCCGACAAGACTGTTCCAAACTGGGCATGGGTGATTTATATGTTCCAGCTTAAGAGGGAATGTTAAGATATGTAATAAGTACCACATGGGTATTAATGTCAGACCCTGCGGTATTTTAGTTTAGGTCTTTTCTCACGATAGGGGGAATCTCTCCATCGTGATAGATCATATATGTGTTAAGTCTTAGAGCTGTTTTGGTTTTTTATTTCTTTCCTTTATTTTAATTAGACATTTAGTCTTTGCAGGCTTCCTACTAAGAGTCCATTGTTGATATTATAAATTAAGGAGGTGGACCACGATAGGAATACACACTGAATCTATCGTGGTTCAGACTTATCTCTTCTTTCTCTATCGTCTCTTCTTCTCTTCTTCAAGTATTGTGTGGACTGGTTATTAGTTTCTTCCTTGTTACAATATTACCAGAGTAAAAAGAATACACAGTGGGAACCTCACTCCAAACAAAGTCATAACAAGAAAAGGAAAGAAAAGAAGAAGCCACGCAAAAAAAGAAAACTCTCTTACAAGGGAAATGCTCTCCCCTATACAATGACGAGGACAAGCCACTTACTGCTTGGCTAAGTCATCAGCAACCTTGTTGACAGATCTTAGCTTTCATTGAAACTAGATATTCATTTGGAAGCAATCTGAATCCCCTTAAAAAAGGGCAATGATAAAGACTCATGCGAAGTGCCTATTGGAAATTATTTGATTTCCACGATCTCAGCAACCACATCCCTTGATCCAATCCTCGTATATTAGCTGTAGATGTAATCCTTATCCCATGTAATCAGTCGTATCTTATCTTGTATACCCCTAACTCCTAACAATCGCATTGACTAAGGATTCCATTAGCTTAAATCAAGGAACTGATCATGTACACCTCTGGCTATAAAAGCCACCATGTATAATCGATTCAAGTCAAGGAAAACAATCGTTTTTCCCATATATTCTCTTATCTTTTATCATGGTATCAAAGCGTTGAACCCGATTACGCTTCTTTCTCTTCTCTTCTCATGGGAGAACCCACCACCAATACGCTATCATCTTGCTTCAACCAAATGACCCCTTTAACAATCCCTATACTCTCCATCACTCCGATAGTCCCACGGCTATCCTCCTTGCGTCTCCTTCACCGAATGGCGACAACTTCAATACTTGGTTCGTGCCATGACGATGGCTTTAAGAGCAAAAAATAAGCTTGGGTTTGTCGATGGAACAATACCCATGCCGGATCTTGCCATGCAACGAGTATGCTTTCGATGGATACGAGTCAACGATATGGTGACGTCTTGGCTTCTTCGATCCATCATCCAGGAACTTGCGGCTAGTGTCATTTATGCGATTCTGCTCATACCATTTGGACAGAACTCAGAATCGTTTCTCTCAACCAAATACTACCAAGATCTATCGGATCAAACAAGATATCGCTGATTGGAAGCAACATAATCTTTCCGTTACGCCTATTTCACAAAACTCAAAGGTTTGTGGGATGAGCTGACATCTTATGTCTCTTTGCCAGATTGCAAATGCGGGCCGCATAAATTGAATGCATTTATTCAACGGATTATGCCATGAAGTTTCTTGAGGACTTCATGAATCTTTTGCTCCTCTAAGGAGTCAAGTTCTTCTGCAAGACCCTTTGCCTTGATTCAAAACTTTATTCTCTAGCACTACAAGAGGAGAAGCAACGTGAGATATCTTCTATCTCTAGTACCAAACTTGGAAGCATCGCCCTTATTTCACGTGGGCAAAAGGGTCGACCTCATTGTGACCATTGTTCTATGGATGGCCACACCATCCATACTTGTTACAAATTGCATGGATATCCTCCAAAGAAAGGAGATGCTTCGCTCTCTAATACTTGTACTTATTGCGAAAAAGGACTGGTCACACAATGACAACTTTGTTACAAGCTTCATGGTTATCCTCCAAAGCAAGCATCGCCAAGTCCTTCCCAGCCGAAGGGTTTTCAAGGCGCAGGACATATTGAGAATACCACACCGCCTCCAACTCACGGAATCCTACCATCTCTCGCTGATCAATATGCACAAATACTTACCATCCTTCAACAAGGTAGTACTCCGCCTAGTGTGAACTTAGCAGTCACGCTCTCACATCTGTTGTTTCTTCACCACCGAGTGGATCATCGATTCTCGTGCTAATGAACATATCGCTCATCCATCAATTCATTGAGTTCTCTAGAGTCGACCTAGTATCATGGCCGTTCAACAACCGAGATGGCACTCATGCTTCTATTTCTAATATTGGTTACGTGGAATTTAATTCTAATTTTGTCTCCATAATGTATTGCATGTCCCATCATTTCGAGTTCAATTTGCTCTCCATTTCAAAAATTACAAAATCTTTGAATTGCTCGTAACATTTTTCCCCGATTTCTGTATCTTCCAGGACACATCACGAGGAACACGATTGGGTAAGGACATGCTCGTGACGGACTCTATTACCTCACCAAACCCACTACTTTGCTCGCGCTTCTTCTCCATATGACCTTTGGCATTGGCGCTTGTCACCCATCATCCTCACGGCTGCATACAATTGCAAAAATGATTCATCTGTGGTTGTCTCTCATTTAGAATTTTGTAATATTTGCCCCTTGGCAAAGCATTCCGTCTTCCATTTTCTTTAAGTACTACATCCACCAAATCTCCTTTTGAACTTATACTGCTTTGTGACATTTGGGGTCGGTTCAATACACCTAGCTCCTTTGGATCTCATTATTTTTTGACGATTGTGGATGATTACACTCGCTGCACATGGCTCTATCTCATGAAATATAAATCCGACACTAAAGGTCTTCTCACTGTTTTTTGGCCCTTGTTTCCACCCAATACAAATTGCGTGTACAGAAAATCCGCAGTGATAACGGCTTTGAATTTCTTGCCAAAGACCTCCAGGCCATCTTCCAAGACTTGGAATTATCCATGAAACCGAGTTGTGTAGGAACACCTCGGCAAAATGGGGTGGTCGACGTAAACACCGCCACCTCCTTGAAGTTGCTCGGGCCCTCCGTTTCAAAGTCACCTACCAATCTCTTTTTGGGGGAATGTGTACTCACATGGCTTACCTCATCAATAAATTACCCACTCCCGCCCTCTCTGGAAAATCTCCTCATGAAATGTTGTTACAAACCTCACCATCTTACGCACACTTTGCGTGTATTTGGAGTGCCTTGTTTTTGCACACAATCATTCCCCACATCGCAAATTCGATGCTCGCTCCAAACCGTATATTTGTTGGTTACCCTTTTTGGCCAAAAAGGCTATCGTATCTACGATATGGAAACCAAGAAAATTTACACTTCCGGATGTAATCTTTCATGAAAATTTTTCCCTTTCCGTGATGTCCCATCCCCCACTCCCACCTCACCAGTTCTCCCTACTCCAATTCCCGATCATTATTCCTCTCCATTTGACATTGGACTCACCGACCCACCAGTAGACTCATTCCCCACTCCATCACCAACCCCACATCCCATATCACCAAGCCCACATCCCCCATCACCACGGCTTTGCCACCCGGCAATCCTCCCACTCCCGTCCTACCCGCACTCGTCGTTCACCCGCCTATCTACAAGATTATCAATGTAATATGGTCTCCCACTGCTGTTCGCTTCATCGGAACCTCGTCCGGTATTCCTCACCCCATCTCCAACTTTTTATCTTACACAAATTTATCACCCCAGTGTCGTGCTTTCCTCTCTTACTAGACTCTATTGTTGAACCCACCAAGTTTGAACAAGCTGTCCAGGATCCTAAATGGAGAGATGCTATGGCTGCGAGAGATTGCCGCTCTTGAGAAAAATCAAACTTGGTCACTCACTACATTACCACCTAACAAGACTACTTGTTGGATGCAAATGGATTTATCGAGTGAAATTTCGATTGGATGGCACAATCGAACGCTACAAGGCCCGTCTTGTTGCTAAGGGCTACACCCAACAGAGGGTCTCGATTACCATGAGACCTTTGCTCCGGTCGCCAAGCACACCATCGTTCGTTGTCTCCTTGCTATCGCATCTATCAACGCTGGTCTCTTCATCAATTAGATGTGACCAATGCTTTCTGCATGGAGATCTCCATGAAGAGGTTTACATGACCCTTCCACTGGCTATTGCAAGAAAGGGGACCGTCGAGTCGTCGATTGCAAAAATCTTTGTATGGTCTAAAGCAGGCTGGTCGCCAATGGTTTGCCAAACTCCGATGCCTTAAATCAAGCTGGCTTTCTACAATCTACGATCGATCATTCCTTATTTACCAAGCATACGGCATGTGGTTCAACCTTTGTTCTTGTCTATGTTGATGACTTGGTCATCACAGGGAATGATATGGCGAAATTGACTCTATCAAACGGCATTTGGGTACTGTCTTCCACATCAAGGACTTAGGACCACTGCAATATTTCCTTGGCGTAGAGGTTTCGCGGAATGATGATGGCATCTTTCTTTGTCAACGCAAATATACATTGGACATATTAAATGATATGGGCATGTTAGGTTGTCGTCCTTCTCCCACACCTATGGAGCAGCATCTCAAACTCAACCTCGATGATGGTGACCCCATACCCGATCCTTCCATTTATCGCCGCCTCATTGGTCGCCTCATCTACCTCACTTTTACACGCCCAGATATCACCTACAGTGTGCAGGTGCTAAGCCAATTCATGCAGACTCCACGCACTCCTCATTATGAAGCTGCCCTTCGCGTATTGCGCTACCTTAAGCAAAGTCCTGGCCACTGCATTTTCTTTCCCTCTACTAGTTCACTGCAGCTTCACGCCTTTACTGATTCTGATTGGGCGAGTTGTTCGTTCACTCGTCGTTCCACGACCGGATATTGTGTTCTTCTCGGTAACAGCCCCATTTCATGGCGTTCAAAGAAACAAACGACCGTCTCTCGGTCTTGGCTGAATCAGTACCGAGCCATGGCCCATGCTTCTTGTGAAGTGCAATGGCTCTTATATCTACTTGCGGACCTGGGTATACCCCACACTGAACCCGCCACCCTTTACTGCGACAACCAGGCTGCACTCCACATTGCGGCTAATCCAGTATTTCACGAACGTACTAAACACATTGAAT
Organism: Telopea speciosissima; assembly: GCF_018873765.1. Taxonomy (NCBI): domain Eukaryota; kingdom Viridiplantae; phylum Streptophyta; class Magnoliopsida; order Proteales; family Proteaceae; genus Telopea; species Telopea speciosissima. The sequence continues at coordinate 54,337,749 of NC_057925.1, forward strand.
TGGATTGTCACTTTGTTCGTGAGAAAATCCAGCGTGGCCTTATCCGCACTGCTCATATACACACAACTCGACAATTGGCTGATGTCTTCATAAAGCCCCTTGGACAGAATCAGTTTCACAATCTCATTGCCAAGTTGGGTGGGTTTCAACTCTATCAACCCACTCCAACTTGAGGGGGTATTGGAAATTATTTGATTTCCACGATCTCAGCAACCACATCCCTTGATCCAATCCTGTATATTAGCTGTAGATGTAATCCTTATCCCATGTAATCAGCTGTATCTTATCTTGTATACCCCTAACTCCTAACAATCAGCATTGACTAAGGATTCCATTAACTTAAATCAAGGAACTGATCATGTACACCTCTGGCTATAAAAGCCACCATGTATAATCGATTCAAGTCAAGGAAAACAATCATTTTTCCCATATATTCTCTTATCTTTTATCAGTGCCAACCACTCTGCTCCAACTGAATTTCCCTCATCAATGAGACTAGAAAATTCTCTAATTATACCCACCCCTCAAAAAAAGTCCAGAAGGACCTGAGCTCCAATCATTGAAGTTGAGCTTCAATCTTAGACTCTTTCACTAAAATTTTCCACCAAGTGAGACCAGGAAAAGATGACAAATGCACAAAATCTCAGACATAGTAGGCAAGGAGAAAGGATGTATAAAACCAATACTATCAAGGTGGTATACACCCCTTAACCCAACCAACAGAAAATTGCACCTGCTCGCAAACTTGATCAATTATGAAACACAAGGTCTGGAAAACTGTTTCCATAAAAATCAATTTGTGTCATCAAATAAAATGATTGACGTCACCGATCTGAACTGCAAGTTCAACGAAATCTCACACACATTGAATCCCAAAACCAAAAAATCAAAAGTACACAATGGTATCACCATATCACATTCTTGAGTAGGAGTCTAGAATCATGAACAAGAATGCAAGGTAACTAAATATCAACATTTATAATAGAGACTAAAAAGTTTAGAGCATGATACCAGTACAGAGTGCTCGGAAGTTCTTAGCAGTTTTAGGAACCACATCTGCAAAAAGCTGCAGATTAAAAAAAAAAAAAACTTATTCTCTATGCCATCAAAATTACAAATTTGTTAATTTCCCCATTAACAATAAAATAATAAAATAAAGTAGGGTTAAGAAGTCAGCAACAGAAGAATCAGATGAGATAAACCAAAGAGCTATAAGACTCATTACACACCTTGATAACAATTCTTTCTGCTGGATCCCCATCAATGGATATGTCCGGTTCATTTTTTTCACCATCTTAGCAACTCCACAGATGCTGTGTAATTACCTCAATTTAAGAAAATATGCAGAAAAGAATGAAAAAACTACTAATAAAAGTCATCTTCATGGAGGACATGTTACTGTTGAACATCAATGATCAATATTATCAGCACATAAATAATTCTATTATCATTTGTTCCACCAAATATTACTATTTAAACAGTATCAGTACGAGAAACCTATAAAAGGCCAAGACCAGGGGGTGATCTGAGTTTCGTTTGAAAACCAGGGGGTGATGTGTAATTTACCCAATATAATTTTTTTTCATTTGTGCTGTTTATCAATATGGAGAAAGGAAGCACCCTAGTCTCCCAAAACCTTAAAGCTTCAGAGCCTACAACTTCAACTGAAGTTTAAAAAAGATATTAAATGCAATAAAATGGTGTAAGTAACATAAGCACATATCCTCCGAAAATAGGGACCAAAAAAAAAGATGCCCAAAATATTACTTAATGCTGATATAATGATAAAACATAAGCAAATTTAAATGGAAGCTCAGTAGCTCATTCCATTAAGAGTCCTGGAATGTGAAAAAATCTTTTAGAATGTACTTCTTCTTCATACTATATAGCAATTGCAATTTATTTGTATTTTTCGATAATATGTATAATTTTTTAACTTCATCATAATAACACACATAGACACATCCGAAACATATATAATCCTGATTACTAGCTTTCTCCATTTCTTATATTTATCTTTAATCCTGTGCACACTTTGCAGAACTGTACCTGCCTCTAGGCTCCAACTAGTGTCATGCAGGACAAAAATCATATAAAATAATGACTATACCTTTCTCCTCAAATTTAGTTATTTTTCTCATTCCAAATCAAAACCTATGAGTTACAGATTCCAATCACCAATTCCACTACCATTGCAGCATGTCCTTGGTATGACAATAGAACCAGGTTTTGAAACATTCACACACAGACTATTATGTGCCTAATGGGGTCCATTCTAGTGTATGGGCGCTAGATTGGGCCAATCTAGTATGTGATAGGTTAAAGGGCTTGATTTAACGTGTTCCATCAGCTTTGGAGCTTTGGCGTGTCGGTCAAATACCTAACATTTGGTATCAGAGCTAGGCACCACGTCACAGAAAGGGCTACCTGGAGTGGAGTGAAAGCCGTCAAGAAAGGGCTACCTGTCGCCAGGCCAAAACCCTAGAGCAGAGTGGAGCCGTTTGGAAATGGCTACCTACCGCTAGAGTGAAAGCTGCCCAGAGTGAAAATCAACGAGGACCACAGTTACGAAAGCTTGGTGGTCTATTATGTGCCTAATGGGGCCACCTTTCCATAAATTAAAGCTTGCATTAATCGGATTATCCGAAATACCACCATCAACGAACCCTAAACCCTTACTGTTAATGACAATGAATGTTAAACTCAATAAGCTCCTCTGCATGTAGTATTAAAGGGCGTTGAGAATGAATTCGAGTCTAAAAGAAAAATGAAAGAAATGAAGGAGCATTCAGTAAAAGGAAACAAAACAAAGCAGTTCATAATGTTCAAGTCTGATTGTATGAAAGAAACACATGGAGAAGGGTCTGCACAGTTACCACGAGTTAATGGAGCTTCTTCAGGCTGATTAGAGATTAAGTTCCACGAATAAAACGATTCACAGAAGCCATTAGCAGGGAAGCATAGCAGGGGAATCCATTGGTCCAGCAACGACGGCTTTGTTAAAATCTTACTGGAGATTTCAGATTCTCAATTCTCAACTGGGGAAGCACAGAAAGAAAGAATGTTAGAATTTCATGAAAGCCCCTTCTAAAAATGTCAAATAACAGAAAACCCTCTGATTATCATTATTTCAAAACTTGAAAGTACTGCCCTGCCCCGTGGAAAGGCAGAAATCCAGTTCAAATCGATGTTTGTCCGTCCACTCCCATTGATCAGCTCTCGTGTGCAGGCTCTAGAAGCCCAGGCAACATTCTCTCGTCCTTGATTAAAATAATAAAAATAAATAAAATTTATTTGGTTCGAACAAACGGTTTTGGTCTTGTCTATGGTCCCATCCCATTCATCTCATCCGACGGTTGTGTGCATGGTTATGTACAAAACTTTCGAGGGTTGAAAATGGGTTGCTTGTTCATGCCCAACAACCCATGATTTTGATGGAGTAGTTTAGATCAGATGGTCAAACTAAGCGATTTGATTCTATCCAAAGGAGGGGGTAGGGGTGTCAACCGGTCAGGTTCGGTCGGTTTCGTTCGGGCCTCACCAATTTTATAGACTGCACCGTGTCCAACTGTTTAGGTGTTCGGGCTTGCATTAGGCGGACATGTTACGATTTCATTTCGGTCGATCGATGTTCGGTCTTTAATCAGGGCAACCTTATTCGGAGTAAACGCATCTAAAACGGGCCTCGATCGGGCTAATGACCTATTTAACTCTAAACGGACACTAAACGATGTGAGCAAAATTTCAAGTTCAAACCATGGTCCTCTACCATGGTCATTTATGTAAAAGTTCGCTTATATTGATCTAAAGTACAGAAATAAAAAGGATTGAAATAATTTTAGTCTCGTACATTTATCTTAGCCTAAGCTGCTACAGTCCTAGCTATGGATACTAAATAAGAGCTACAGTAACATCCAATTTCTAAGACAAAGAAGAAACAGTTAATGATGTCTGAAAAGGATCCCAAGGCCACACACCCTTAATGCCTTGCGTAACACTCTTCATTATCTCAGCAGCATCATCTACCTAAATATTTAATTTCTAGAATCCTTTGGCCAGTGCTTATTGCAATTTGCAAACCTTGCAATACAGTCCCATGTCCCATGTCCACAAAGTATAACATCAAAGAAGAACTGCGATAGCAAGAGATATAGAAGATTAAGTCGATTTTAAAGGAAGAATGAATAAAGTTGTGTCCAAACTAATCCATATTCCTTACCTTTCTCCTCTTTCTTCTTCTTCTCTCCCTTATACAATGCTACAGTCGGAGTTCAGGTCTCTCAGAGTGTTGCCATGATGGGTTGCAGCGGCGGAGTGGTCGAATGGTGCCTTGGGGGGTTGTAGCGGCGGCCATGGTCAAATGGTATAGGTGGGTTGCACTGTTGCAACATTGCACAGCAGTGGAGCCGCTAATAGCAGGGGGTGTTCACCTAACTAACATCAGACTAACACCAGTACTGTAGAGAGGGTGTTCTGAGTATTTTCAAATAAGAGGGAAGTGATCTGAGTATCGTTCCATTTTCAAGGGGTGTTTCATCAATTACCCAAAAAAACAAGAAGGTTTTTCTTTTTTGGTTGACATAGTATCACCACTAGTTGATTTGGCTGGTCTTGGCTGATCCAATCCAATCCAATCACGATCAATTGAGATCGATCGATCAATCCCTATCAAGATCATTATGGGCCAAGATTGATCCAATTCAATCCCTATCAAATGAGATCGACTGTGATCGAGCCAAATGATATTAATCATACATCTTCCCTCAAATATAAACCAACAGTATTGAACCAGATGAACCAATCCAAAATCCGGAAATGTTGGTGTGAAAATCCAACCTAAACCTGTAAATTTATACCACATTAGAAGGGTCACATTTGATGGATCTTTATCCCTTCAAATTACCTGCCTTTCAATTTCCTCAATTTTATTTAATAGGGGGTTTGAAAATGACCATCCTACCTCCTATCCGAACGCACTGCTTGGATAGGGTCCACCTCCCCCTATTAGATGGAATTGAGAAAATTGACGGGAAGGCAAATTGGGGAGATAATTTTCCCACATTTGATATGACCAATTAATTACTTACTTTCATTGAAGCTTGCTTGTGTGTACGTGTGCCTTTACAGTACACGTGGTAATGCTCTTTTATTTTTTTGGTTTTTTTTTTTTGGAGACAGGAGGGGTATCCGACTTTAGGCCGATTAAATCCCCCCTGAGCTCGTACATGACCCCCATACCACCCACTAACCAGGAGCTTCTGGACCGTAGTTAGCCTCAGGTGGGTGGCCCCAAGAAATTATACAGCGACAAAGATTTGATCACGAGACCTCACTGTGCGAATGCTCTTTTGTGTCTTCATCTATGAAAGTCCAAGTCCGTGGCGCGTGTGAGCTTGCTGGAACTCGACTCCGCCTACGTACCACGTAGTTCATATGGTATGTTTATGATGGTAGAGAAGTCAATGAACCGCGTGAGCGTGGGAGTGAGAGTGAGGTGAGATTAGTATTATCTCGTAGAAGCGCGTTGCACGTGCTCTACTTCTTTGTTCCCACGTACCCGTATTTAATATGAACTTATCAACAAAAAAAGTAAATGATTTGTAGTATTTTCAGTTTTTTTCTTTTCTTTTTTAGAGGGGGTGGTGGGGTGGTTAACAGAACTGGTACGTGTGGATAAGGGAAAAGGGTGGACATGTCGTTTGGGGTGTGCCCCTCCCATCCACTCCTCCATTGAACAAGACCGCCCAGCCGCTTGCATGGAGTGGGTGGCATGTCCATTCCTCTTTAAGTACATAAACCTATAAATATATTCTTAAAAGAAAAATTCTATTAGTGATCCATTCTAAAAAATAAAGAAAACCTAATCAAAGCAATGGTTAAGCTTATCCTAGGAAGGAAGTAACATCTTGAAAAGACGATAACAAAAGTTTGAAATAAGTTTTGGGTTCGAGTTTTACTTCAGTCATAATGAATGGAAATCCATTTGTCGTAGGTTGAACGATGAGCGTGAGAAGATATCATGGGGGTATTTTGAGATTAATATTAAAACTCTATAGGGGATTTGTGAACCCTATTCTATATTGACCCGTCCTTTGAGGTTTACTACTTAGGAGGGGCAACCTGGTGCCAAAGTGCGAGTTGCTAGGAAAGGGTTACCAACCGCCGAACAGAATTCTAGAGCAAGGTGGAGTCGCCTAGAAAGGGCTACCTGATCCGAAGTGGGCAACTAGAATGTCGACAGTTAAAGAATGGGATAATGTTATGTACAATAGTCCCACATCGGTCCCTTAAGGGCATGGATATGGGGCATATATTATATTGGATTTTCTTTCCTTATAGACTAGTTTATGATGATGAGTTCTTCCAATCGTAACACCATTAAAACATAAATAGTTAACAAACACTCTTTTTTAAAATACAAAAAAAAAAAAAAAAGAAAAAAAATAGAAAAGTTGGGACTTGGGAGAAACCATTGGCTGAGCTTTGACGTGAGAGAATTGAAAACGAAAAGTTAAAAATAAAAAAAAAACACGGATTCGGGTTGGACTACAAAATCTTTTCTTTGCTAAGATCATTTGTTGAATTGTCAAACTAATAATATTTAGGTGACTATACGTCCTCTATAGAATCTTCTTTCAGAACAACCTCTATGGGCCCGGCCCATGAATGGACCATACAAACTTATCACTAAAACTCATCCCATCATCTACATATATGCGTTTAGTTGAAAGGAAAAGAATTAATAAAAATTTGGAAATTTTTGAAAAATTGAAAAGACATATATACTCATTATTGGTTTCACTATTTACTGCGTTGCAACAGTATATGGTTAGTCTATGTGATACAGGACCATACAATTTCAACTTAAAATGATCAAAGGAAGTAAATAAAATTACATCTTTATTTGATATCTTGATAAATTTACTAAAACTTTGAATCATAGTTCGAGCAAATTTTCTTATTTACTTTAAAACTAAAATTTGACTATTGAGATATATGTGGAGTGAGGGCGAGCCTTGGTGCAATCGTAAGGTTGTTCCATTGTGACCAAGTGGTCACAGATTCGAATCTCGAAACAATCTCTTTGAGAAAGCAAGGGTAAGGTTGTGTATATTATGACCTTTCTCAAAACCCGTAGTAATGGGAGACTCGTGTAGTGGGTGTGCCCTCTAGATGTATGTGGAATTCTTTATCACATGGACTAAGCCATGTCCTGCCAAACTGCAGATATTGAAACATTGTACTTCACTATGTATAGTGACTACTTAGAGGTATATATTTTTTTCTTTTCCATTTATTTCTGGCCAACCAAACTTATGACATTTAACTTGAGCATTACAAATAAAACTGTACAAGTGTAACTAGCAGAGTTTTAATAATCGGTGTCGATATCTGCAGATATTGATTTGGATCGACTGTATCGATTTGGATTGGCTCTGTTTTCATCAAAAAACTTAGTTTTTTTTTCTTCTCATTTTTACACTTGTCCATACTGATCCACCGATACAAGATCGATCAAAAATTGATATCGATCGTATCAATACGAATCGATCGAATAGAACGATCCGATAGTGATACCGATACCTCAAACCATGAGTAGAAGTCAACAACTTAGTCACATATCCCCAAATCTTCCCTGTTCTCCTTGAATGCTCTCGTCTGCAAAACATCCAACCCATACAGCCTGTCTCTCTGACTTGTTTTCTCCTTAAAAATAAAATTTAAAGAGACAGAGAAAAGGTCATATCGTCATGGTCTGGTCCACAGTCTACTGGATTTGGATAGACCGGACCAGAAGCGTATCTGACATCTTTTATTATTATTATTATCTTTTTTTTTAATTCTTGGTTTACATCTCGTAGATGTCAATATGGACTTCCTGCCCACGGCCCACGGTCCATGAGTCGAATTAAACGATCCAGACCGTCTCCCTTGTGAGGACCCACTTTGGTCAAAACCGATCCTTCTTTTTGGAATCACGCGTTGAGGAACAAGTGGGTTCCTTTCTTGAATGCCAACTCAGATGCCACGTGTCAGAGTTCTTTTTCGTTTCCCCTTACATGTAAGGGCCCCACGTCGAGAAAAGTCGGCAAAAATGAAAATAGAAGAGAAATTTCACAAGGTTCGTATTTGACTTTGTTAAGTAAAATTTAAGAAATGTTTGTTTCTAAGATATTTACTTAACTCTCCTAACTCTCCTATCAGATTTCTACATAAACCCAGCCAAGATTGGGAATTGAAACCAAAACCTATCAACTTTCCAAGGATCTTTCTTCCTTCTTTCTGGGTTGCTTCTCTTTCTCAGCTTCCTGCTTCCTCTCTTGTTCCCTCTCTTTCTCTCTGTGTTTAACTTGAAGAGCAAATCAATCATGGCTGACATCCTTACTGAGGAACAGATCGTCGAATTTCAAGAAGCTTTTAGTCTGTTTGATAAAGATGGAGATGGTGGGTTCTGTTTTTCTTTTGGGAATTTGCATTTTTTATCATTCTTTCTCCATTTTTCCTTTTCTTTAACTCAGAATTTATGAACAAGTTGTGGGTCTTTGGTTTTTTGTAGGTTGCATCACCATAGAGGAATTGGCAACAGTGATTCGATCACTGGATCAAAACCCAACTGAACAAGAGCTCCATGACATGATAAGTGATGTTGATGTGGATGGAAATGGAACTATAGAGTTTACAGAGTTCTTGACTCTCATGGCCAGAAAAATGAAGGTTAGTTATGAACCTCAAAATATAATTCCAGAGGAAGAGCTCAATAGGAATCCATTATGGCTGAATTCTGTTCTTGATGTTTCTTACAGGAAACAGATGCAGAGGAAGAACTTAAAGAAGCCTTCAAAGTATTTGACAAGGATCAGAACGGCTATATTTCAGCTAATGAGGTGGGCTTCAACCATTTTCTGATCTAAATCTTATTTTATTAGAGTTAAAAGCTGTAATCTTACTGTTTTCTTAATTTTTAATTAATGGATTTGTTTCTTGTTGTTCAGCTGAGGCATGTTATGATCAATCTTGGTGAGAAACTAACAGATGAAGAAGTAGAGCAGATGATTAAAGAAGCTGACTTGGATGGTGATGGTCAGGTTAATTATGAAGAATTTGTTAAGATGATGATGACAGTTTAAGGATTAATTTCATTGCAGAGGAAAAAAGAAAGAAAGAAAAAGAATAACTACATTCAAATTCATTCATTTTCCTCCCCTGTTCTTCTCATCTTCCCTCTAAAAGGAGGAAGAAAATTGTATTTCAATTGTTTTTATTTTATTTTATTTTATTTCTGAGAATCATTTCTTTTTTCTGTTCTTTTTGTTTCATAAAAATGTGAAACTTTGAAAGTGAAAGCTCACCAAACAGACAAATACTTGGGGACAGGAACTCATCTGTTTCAGAGAACTTAAGTTTCAACAGACAAGACTGGAACTTAGCTGTCTTACTCTGTAATTTGTGTAGTCTATTCTTTCATCTTCAGTTCCAAAGGAAGGTGGGGAAGGGGTGCTTTCTTTTATTAATAATTTTTTTTTCTTTCAAAAATCAATGTATCTGGCCTCTAATACAGATTAGTAAGATTTTAAGAAATTTTTTTAATTTTATGGACAATACTGTCACTAGATCTTTGATCCAGCAAGCTTGGATTTGATTGGATGTTGCCTTTCCTCAGTCTCAGACTTCAGATAATCCAAACTTTTTTTTTAAAATAGTTGTAAGAAAATACATGTATTGAGTTTTTTGATCCCCCAAAGCAGGGAAGCGGGTGGTGGAATAACCTAAAACGATGCATAAAAGAAATGGAATCGTAAATAAACAATCACAGCACAAGGCTTTAAGTGGTTTGGCAAGATCGCGTACGTTTATGATGAGATGAGATATATTTTACTACCAATGGAGATAATATGACTACAATCGTTTGTTCTTGTACCTCTCTCTAATTTGATTCCAGAGACCATCTTTGCTACGAATATCTAGCAAAACCCTATTAGGTAGTTTATTGAAATACTCATATAAGCCTAAAAGAATTATCCACGGTGGGCTGCTGCCTCGAATCCCTACATGAACCCACTAGTTCATCATGACCCTAGTAACGGAAATTAATTCATAAGATGGGTCAATTCTTCTGGACCTCAAAGGCCTCTACAGTCTCTTAACAACCCTTTGGAATCAAATCACTAATGTAAGTATGGAATACTAGACATTGTACCCCCAACAAAATCTTCTCTAATTCATTGGAGAGGATTTGTGCAATGCAAAGTAGAAACTAGACTCTTAGTTTGGGTGTTTGATGACAAATCTAAAAAGGGTTTTTTTTTTTTTTTCTAATAAGGAGGTAACCACACATCCTATTTTTTAAGTTGCCAACTACTCTTTGACTGGTTTGAGTTGTCTATTTTTTGCATCACCTTTCACTTTATGTCCTTTAAATTTAATAATTAATGGCATTATTTATATCCAAAACCCTTTTATTATATTATCATGTTTTTCAGATTGAATTTTTTTTTTGGTTGACCAAGTAATACAAAGCTTATGATACTTCGTTTAAAGAAGTCAAAAAATGTGAAAAAGAAAGAAAAATTGATTAGAGATTATGAATTTATGATGAAGTCATATTACATTTTCATATGATACGCTTACCATATCTATAGGTGTGATATTCTCTTTTTTGGGAAAAAAAACATATTTTCATATTCCATCTTGAATTCAAAGATGCTAAGAAATTATTTATATATTTTGGTCATATATGTTAGCTATGAACATGTTTATATCAAAATCTAGCTAGTCATAAGTTAATTCTTAGTCAAAACCCTAACAGTCATAAGTTAAAATTATACTATTTAAATTATTCATAAAATTCAAATTTTATTTGGAAAAACAACGATTATCTCAAGCCAATAATGAATAAATACAGCGAATTACAACAATATGGTATGATTTTCGATTTCAATTTCAGATTGATTTCATGAAATTATCAATAAATAGATTTTTTTAAATAAATTGAAATTGTTTTGGTTGCAATAATTTGAAAATTTTCAAGAATAAAAAATCCCATTGTTAGTTCAATTTTTAAGAATAAATTCTCTATATTTCTTTGGGAGAAGATGGTGGTGGCGGCGGCGACGGTGGCGATGGCAGTAATGGTGGTGGAATGGGCCAGTGGCGGTGGTGGTGGGGGCATGGTGGTGGTGAGAACAAAAGAAGAAGAAGGGTGACATTTTATTTTTAACATGAAATTACTACTTCACTAATCAAAGTAACCATATACTCATTAAAGAGCAAGAGTGAAATCAATTTCAATTTTAATCTCCTCACCTATTTCAGAATTTCTATTCCATTTGATTACTATTTCACTAAAATAAGGTGCGAAAATCGAATCAAACAATTTCCGAAATAGAAATCATCCAATGAAATTGAAATAGAAATCATACCAAATTAGGCTTTAGACTCCAATAACTTTGAATACAGGGGAAAAAAGGAAAATTTTTAAAAAAAATATTTCACTTTAGCGAAAAAGAACTATCTCCAGGAGTGCGCACGCTGCACCCAAACACAGGGGGTGAAATGACCGCTCAACCCCCATGAAAAGCCGAAATGCCGCCCTTGTTGATGTTTTCGAATGCTCTTCTATTAGCCCACGTGCTGGGTGCAGGGGTCACGCTCCCGAACAGAGAATGCATTCCCTTCACTTTACCAGGTTCTCATATCCCCAAAGACTTATCAAGATATGGAGTCGTTATCGTCTACGATTCCTGGTCGGTGTGGTTCCCTAGTTCCTCTCACAAGAGGGGGGTGGGACCCACCTGGAGCACCTGACTGAACAGTCTGCCCAGGTGGGGTCCACCCCCCTCTTGTGAGAGGAACTAGGGAATCGTGCACGAAAAAAATTCCAAGATATGGCCATGAGCAATGTACTTTGTCATTATGTGAACACACATCATCACAGTAGAAGCTTGGCTTCTATATCAAAAGGTCACTCTTTTCGGGCAAGATTCGTTTGATAATCAATCATCGAAATGAAATCTTCCAATGCCAATGGATAAGGTGCCATTTGGTGGATCTTTATCTTCTCAATTCTGGTGTATGTGATTGTGCATCGGACGGTGCACCACACTTGAGAGAATAAAAATGCACTCTCAAATGGTGTGGTGCAGTGAACAGGTGCACCGGACTTGAGAGGATAAAAATTTCCATTTGGCAGCACTTGTCTTCCACATGAATTTTTTATTTATTTTTTAAATTTCAATTCTAAGTAGGAGAGTAGAGAGAGAGAGAGAGAGACCTCCATGTCTTGACATTCTCTTATTGCATGTCACGTAGAACAGTCAGGCATTGACAGTCTAACCATGTCGTTTGAATGATCTGAACAATTGAATCGTGTAGGCTAAACAATCCGTTGACCATTCAACTATTTGCTAAGAACCTCCAATTCCTAGGGTTAGAAGATATGAATTGTTCATTGTCCACTTTATCTTCCACCATAAAAAGATAAAATACACTTTGAATTTGTCAGTTTGGACTTTCTAGAACTATTGAATTCTTGATCAACTACGACCTGAATCTTTACTTGTCCAACTTCCTTTTCAAGAATTCTTTATTCTGTTTTCGTTGAAGTGTGATTAGGGTAAGCGTTTTTAGAAGAAATGAAAGGTTTTTTTTTTAGTGCAGAATATTTTAAGGTTTTTGATTGAGTTTCAGAAACTCTATTGACGTTTTCTCTCTGTAATTTGGGCATTTGGGTTTTCTTAAGATGGGTAATGTCTGCTTTAAAACTTCTTCTTTTTTGCCTACTGATATCAGGAACTTGCCATGTCAACTACAAACAATTTTGTTCTTCTAGAATTTACCTCTGTTCTGTCTTTCCTCAAATCTGTACTTATTCTATTTTGTATCTTTCAATAATTTCTTTCTGATCCTCTTATTCCTGTTTTCCTCTGTATATTTTACTTTGTAACTTGTCATCCATAACTATGATCACCAAACTTCAGTTTCATGGAGGTTGGAGAGGAGGGGGGGGGGGGGGGGTGAGGGAGCTTTTAAAAGTTTGAATGGAAAGCTAGTCTCACATCAAATTTGATTCACAAATTCAAATGAAAGCCTCTGATATAACTATTCTCCATATTGCCAACACCGACAGTGAATGAGCTTATAACACACACTCCATATTCTGTTCCACTAGATTTATCTCAAGCCAATAATGAATAAATACACCAAATTACAGACAATTCTCATTTAAATGAAAAAGAAAAGGAACACAAGTAATGGCTGATCACACTCGAAAACCACTGAGAAAAGGAATGAAAAAAATTTAAAATATGAATCCAGAAAGGCTATTGAATCACCTTTTTACAACCCATGCAGTTGCAGAAGAGAGAATACTTAGGCTTGCGCTTCTCTCTCACTCTGGTTGATGACATAGCTGCATCTTTTTTAGTGGACAAGTTCCATCCATCTTCTGCCGACTTCTTTGCTACAGGACCTTTATTTTTCTTTGCTGATTCTTTCTCATACTTCTCTCCCTCTTTCAAAAAGTCAAGAAGAGGAGTTAAGTTCTCTGAACTGGTTCTTCCCAATGCAATGACATGCTTTTCTGCTGACATCTCTTCATCTGGTAATTGGTCCCTTCCAGATTCTTCTTTACCTGCTCTAAGTGCTGGTGGTTCAGTTCCTGCATCTGGGTTTTCAATATTAACATCAACTCTGATTACTAAAAGGTTTCAGAATCACAGCTTTTAAGTTGAAAGACATCACCTTTTGCAGCAGCTCTTTCTTGACACAATAATGGGCTTCGATCGGATTCATCTATCCTTTCTTCGAGTGGGAGTTCAAAATCAAAGCTAAGAGGTTTACTAACCTCAACATGGAAATCGAAATCTACTGGAGTCAAAACAGTAGTCAACCTTTTAGTACTTAAGAGAGTTTCATACCCACAACTTAAGAGTACATAAACTTTGTCTATTGCATGAATCTGCTTACCTAAAACTTGATCTTTTGCACAAAATTTGTTCTCTGACTGGGTTTCGGGGGGGGCTTCACTTTCTTTCCTCGGGATGTAAAGTCCAAGGCTGGACTTTGCTCTAACATCAACCTTGCCTTTGATGTTGTCTTGGTTCATTTCATTGACAGAATGGTCATTGTTTTCTTCTGTTCCAAAATCAAAGTTTGAGTTGTGGTCACACGTGTGGTTGGTTAGATCACATGCTGATTCATGTCCCTGAGAGCCATCAGTAGACATACCAGATGGCACAAGTGCCACTGTACTTAATTCCTGATAGTTTGATTGGTCTAGGCCCTGATTCTGTGAGAGGTCTTGCTTAGACTTCTCATTCTCCAAAGATACCATAGTTTCTACAGTTGAGTTTGTTGAATCAAAGTTGGAAGTTTTTCTAACATCAACTTCATCACAACTGTTTCGATCTGATGCTATGGTTGACCCACTTCTAGAATCTACAGTGTCAGTTTCTATTAGTCTGTCCTGTTTGGGAACTTGAGACTCGTCTAGAGAAACAGGGTCTGGTGGGAGAAACTTTTCCACTGGTTGGGACAAACATGTTGGGAGTTTCCCCTCTTCATGGTTGCTATCAGTGACAATTGATTCTGTTGGAACTATGTCCCCAACAACCATCTTGGTTTCTCCTTCCAACTCTTTACAGGATATCTCTGAAATCGAGTTCTGGTTGCTATCCTGCATGTTGAGTTTTAACACATCCAGAGGCACATTTTCATCATCAATTTGGAAACCATTCTGGATCATGGGTTTGTATGAATCGCATAGTTCACCTTCCTTTCTCTCTTCTTCATGATCACAGCCTATTGTCACAAACTCACTTTGACAAATATTGATCTTATTTGCATTTGATTCTTCCACCAAACCTTCAGAAAGCGAAGTTGTGTTAGAATCATACCTCTTCTGTTTGCTTTCTGATCCATTCTCTATCATTATTCTGTTGTTGGTCAGAACTACATATTTGCATTCTGGTTCAGGAGCTTCTATTTGGAAGGAGTCTTGTGATTTGGTCAAGGCAAGAGCTTCAGATTGTGATACCCTGGAATCCCTGCCATCATTCAGAAGAGAATTCGATAAGGTGGGTTCTTGCTCTTCACTTGCACTCTTCTCGGCTTCAATTCCATCTATAGTGTTCCAAACTTCACTTCCATTTATGATTTCAGAATTCACCCCATTGATATTGATAATGTCTACCACCTCCTTGTCTTGGGATTCCATGTTTTCCATTGGCATATCTTCCTCCATCTTTTCTACTTGTGTGTAGGAATGGGGTATATTACTATCATCCTCTAGCTTTTGTTCTTTCTCCTCAGAATCTTGAGGTCTGCTTGGTCTGAGAATGTCCCCGCTGCTTCCCGGAAATTTGCTGCTGGCTTCCACAAATAGTTCGGTGTGAGCTTCAGTGGACTCCTTTGGATCAGACTTCAGAGTTTCTAATATCATAGATTCGGGGTTTTGGACTCTGGATTTTGTATCAAGACATGAAGTCCTAGTCTCTTCCCAATCTGTTACAACTCAACTAATCAATACATTCTACCAAAAAAAAAACTAATCAATACAAAATATTTTAAGGTACCTATATCTCAGCATAATATGGTTATATTCTTTTTGGTATTATAACAGTGATAGTTTATTAGGAAAAATTAGTTGACATATATTACTAATTAGACAGACTTCTCATGTATATTCAAATTTTGAGGAATCAAAATTCCATGTCTACCAGTAAAATTAAAAAGAAGCTGGTTAAATACTAACCTTCCCCAAATGATGCCTCTCTCTGAACCTGGTTGTCATTTATTCTGGATGAATTTTCTTCAGAAGCTGAACCTGTATGCTCATTAGAATTCCCAATTTCTGACAATGGACCTGATGATTCAGCAGCAGATATTGTGGACTTATGTTGATTGGTAACAGTTTCCAATTCCACAGATTGGGGGTTAGGGACCATGGATTTTGAATCCAGTAATGGATACCTCGTCTCTTCTCCTTCTGTCGCAATTCTAAACTAATCAACACAAATATATTAAGCAAAACATTTCTCTGTCTAGTATGTTTTTACTTTGTACATGACAACATAATTATATTGTATAAGTATGGATAGATTTGTAAACAGATGCCGCAAATCAGACACAGTCCGATGCGATATTGAAATTCATTTGTATTGGAAAGAAACCAGTTAGATACCAACCTCCTCCATTTGATGCCTGAATCTGAGTCTGGTTCTCATTTTTTCTCCATGAGTTCTCCTCAGAAGGTGAACCTGTGTGCTCATTAGTCTTCTGAGATTCAGATGACGAAACTGATAATTCAGTGTGATCTATGGTGGATTCATGTTGATCAGACTTTATGGTCTCCAATTCCATAGATCTGGCCTGACCCACTATAGATTTTGTATCCAGAGACGAAATCCTTGCCTCTTCTCCCTCTGTTGCAACTCTTAACTAATCACTACAAATATATTGAAGAACATATATCTATATAGTATGTTTATGTTCTAGGATATCACAACATGAGAGATTTCTTGAAGAAAAATTTGGAAACATATGCAGCTAATCAATCAGATAATTTCCCATTTCCATGTTAAAATTTTGTGAAATACAAATTCCATATCTATATATTTGTTGAATAAAACCAGTTAGTACTGACCTCTTCCACTTGATGCCTGTCTCTGAATTTGGTTGTCCATTGTTCTGGGCAAGTTCTCCTTAGAGGGTGAACCTGTTTGCGGATGAAATTCTCCATCATCAATAGATGAAACTGACTCCATTCCACCATCCATGCCATTGTGATTATTTGAACCCATTGGAACTTTTGAAGATCCCTCATGAGCTTGAGTTTCAGTTTTGTCATGCTCTGGAGTGGCACAAACCAACAAACTAAAGTAAATAGATGCCTTGATGGACAGACAAACATATATAGATAGATAGACAGTCAATTAGATATAGATGCTTCAAGTATCTTCGGTAAGGTGCATGCAAATAACATGCTTGATTGATTTGAACCACACTTCAAACTTTTAAAAACATTACTTACCTCTTCCATTGATTGTTTGTTTAGGATCACCTGCTCCGGATGAGTCCCCAGAAGCAATCTGTTGTTTTGCATCTTCTGCCCCATTTACATCAATTGAAGCCATTGACACTTCCACGGATTCTTTTGAAGCTTCAAGCTTGATGCTATCTTGCTCTGTGTTAATACAGAAACCAGATTAAGACAGAAAATTGATAATGTTTTCTCTGAAGACAAGTGAGAGGGTTGGGGACATTCAAGCTTACCTTGCATTCGAGATACATTCTGGTTTCCCATCTCATTGCCCATGTCACCAATTCAAACAGTGCAATCTCAACAAGGCTGAAGAAGCTGAGATGGTGAGATAATCTGTTTCAATGGCTTGAGTTCATCTACCAGAAGAATATAAAGGTCAGGGTCTTAAAATTGAAACCTATGAGGCTATGAACTCCATACCATCATAATTGTGTTCATATTTAAAGAGCTATAAACATTTCCAAACAGCTTAATTTTTGTGAGAGTGCCAGACTAGTTCATCTACTACTTAAAGAATAAGCCTCAATTGGATCATCAGTCAGAAAAGCGACAGAACAGCAGGAAAAGAGAAGAAAAAAGCTCCCACTGCTTTTCAAAGATACTCTGAAAAGACATTTCCTAGTATTGATGACGAGGCTACCGATTAGATATCAGTTATACCCCCACCAACCCCCTTCTTATATATGATCCCTGTTTTGAGCCCTGCGTGATTGTTAAGAAAGCATTAGTATATAGTTAAACATAGATGAGATTTGATAAATATAAACAACACAACTGCCATACATTATCTAGAAACATATGATCAATTATATGTATAGTATAGTAATATCCAAGAAACATGACTACAGTATAATAATATGCTAGCTATGGTTATGAAGGACTGCCAATATGGTTATGTTTGCTGTACCTTCTTTGTACAATTCACTCATATGACAGGCTTTACCCATACAGGAAGACAATAGACCCACCTCAGAGATCACTTCAGCAGAAAGCTGATCTGGTCCTATTTCTTTGATCTAATGCAGTATGTGGATTGTCATGAAAAATATGAGCTTCCTATCAAAATGCCGACACTTTCAGACTCTTATAAAGTTCTGATTGGGTTGATTTTGCCTTGTATATCGCATAAGAAAATCAATCCATTTCATACTCTGAAGCTGGTAGTAGGACTTTTTTTTCTTCTAAGAAATCTAGCTGTAAAAGCAATTCCAGATGCATTGCATTTGCCAAAGCACAGCTAACTAATTCTAATCTCATCATGGTTCTCCATTTGATTTGTTATCACCCAACCTTCCTGTATGCTTAAAAGCAGACTAAATGTCCCCCCTTTGGGGAGATAAAGAGACTAACCATACTCTCTTCTTAAGAAACTAACCATTGGAATGATTATGTCACTATGCATGTCTCTTGGATCAATTTTTCTTCCTATATAATTATTTGGGGGGGGGGGGGGGGAGAAAAAGATGGATGAGAAAGCACCTACCATGTGGCAAATCCAATTCCACAGGGTTCTGTTAGCAGGTGTGGCTCTTGTAACACCACTTAAATAAAAAATTCTATTAAACCTTTGTGGTCTTTGGATAGATGAGCTCAACTGGGTCCGAAAGCACAATTAGCCTGCAGAATTGTGATTAGATCTTAAACTTCATTTTAAAAGATCGTAATCATGGGCACATGGTCCATTAGTTGTGAGTTCTTGGCTTTTGGCCTGTGTTGTACACTTGGGTGGCCATTTGAGATGATCATGGTCTCTTAGTTGTAGGCTTTTGGCCTCCAATCAGTGGCAAATTGAGTCCTACATTGCTCTCTCTCTCTCTCTCTCTCTCTCTCTCTCTCTCTCTCTCTCAGTGTGTGGGCCCCTGAACTTGTTTGTTGGATGCAACTATCTAAAGGCTATGTTTGGTATGCATTCTAGGTAGATTTCACATTCTCAGATGATAAAAATAATTGTTTTAAGGGGAAATATCATCCCCCTCCCCTCTAAGTTTCCTTAATATCAATCCAATACCCAAGTTTTAAAAAACGACAATGTCCTCCCCTACTTTTTAAAGATTCTATCAACCGTACCTTAAGTGACTAACTGTGTTAAAATAGCATATGAAAAGTCGATATTATTTTTTTAAAATTGGAGTTAATGGGTGGATCCACCAACCCGACCCTGGTGCACATTAGCACCTTCTTAGCAGTGCATGTTAGCAAATCCCAATTACTTAACTTAAAAAAACATCTTTTTTTTTAAATTATAATCATCCAAAAAATGTGAAACCGACCTAGAAATCATACCAAACACAACCTTAGTTTGAGTTTTATTCCAAATGATTATTTTCATTCCTTGAAGAAAATATTATTCTGTAGAATGGGAATTCTTTCGACTCTGTTTGATTTCCAGGGAAATTAAAGAAAGGGGGCATGGGAAATTTTCCAATTTTTTTTTTTCTTTTTGAAATCATACTCAACATAAGATTGTATAAACTACTTAAATTTCTTTTCATATTGAGTAATAATACTTTTTAGATGCATTTTTTTATTTTACGCAAAGTAAAGTGAAATTTAATAATCAAATATGGAATGATTTGTATTCAGTTTGAAAATTTTACTTCCCTTCCTTTTAATTTTCACTTGCAACCAAAATAGCGTTCCAGACCGTGATTTATTTTCATTAAATGGCTTCAGTCCTTGAATTCAACAGAAATTGCCCTTTCTTCATTTTGCTCTCAATTCAAAGGAAATTTTAATGGTGATGAAAGATTCAACCACGCTCTGGTTCTGCTAATAGGGCTGGGCTCAACTTCAGGCCCAATGACTGGGACTTCCATATATTATTCCAATTATTCCTGCTAGATTCTTTTGCTACTGTAACTTAAAAAAGGATTAAAGAGGTACAGAGAAATGAAAAGGCAAAAGGGTGCTTGGCTGAGCCATGTGTGGTATGATAATGGCAGCGAGTTTTTTCCTGCCTTCCTTGTTGTTGCCTTGTCTACTGTGAGCAACTTCAATCAATCGAGGCAGTTTGAGAAGGTAGTCAAGCGTTATCAACAATCAACCAGATTGATCTCATCGGAGGTGGGAGGTGGGAGGTGGGCGGTGGCAAAATATATCCATCTTTGAATTTGTAGTAGATGCCTTGTGTCTAAAGATTTGAGACCAAATTCCAGCTGATGGGTTGTTCTTAGACGGCCACTGGTTTGCAAGTGGATGAGTCTAGCATGACGGGAGAGCGATCATGCGGAAGTTGATGAGAGCAGGAGCCGCTTCCTGTTCTCCATTGCCAGAGTGGTGGATGGATACGGTCGCATTCTCGTCAGCTCTGTTGGCATGAACATAGAATGAAATAAATGATGAGCTCCATAAACTGATTCAAATGAGTGGATCCCATTAGAAGCTCAACTGGACAAACAAACCTCAAGCATAAGAATTTTTTTTAATGGAAAAAAAAAGCCTTTACTGCAAAAGAAAGTCAGATATATTTACATGACCATTAGTCTTAGCACTATAGGCTACCTGCGCACCTAAAGACATGAGATCAATGTTTATAGTTCCTATATATACATCTGAGAATTCAGAGATAATACTCAAAATATCTAAAATATATGGTAGCAGCTCCCAAGAGCAAGGATCATGGGTATCATGGTTAAGCCAGTGAACTATCTCCGAAGGGTTCAGCCATAACTCTAGTTTCCACTGGTGCAACTGCTGTGCTCCCTGCCAGCCCTTGCACAGTTCTTGTGCTTGTGCCTCTTGCTGACATCCTGCATATCCAAACTCCATCCAAGCCCAAATAAAGTTAACAGTGTTCAAAAGTGATACACACCCATCCATGGGAAGAGGAAGAGCGATCAAAATAGACTGACAAGACAAGAACTGGATGATCTAAAAGTCATAGATCAACAGGTGGCGGTGGTATAAAGGTCAATGATTCATGATGCAAGAGATTGAGGGAAGGGAAATGCATCGAACAAGGGGGGGGGGGGGAGGGATAAATGCTTAAGTCAGCGGCCCACCGTTTGAATACTAGACATCACCTGTTGAAAGGAGGAGAGGTCATGATGCAAGAGACTGAGGGAAAGGAAATTGCATTGAACAAGGGGAGGGGGGAATAAATGCTTGAGTCAGCTACCTACCGTTGAATACTAGACATCACCTGTTGAAAGGAGGGAGAGATATACAAAAAAACACACTGATTTCTTGTAAACCATAAAAAAATAGAACGTAATGGAAGTAATAGAAAAAAGGAGAATTTTCTCTTCTGTGGCCAGAGATGGATCCAGCAAAAAAAAACAGAAAAGCTGGAACAAAGAAGAGGCTTTAAAGGCTTCAGTCCGTACACTCAGTAGAGCTGCAAACCAGACACGTTTAGGTAAAGCACAAGACAAAAAAACATGCCAATCCATTTCTGGTTCCAAGTTACAACAAACATAGTGATTATCCAATGTCAGAAATGTCGAAAGACTGTGTCTAAGTTGGTAACCCTTCCTTCAGGACTTTCCAAAGAAAAAGTTCAAATTTTGGCTGCACTTTCAAGCATAGGAAATGTTTGTTTGGCAGTTGGTGTCCTCGTTCTAGTAGTATTGTTAGGGGTGTAAATGCAAAGCCGAAATCCGTTTCCGTATCCGTGACCGTATCCGTTTAGCACTATCCGAATCCGTCCGAAAGCTAAACAGATGCGGATACGGATGGGTAATAGCTATCCGAAAAGCTATATTCACATGTACACGGATAAAATATCCGATCCGTATCTGTCCAATAGCTAATCGGATGCAGATGCGGATATAGCACTATCCGAACTGAAGATGAGACTGGTATGCCAGAGTTCAAAAGCTCATCGATGTGATGAATACTGTGCTAGGCATTGTTGCTGGTGCTGTTACCATTGCAGTGGTGGCAATCCCCAAAGGTCCACCATTGTCTGTCTCTCACTCTTGCTTATTCTATGAAAAAATTGATGGCTGATCATGCAATGGTTTGGAAGCTCTCAGCATGTGAAACAAGGGGATCCGCCACCACCATCTGTACTGACAAAAGTGGTACACTCACCTTGAATGAAAATATGAAATGACAGTAACAGAGGTTTGGCTTGGCCAAAAGAACATGAGAAGATTCCTCCCTTGACATTGCTCCAAGTGTTATTGAACTGTTGCTGCAAGGAATTGGGCTGAACACAACTGGGAGCATTTACAGGGCTGCTTCAGCAATGGAGCCAGAAATATCTGGCAACCCAACTGAGAAAGCACCTCTCTCCCCAGAAGTGTCTGAATTGTTCAGGGATGTTGAAGAATTAAAAAGGAATTGCATCATTCTCCATTGTGAGAGAGCTTCAATTCAAAGAGGAAACTCCCCGAAGTGGCTTTTCAATAAAGAAGAGAAGCAAGAAGGAAATCAATGAGCAATGGCAGAGAGCCGCTGAGATGATATTAGAGAAGCGTTCAGGTTATTACCTGAGTAAAAGAACCATACAAGCCATGGTGAAGATCAACGGATAAGAATGAAGCAAAAAATTCAAGGTATGGCAGCTAACAGGCTCCAATCATTGCTTTTTCTCACAAACAAATTCCTATGGTAGAGTCTGAGCACAAAAATTAAATGGAGATTAACCAAAGATTAGAAGAAGATGGCTTCAGCTTACTGGGGTTTATGGGTATTACTGGGGCCATGTTGACCAGGGGCAAAAACAGAATTAGTGGAAGCTTTCACAGATGCTGGAGTAGACATAAAGATGATCACTGGGAACTAAAACTTTCAGTACTGCAATGGCCATCACTACTAAGTGTAGCACACTCGGGGCCAATTAAAACATGCACAGTGGAGAAGTCGTGGAAGGGGTGGAATTTCGAACTTTTCACTGCAGAGGAGAGGATGCAGAGAATTGAGAGAATACGTGAGATGGCAAGGACCACCCTTTTTGACAAGCTCTTGATGGCACAATGCTTGAAACAAAAAGGCCATGTAGTTGCAGTCACTGGCGACGGCACTAATGATGCACCGGCATTAAGGAAGCAGCTATTGGATTTTCCATGGGGGTTCTAAGCACTGAAGTAGCGAAGGAGAGCTTTGATATCATAATCTTGGATGACAACTTTGCTTCAGTGGCTTTGGTTTTTTAGGGGAAGATGTGTTTATAACAACATCCAGAAATACATTCAATTACAAATCACTGTGAATGTTACTGCTCTTGTAATCAACTACGTCGCAATTGGTGAAGTCCACTAACAACTGTACAATTGCTGTGGTGAACTGGATCATGGATACTTTGGGAGCTTTATCTCTAGTCACCGAGCATCTCACTAAGAAACTCATGAAGAAACCACCAGTCGATCAAACCGAGCCACTTCTAACAAATATCATTTAGGGAAATTCTTTTGGTTCAAGCTCTATATCAAATCACGATCCTCTTGACCCTACAATTCAAAGGTATTTTTAGTATAGGACACCCTGATTTTCAGTACTTTTGTGTTCTGTCAGGTCTTTGATGAGTTCCAACTCTAGGAAGTTAGATAAGAAAATATTTTTAAAGGGATACACAAGAACAGGTTGTTCCTGGGGATAACCATCATTCTTAGGTTGTGATGGCTAAAATTCTAAACAAGATTGCAGATACAGAGAGGCTGGAATAGACAATGGGATGCGTGCATTGGAATTGCAGCTCTAACATGGCCTATTACTTGGGTTGCCAAGTGCATCCCGATATAAAAAAAAAACGTTTCTTAGCTTTCTGAAGTGGTAGATTTCTTGATACACAAGCACAAGCTCAAAGTATCAAATCATATCAGCAGAATGGCAAGGACAAATAGCAGGTGTCCTACCATGTAAGAAATCTATGTAGAAGAAATTAGGATAAAGTATAGAAGCCTCATAATAGTTGAAGAAGCACATCATGATTCTGGTAAATATTATGAAATGTATTGAAAATTTTGGAATCATTTTTGGACGGAACTCCCATTTCCACTCCCTTTCTTATAATTATTACTGGCATTATTGCTTACATGCTATTCATCGCAAAGGTTTATCTTAAATAGCTTGCAACAAACTTTAATAACTCAAATAATTTACAAGACTCACTGATGAATGCAAATCTACTCATCTTTATTAAGAAACTGAAGTGTGTTGAACTTATATTCATGTCTTCGTAAAGACGTAAAGACAAACTATCTATTTGGTTTTTCCTTCAAAATTGAGAAAAAAGGCATTTTCATATAATCTGCCATCACACATGGAAAAGTTCGTCAATTGGGATTCACCATTCAATGGAAACCTCCAATTTGAAATTATACGGTTATAAAGTGTAACTGTAATAAATCCATCTCTGCATTCAGTTTGAAATTTTCAGGGGAAACAGTGAAGAGTTCATGACCACTAACACATGAATGTAGTTCTCAGACAGAACTCCGAGCTTTGATCCCCTGGTAGGTACAGGGTTCCAAAAGGGAACAAGGCCACCATCCAATCTGTCTCACTGAGGAAAATATTGGTGCCTTGAAAAATTCCAATTTAATGTCTATGATTTCAACCTTAAGAACTACATTCATACGTTAGTGTTAGAGCAAATACCAACCAAAACATGAAAAGAAACAAAAACAGAGCAAGACGACACAGAGATTTAACGTGGTTCACACACCAGTATGGTGTGCCACGTCCACGGGTGAAGGCGAAACTATTTCATTATGTAAATCGGAGAAAGTTACACTGGAGAACACTCAAAACGGCACTGCTGCTTTCTCCCTTAAACCCTAAAACGAAAACCCAAAATCTCTCACACCTTACAATAAAGCGGGTAAAGAATACAAATACTCCTCCATCGGATCAAGTTGGGTCGTACCACCCCCCAGAAGATCAATGATGGGCTCCTCCGCTACCATCACAGATCTCAGAAAAAGATCCATTCAGGTCACCACCAAAAATCTTGGAGTGGGTCATACTTCGAAACGGGTCCAAGAATTCGACACATACATAACAATTAGTGGTCATGAACTGTTCACTGTTTGACGTTTGGCCGCCTTCGTGTTAGGAAAATAGAAAAGAAGACGACCCAATATCTAATTTCTGGAAAAGACAGCCACTTTCTGCAAATTAAGGGAAGTCATTACAACCTATGATATAAGGATTGAAAATCCCAACATCTTGCATAGTTCTAACAGTCAGATTAGTAAGACATTTTAATCAATCTCAATAAAACAACAGAAACCATGCATGATTGGAACATGGGTATTTAGCAGATTCTTCGGATCTTAAACCTTTACAATATATAAATCAAGTTCTTCAAATGAAACAACCGCCACAAGAAAAAAATTGCATATATAATAATGAATTTCAACCTTGTGATTAAGCATGATTATCTAAGATTCCTACCAGAAGAGGGGCAATATACCTGCGATCAAATTATTAAACGTTAAACTTAGAAGATGACGCATGACCCATCCTAAGAACCAGCAAAAGTCCCAAATCGAAAAGCAAGAGCATGCCTGGATTAACCCAAGTCGCCCTACTCCATCCTCGTGGCAATCTGATCCCACGCTCTTCTCTCTCGAGCTCTCAAGATGGTCTCTTTCATGCCTTTCATGGTTTTCATTGGAAGGAGAGGAAAGCTGTTTGTTCCTTGCTGCGAACAAAGCTTCTTTCTTTTTTTAGGCAATCACTATCACTATCGTACACGTAGCCTATATTTATTAAAACTATCCCATCTAAAACCTTTTTTCTAATATTAATATTACTCTGCTTTTAAACTTTTACATCTCCTTCTACCCTCATGTTTTTAAATATCCAAATTGCCCTTCCTTTTCACCTAGTAACCTGCCAATCTATTTAACTTACCATTAATCTTCTACAAAGCACCCACTAGTGGATATTTGAAAAAAAAAATTTAACACGCTTCCTTTGCCAAAGTGGCAAACCCAATTGTTATTTTATTTTATTTTTTTCTTTCTGTTTGAAATCATATTGTTGGATGAAGCATCTTTCACGTGTTGAGCGTGCAGACCCGAACTGCAAAAGCACGACAGAATTAAGTACTGCAGAGGATTTTTATTTGAACATAAACATCAATACCCCTACAATGATTCTGATCAAATGTGAGGTGGTAATGGGGCAGGTTTGAGCATATGACACCCATGTTCTTCTCTCAAGAAATTTTAGAAACTACAATACACATCGATCTAAAAAGAGAATGCCTTTTGGTTTGACCATTAGTTTGTCACAACCAAATCAAGGCATTTTTAAGCTAATCTAGGTGATAACTATGACAATTCATCAACCAACCCATTTTAGTTAGTTTTACTCATTTTTGTATGGAAACAACTTTATTGAGAGGATCACAAACCGAACCTCATACTTCGTCCATTCTGTTCAGTTTTTTTTTTGGTAGATCCATTTTGTTCAGGTTACTAAACTACAAATAGGTCATAGAAGTTTAAAACTCAACAAAACTTTTACAAGTAATATGCAAATAGGCTTTAAAATAATTATTAATGAGTAATTGCCATTATAATTGTTGGATTATTTACATTTTATGTATGTGTCGATCAAACCCAATTTAATTTGATTAAATTAATTATTATAATTTCATATTCATGTGTTTGTTATGATTATCTCGATAATGTGCAATTGCCCATATTTATCGTTACTTGTTTGTAACTATGGGCAGACTTAGACACTCTGTTTTAGGGTTGTTGCATTATATATTTTCCTAATAGAGATTAACATGAAAATATAAATGCAGACACTTAGTTGTGTTGAACTTTGTGATCCATCGAAATTTTCAATTTAATTTATCATCATTATTTTCACAAGTAAAATTTTCAGTAGTTACTTTTCCCACATCTGAGAGGCACTTATTGTTGCGTTTATATTTTATGCAATTGTAGTGTTCCAATGATTGATCTCTACTGACAGGACTGATTACACACCAAACGCTCATTGTGTGGGATATATGCGTGAATAGGAGTGACCCTCAATAAGGTTTCCACAACCCAAAAGAGTGAACATCCAAGTATTGACTTGTCAGTCTATGATTGGTTGGAATCTGAGCCTCGATAATATTAGTTTATAATATTTGAAAGGAGTTGCAAATATTTTGATTAATCATTGGTTATGACACTCGCGGTTTTGATTTATAATGCACTTGCTTTTTAACGAATTATTCAATTCGATACTTGTGAGCGTGCATTATGGATGTTGATAGTGCGAGGCAAAGTGTAATGAAAATATCTATAATAGGGGATTTTCAGGTTACACCATTGATAGGATTGTCCTGTTGTGCAATTAATGATCACCCTTTAGGATCACATCACGTGGTTAGATCTCGTCAGCCTGTTTGGAATCTTCAAATTAGGGTTTTTCTATTTAAGAGAAGCTTTCATTATCACCTACAATTCTGACACCCTCCAATTCCCTACAATCCCTCACATAGGAGTGAAATGACCACTTACCCATTGCCTTGGGAAGTGTGTCCAGGCAGTGGGTAAGTGGTCATTTCAACTCCCATGTGAGGCATTGTAGGGGAATTGGAGGGTGTCAGAATTGTACGAGATAAAAATTCAGCTTTAGCCTAAATTTAGTTGCACACATTACTTTGTTTTTAAATTAAACTTGAGAGCAAGAGAAGGGGAGTTTTCTTCTTCCTCAAGTACGAAGAACAAAGAAGATTTGGGGCTTGAAGGGAATTAGTAGACGATGATTGAGTGAACGTGTTGCAATCCTTTGGAGGAGTGTGCCACTTGAGGTAACCCTAACTCCTATTCTTGTGTTCTATGTATGCTGTTTATTGAGATCCAAGACTGTAAATTTTTTGTAAGTTGATATCATATCGATTGCGCTTCCGCCGCCACTTTCAATAGCATCGATAGTAACCAACATGACTTCATGCTAGTTGGCTCGCAAAGCATTTGATAGTACTAAGAGAAAATTGTCTATTTTAAATCAAAACTTTCACTCCCAAACTCAACTAGCAGAATATCCATAATAAATTGAAAACTTGCTCATCATACTCCTTTCCTTGTGATTTGCTTTATTGTACGGATTTGATTGAAAGATCAAACCAAGGATATTACAAAGAATAAAAGCTATAACAACACGATGAATTCTCAATGATTTTAGTATTTATTGTTTATAGATCTATTTATATTGAAGTCTTTTCTAATTAATCTGTCCGGGAGTGTGATCTATGCCAGCACTCCCATGAGTCTCTCTCTCTCCCCTCCGCATATGAAAAAACACCTTTGCTCTCTTATTTTGAGGAGGAGAGAGACACTTGTGAGTGGTAGCATAGACCACATTCCCGAACAAAAAACTACTTCCCATTAAACAAATGGCAAGACAAAAAGATATAACACATGTGAGTGACAATGTAGGCCACATTCTACTAGTTTCTTTGTTTGGTGCATATAGACATACATATCAATAAAAATTTCCCCCTTATAAAATTAAAATAAGTAAATGTGGCACAATTAAGACATATTATTTAGTAGTAAAACCTGGAGTTTATTCACTCCCCACAAAAAAAAAATGCCTGGAGTTTTAATTTTTTATTTAAAACTATAATAGGGATAAAAAAGTTGTGTAAATTCACCTTGTTCAACTTGGAATATGATTTCATTTCAATTTTCAATATATCGGTGGCCTTATTTAGATTCCCTTATTTTCATTTCTTTTTAATTTCGTTTCTATTTTTATATTTTCCTATTTCCTCTTTCTTGTTTCGGAAGGTTAAGGGATTTGGGTTCAGTGTTGGTGGTCAAGGTGGAAAATCTTTCCATTGATTTGACCTTGGTTCGAGTTACATCCTTTGTTATACTAGTTTAGGTGAAGTAGAACATCATTATTAGTAGTGCAATCAAATACCAAAGAATCTTCTTTTTTTTCGCGTACACTCCTCAAACTACCAAAAGGAAAAAATATATATTTTATGGTCGTGTAAATCGTGTATGTGAGAGGGTGGGAGTTTTAAGACATTAATTAATGGGTGGAGATTTATGATTTTTCCAACTCTTTGTGAGTGACCCTCTCACATACACGGCTTACACAACCATGTATGAAAACTTTCCCCTATTTTTAATTTGGGTGAAAGAAACACCCATGAATCTACCGTCATTATTACTCTCCCATATTTTTAAAAGTACAAAATACCATTCACTATCATTTAGCATCCATCCAAGACAATAATAAACATCAATGAGGGAATTCTTCCTTCACCACAGGTGAAAAAAACCTTGGTCCTTGTACCTTTCTAATTGCAAATATTCATTTTCCTCTTGCAGTTTGATGAGGAACTATGAGAGAATGGTACATGCATGTTATACCTTTCTTCCTTCTAAAAGTTATTCCCCCAGTTTAATGGTACTTCATTTTCCTAGTATGTATGAAAGATTAAAAAAATTTTATATTGTGAAGTGTGACTCAGAAAACATATGCTTATATCAACTAGTGTTCAGATTCATATGCATTCCCTCTCACATTCCACTTATGGACCCTTTATTCTATATCCTTGTTAAACCCCTTACTTAGGGCTGCAATAGGGTTGGGTTGGGCCGGGCTTTTTAAAACCCTAACTCAACCTTGAGTTCCTTTAGCTGGGCCCAGGTCTGGCCCGGCCTTGACTTAGGGCCTAAAAATCCAACCCTGACCTGCCCTCGGGACCGGGCCGGGCTGACCCTATTTGGTCCTAACCATGGGGCGTGACAACTATGGTGCTATATTCATTCTTTTTTTGTTTGGATAATGATCCTTACTGTTATTTTAGTTCATATCAAGCTGTTCCACAATTTTAATGGTCATCAGGCTGACCTTTTAGATAAGGTATTTTAACCATATTGTTTGAAATTATATCATTTTATCCTAGAGTACCATGGGCTACTAAGGATGATGTAAGTACCTTCCTACTAAAGTAATACTATATCTCTTATTACGCGCGAAACTACATTTAGGTTGTCATAGTGATAAATCAACTGGAATTACCTTTAGGAGATGCAGTGGCTAGGCTGGGGGAGAAGAAGAAGAATACAAGGTCGGGCTGGGCTGGACCGGGCTCAGCCCAAGGTCTTACCCCTGACCTGGCCCGGCCCTGACACAAGGGCCAGAAATTCCCAACTTGACCTGCCCTCAGGGCTAGGGTATCTCAGCCCAAGTCCTATTCGGGTTTAGGATAGGCTAGGGCAGCTCGGGCCGACAAGGCCAAACTTGCACCCGTACCCTTACTGGATGATTTGATTCCCCCACTCCAATTAGTGTGAAACTACACTTTGGCGTCTGTTGCGTTTGGTAACACTCCACAAAAATATTTTTGATGTTTTTTAGCTCCACAAGAACAGAAAAGAATAGATGGATTTGTTCAAAAGAGAAATTGATGGAGAAGAAGGGGTGGAAAAGACCCAAGTTGCAGCTGAATGGAGATTTGGATTTGTTCACGAGTTTATTATCTTATATATCTTTTCCAATCCCTTGTATTCACATCTGATGCAAGATGATGTATACATCAATTTGCTCAACTTTGATTCACGGCAATTGATAATTTTTCTTAGTAAACTCAGAAGAGTAGAACAGATTTGATCATACTGAGCTATTCTACTATAGTATGTTGCTCATAAAAAATATAAATAAAAAGCAAATATTTTATTTGATTTCTTGTTGTGAAATTAGGGTGTTGTAGAAATGTGAAAATTCTTATGTTAAAGTTTCTTCCAAACGCATTTCTGCGTGTTTTTTTTCCTAATTAAGAAGCATTCATAAGCCTGTTACCAAACACGCTAAACCACAGAAGTACTCAAGAGAGCAGAAACAAAAAAGAAGCACCTTCAGCTTAGAAACACTCTAGTGAAGCAAAAGTGTTGTCATACGAGGAAATGATCACTGTTTTTAAGGATCTGAATTGGTCCACACACCCACACTGATCTCTTCTGGACTAGATCTTTAGTGTAGTCAGAAATTTCTTTCCTTTCCAGTTCCTCTTGAACTCGATCAAATTCTCCTACACACAACAGTGTGATGTCCAAAGTTGAAGATTCTTACGAACATATCACGATGGCCTAAGAACTCGAGTAATACATCAGAGAACATGCTCAGTGAAGTCAATTAGTGAAATCCCACAAACCACAAGAATCTGAAGCACTCCATTGACTATATACATTAAAAGCAACACAGCAGTTTGTTACAATGAATGAGTCTTGAGTTCATTGCAATCGGAAAAATGATCACATGCTCCTTACAAATAAAGGCAAGCACTGTAATATACCCAACTCTCTGTACCAGTTCCTTGAATGGTTTATTTGAGGGCTGGACTGAGATTGCAATGGTTGTAGCTGTGAACAGACACCACACAGGGGATTTAATGTTTCTCCCATACATATCACCAGATGATTTTACAGAGCAAAGTGTTCTAAGCTGGAACAGCTTCACGGACGTTTCCGTTCTCTGATGGAACCAAGCTGTCGTAGTAATCGACCAAAACCTTCCATCCGCCCGGACACATGAAACCGTCAGGTGGGCTCTCGCTGTTCTTTGCAAGGGTTCGCATCTGTAAAATAACAGTAAGGATCATTTAGCAATGTGTTTCACTAGGGTCCTGCTACAAACTTGAAAATGTAGTTGAGTCCAGACTAGAGTTTCCAAATTAATGGGTGGTTAGAAAAGGAGTGCCCCCCCCCCCCCCCACCCCAACCCCCTCTCCCAAAAACCAGAAGGGCCATCACTCAGGGCTGTTGAGAAGAAACCAACCCTAGAGCCAGATGAAAGTCTGTCTAAATCAATGGGCAAGGTAGAAATAGAGTTAAGAGCCATGCCAGTATAAGATATTTCCCGGTACTAGTAAAAGGATCCTAATTGAGGCCAAAATTTTGGGAAATTGAACAGTTACCTTAGTGCCTGAAATAAAGAGGAAATCTTGTGGCCTTGATGGATCAAAGAAAGCCATTTTCCCCTGAGTCTTGTCATAGGCAGCTACCTGCAAATTTTTTTTCTTTCGAATTAGGATAGAAGGATTTATGCAAATTAAAATATCATGTTAAGAGCAGCAGTTAATAAGAACTCAGGTGTAAATGTGTAATCCTCGAAAATATCAGGAACTAGTGTGTCTAGCATACCCTGAATGGAAGGATGTTTAGACGCTGAAGTCCAGGAGCCATACTAAGCACCTTCTTCCCATGATCAGCATCGTAAAGGTCCCTCTTCTCAACAGGGTGGCTCATACCAGCTGGATCCCGACCCACAATGTAGTAATTAGCACCTGCATTTATGCGGGCTTTTGCATGCCACTGCACCTCAGTTGGACCTGCATAATGCATGGGAGAAGGGAAGATTGAAACCACTGTTGTCTCTGGATCCAAGATGCCGTCTTCAAGCACCTGAGAAAACAAAATCTCAGTCAAGCAGAAGTTATATTGGTCCACAATAGGGTTGTTTTGTATAGGAACAAATCAAGTTTCTATATAGAATGGTAACAGGTCAAAAGAAAAATAGAAATATAAGAAACCTTCTCATGTTGCTTCATTCTCCAACTAAGTGGCACATCATCTGCCTTTGTGAAACCTCCCAATGGGTGAAGCAACAATACAGGGTTCTTGTAACCCTTCTCCAGAAGCCGACGGCGAGTGTCAG
Organism: Telopea speciosissima; assembly: GCF_018873765.1. Taxonomy (NCBI): domain Eukaryota; kingdom Viridiplantae; phylum Streptophyta; class Magnoliopsida; order Proteales; family Proteaceae; genus Telopea; species Telopea speciosissima. The sequence goes on from NC_057925.1 coordinate 54,370,366, forward strand.
TCATAAGCAATGCATGGCCATTGTGAACAGGGTTCCTTAACTGGAAAGCAAACACTGCATCAGCATTGCGCCTCGTGAATTCGTCACGGAGTTCTGCAGGGGACAGGCGAAACCGATCAAGACCATCCTTGTACTTGATTGGCTCTATAACCTCCAAGTCGCCTCCGATAAGCCAGTTTCCGGCATTAGTTATCGCCTGTTCAACATATGGTAATCCAGGGGCAGTGGTTCCCCATGTTCTGGCTATTCGTTCTTCTTTAGGGTGTTTGTAGATTTCGATACTGAAACAGTATGGACAGTAGATTAGACCATCAGCAATCATAAAGCAGGTTATTTAGCAGATTGATATACTAACTAATCAAAGGCTATTCTATAATCCATTACAGTAGTGAAGTGCTTGCATTAATTTGCAAAACTATATTAATCAGATCACTAGAAATTAGTTCACCAAATAAAAGGATCACTTTTTTGTATGTGTAAAAGACTACCATCTGTTAATCCATTTTCAAATTATTTCAATTTTCCAAATCTCAAGTTCATGCTGTGGATTTTGGGTCTCTTTTAAAGATTTCCTCCCACAAAATATTATACCAATGCTTAAACATTTGGCGTTGCAGAGTTTTGCTGTTAGAGATTTCTGAGCTCCATACAAACTTTAGTTCCTAATCTTTTACTCGATAGAGGCAATTTAATCTACCAAAATTAGCAAATTTAGATGAAGAATCTAGTCTGTTGCTCAGAAACCAACACTACTTTGCTCAAAACCAAAACAGGAAGTACTAAACCTACACCTTCAATTCAGATATCAGATCATCAAAATGCATTTTCTATCTTTATAATCTGAATTACAAAAATTTTGCAGAAGAAAGGGGAAATATAAGAAAAGGCAAAAAGAAATCGACTTACTTGCTCAAAATGGCTACTGGGTTGTCAGCAGAGTCGAAAAGAGCGACCTTGGTCGATTCACCGATACGCTGCTTCTGAAAATCATCGATGGCAAGGACGATCGGCAACGACATGTTGGCGATGGAACCATCCTCGAGCCGAAGGCAATTGAAATGAAGAGTTTGGAGGAACTCGGATTCTCTCATGAATCCACGGAGCGGACTAGCCCACCCTTCACTGAGGACATGAACCCATTCAAGATCAATCTTCGATAACTTGATTCTGGGGATCGACATCGCTTCCTTCTTCTTCTCGTTCTTCTGAGGCTCCATAACGAAGAGCTCAACAAGCTTCCCTCCATCTGGTTCGATCAAACCGGAGGAAACACGAAGACGGTAAAGACTCTTCTTCTTTTCGTAGCGGGAATGAAGAGAAAGCGAAGAATTGAGATTGATATTCAACTGGGTTTTGCGAATTTGAGGGAATGAGCGAAAAGAGTCCGAAGATTGTACGAATTGAACAGCCATGGACGCCATTAGAGCTGAAACCGAAGCTTATTTTTTGCCTCACTTGCCCTTTTCTTTTTTAATAGCTGCGTCCGGAAGAGAAGGGTATTTTGGGAAATTAAAATAAGGGTAGTCTACAACAGTCAAGTGTGGAAAATGGTGACTTGAGATTCTATCGAATATAGGGTTTTGATGGATATAAATAGGGGGATGTTTGGGGAGGGGGGATGAACCTGGACGGGTTTTTGGTTTTTGTTTCTTCTTTCTTTCCCTTAACAAGTTCTTTCTTCCTTCTTTCCCTCAACAAGTTCTTTCTTCCTTCTTTCCTTTTTTGGTATTTGCATTCAAAGATGGATGGCGACTTACAGGTGGTGCTTTAGTATCATGGTTTGGGACCTCCAAATTGTATAACTTTTTAGGGAAAAAGTTTCCATCCAAGTGGAGATTCTTTTTCATGCCCTCTCACATGATGAACCATGGGAGTTTACATTAGCATTATTTAGACAAAATATGGGTCACTATCGAATGACTCTGTCTCCTGTCCTCTCATCGGTGTGATTTTCATTTTGGCACCATAGAAAACTTCTATCCAAATTTTTAATTCATCTGCCTCGAGTTTGATCACCGTAATTTAAATCTAAGCCAATGGAGATCAGGGCCCAAAACAAATAGGGAAAATCGAGTTCAAACTCAAAGTGACAAAGAAAATTACATAAACGTTGTTAAAATTCTATTATCTAGTACCTCTTGACATGGTGGTGGCTGTCAGTCCAAGGAGAGGTCACATATTTGACTCTTTCCATTGGATGTGTATATCTTGTTATTCCCCCTTCCTCTCCAGATAGAAGATCATAAAAAAAAGATCAAATGTGGATCCGATCATATCAGATCCAAATATTTCTTAATCGGATATTGATAACCTAAATGGATACAGATGCAAATCAAATTCGGATTTGATTTACATGGAGATCAAGACCCAAAACATTATATAAACTTTGTTAAATTCTAGGGAGAATGTTCTCTGGGCCGCAGCGTAGGTTGCGCCCAGGCACAAGGGCCTGCCATTCAGAGGGGCAGAGTGGTCATTGTGCTTACCCCCATGTGCTTGGGTGCAACCTGCGCTGCGGCATAGAGAACAACGCCCCTATCTAGTGCCTCTTGGTGTGGTAGTGGCTGTCAGTGTAGTAGAGTCTTGGCCTAAGTCTAGGGAGAAGTCATATGTTTGACTCTCCCCCAACGGATGTGTACATCGTCTTATTCCCCCTTCCTCACCTAATAGGCGATGACAACTTTTTTTTTTTGTTGCAATGTTCCAATTTTATGAAACCATGAGTATACTTTTTAATCATTTACTAAGTTATTGTGACTGGTTTAGAATGAAATTGCACTTAGAGAAGAGTGTAAGGGTCCTCCTTCATATAGTTCAAAGAAATTTTTTGGCCTAATGAAAAATCATCTCGATAGATCACATGTCAAATTTAATGATACATCTCAACCATATGATTCTTTTTTATCTGGAAATCAACCATATGACTCAATACATGACATTTTTTTTGCTTCTAGTTTTTTATGGAGAAAGTTTACTTGACTGCATTGTCAAGGAACTGTGCAGCCATCAATGGCCATAAATATTTACTCCTTATTTACAAATGATCGAAAACACCCTCCACTATTGCACAATACCTTAAGGGATCCGGTTCTCGGTATTTGGGATGTGTCGGTACCGGTACCAGTACCAAAGGTACCAATCCCAATACTGCTCCATTTAGTAAACGGGAGCAAACCTAGGTCTTGGTACCGATTATTAATGGGATGGGACGGTACCGGTTCCTAAACGGTTCTAGGCCCAGTAAAAAGTGAGAAGAATTTTAATGGTTCTGAGATGGTTCGATTACTAGAAAGTAACTTAGAATACGAAATCAAGATGAATTTCATGATTTTACTTCTTCAAACTACCCAAGATCACATGTAAGCTTTTCAAATAACGTCTAAGAATTACTGATGACGAAAAAATCAAGCCCATATATGGTTTTACTGTCATCACTAAATGATATTATAGAAATAGATCTGAATGTCCTTTAGCTGAAACTTCTATAAGAAAAAATACCACTCAAATACATCAAACTACAACCACAAAACTTCAACACAAGAATGAGAAATATACCCTTTGAAAGAGTACTAATTGTTTCAGTACCTTACCGGTATTTCGGTGTTGGTACCATTGGGAATCCCGTCCCAGAACCGTCCTGTCCCATTTATTATTCGGTACCAAAATCAAATTCCAGTACCGTCCATTTATTAGTGGGACGGTCTGATATCGGGTTTTAATGGGACCGTTCCCAGTATAAATGGGACGGTCCGGTACCGGGTTATAGCGGGATGGTTCCCAGTTCTGGTCCCAAATTGACACCCTTACTATAGGATTTTAATATAAGTCAAAACTACCTTTATGATATTCTCTCAAGCCCATCCTTCAGCCTCTGTGGCTGAATGAAAACTCAATTTTTTTTTTTTTTTTCAAATACTTTCAAAGGCAATATTGTGGGAAATTCCATGAAGCAAACCATATGTGTATTTTTATCTGCTCCATTTTTTGTTTACTCCATTTTCCCAAATTCCTCTAGTAGAGGGGAGTGGACCCCACCTAGGCAGTGTATTCAAACAGGGGTAAAATTATCATTTTTGCCCCACTCTATTAGAGGAACTTAGAGAAATAGATCTACCCATGAAAATGGAGCAGATAAAGGTCCACAATATGGTCTTTTTTAAATGATGAAACGTGAGAATTTTATAAGAAATTTTTTTTATTATAGTAATGGTGACCATATTTTATAATTACTCCCCCCATGTTGAAGAAAGTTACAGTTATTTCATAAAATCCACTTATGACATCACGCCTGACTGCAGCTCTTTTAGTATTGTTTATAGGCATGGGTATTGAAAATGTGATTTTATAACGTCTACAACCCATAGTTTTTAAACAGATCTAAATTCTGAAGCCCAGCCCAATAGGTAGGTACATCAAATGAACACAGTCGTCTTCCCGACCAGGTTCAGTCTATTACCTTAATACAAGCTGACGTAATGGCATTCCTTAGCATTCACCTAAAAGCCAAAAAAGGAGTTATGAGTCTTTCGAGGGGTCTATAGTGCGTCTGGCACTCTCGCCCGTTGAGTATCTTTGCGAGTCCGGATCAGCTCCACGTACGAAGACCTGAATTTTGGTTCGCATACGCTTATGAACTGACGCGTGTCAAAAAATAGGCTGCCTCTTCAAATTTTGTAAAATTTTTATTGAAAAAAGATTGGCATATTATGGGATTGTCCAACCATATGTTTGTCTCTCTCCTCTTTTTTTTGTGAAAAGATTTCCTACCCATGATTTTCTTGGATCCAGATCCTTTACAGCGCGTTGCCTGTAGCGGCTTGAGCGGTGTAGACACAATCACGCATGCAATGACCATCTTACCCCCGCTAGAGCAAGGCACACGAGTAGGGGTAAGGTAGACATTGCATGCACGACTGTGTCTATGCCGCTCTGGCCGCTCTGACCGCTACAGGCAACGCACCGTAGATGATCTGAACTGGGTTTCCCCTCCCTCCCATATGGCTGCCGTCTACGTCCAACCCTTGCCCTTTTTGTTCAATCTGTCTTCTTCTTCTCAATTTTTATTCAATTATTTATTTATTTATTATTTATTAATTCATACTGTCTCATCTCTTGTTTTTAAGGGGAAAAGAAGACTGTCACGCTGCATGGCGTCTGTGCCAAACACAGTAAGAAGCAAAATGAATGCCCCGACCCTGTGAAATGAAAAACCCCACCCATTTTGGATGTGCCCCCATGTGTTCTCTCATTGGCCCCTGCACCGGTGCAAGAGCCATGTAGTCTAGCAAGAATTTGACTCACTTTTTTTTAATATTAATCCTTGTCTCATTCATCTCTTCTTCTTTTTGGTCTCAAGTCTCAACCACCCTCTATCATCACCATCTCTACGACTATCCTCCCATCTGCACCCCACCTCTATGAACCATCCGCTCCCTCTCCCACTATCACTCATGCTGCAACCCCTGCGACCACCCCCACCCCACCCATTTCCCTTTGTTCATCCCCCACCACACCATCCCATCTAGGGGTGTAAATGAATAGCCGAAATCCGTTTCCTTATCCATTTAGCACTATCCGAATCTGTTCGAAAGGTAAACGGATGCGGATACGGATAGGTTATAGCTATCCGAAAAGCTATATTTACACGTAAACGGATAAAATATCCGATCTGTATCCGTGTCCGTATCCATTTAGCACTATCCGAATCCTTCCGATAGCTAATTGGATGCGGATGCGGATATAGCATTATCCGAGTCGAATCTGATCCGTTTACAACCCTAATCCCATCCCACCCCTACTTTGTTGTCCTCCTCTGTAACATCTCCCAAAACCACACCCGAACCCGCTTCCTTGGCTTCCGCAAATAGTATTGCACTCTTCTATGCACATTCGTTCTACAAAATTGTGCTCATACTAAACAAACTTAAAGAAGAAGAATAATAGTAAATTCCTTAGACACACACACACACACACACACAGGAGGAGAGTATTCCATTGACAAGGCGGCTATTGAGAAGATTCAGCTGAGTTTGCTTTCTAAGAGCGACTGCTTGGTTTGGGGAGCATCTAAAAATGGCCACTTCTCGGTTAAAAACGCATACCATCTCCTCTCAAATCAATTGGCTGATAAGGAAGTCCAGAAGCCCGCTTCTTCTAAGACCCATTCTTGGGATGAGGTCCCTAGTGATGTCTGGAAATTGATCTGGTCGAGTCATACCACTCCAAAGGTTAGATCCTTCCTTTGGAGGGCTTGCACGGGTGGGCTAGCCTCGGCTACTGCTTTGCATGCTCGACAAGTGCCTATTGACACTTACTGCCGTAGATGTGGTTCTCAGGAGGAATCTATCGAGCACATTCTTCTCCATTGCTCTTACGCTCGAGCCGTTTGGTTTGGCTGTGACCTTCATTCTCTAATTGATCATAATAGCAACAGCAGGCTGCATCATTTTCTGAGTAATTGGAGAGCTGTTTCGGCTAAGGGGAAGAAGACTTTTAAGGATATCACGACCCTGTGCTGCCTTGTACTTTGGTAGTTGTGGTCTGCAAGGAATGATTTAATTTCAATGGCAAGAACTGGTTGGGTGAGGAGGTAATCTCGATGGCTTAGAGGTCGTGTTTTTCTTCTTTGGAGGCCTACAAAACCTCCTCGCCTCAACCTTGCACTACCAGGACGGTTGTTGAAGGTGAGCGTTCCATCTGGCTGCCCCCTGATTCGGGTTTTCACAAGCTTAATTGCGATGCTTCCTTTGATCCGTCGTTGAAGCGTAGTGGTGTGGGTTTTTTGATTTGTGATCACTTGGGCAGATGTAGTTTGGCGGTCTCGAATCCAGTTCATTTTGAGGATATTCTTATAGGGGAAGCGATCGGTATCAGGGAAGGCCTCTTGGAAGCTATCTCGGAGGGTAACCTCTCTATTATGGTCGAGAGTGATAACTTGACCATAGTAGGTTACCTTAGGGATCCTCTAAAGCAGCCAGACTTGAGAGTTCTGCCGATCATGGATGACATCAGACACATTGTTTCGTATCTGGATGTTTGCTCTTTTCACTATGTTCCAAGGACTGCTAATTTAGTAGCAGATTGCCTTGCCAGGAGGGCCCTATCTGTTTCGGGGAGGATGGTTTGGCCCAATTCCGATCCCTGTCTATCTGAATCTTTGTTCTCAGATGACAGGAGTGTTCCCCGGTCTTCGCAATAAATTTCTTTCAGACCAAAAAAAATATATAATTAACATTTAAATATATAAACCTCGATTCACTCTCTTTTGTAGATAATGTGGGACTAAAGTTCTCAATCACAATTGCTTTGTGAAAAACAAAATTGGGAAAGTCCTTGCGGTTCAACAACTACATGAGACAAAACAAGCAAAAGGTGTTTCGATTTGAAATTTATTTAATGCAATTTTTATGTGAAATGACATGATTTATTCTCATTGAAAAAATAAATAATAGCATATTACCTTCAAAGGAAAAAAAATAATGTTACAACTTCATAGTTCACTAGTTTGGATACAATAAGATTTTCCCTCCATTTAATAGCAAAATTATTAATTTTAGTAAGCTGAAAACCAATTTGGCAATTTAGCCATGGTAACTATGTTCAATATTGTCCAAGTCACTAGGACCAGAATTGATCCTTATTAGAATGTTAAGGTATAAGTCTGCAGGGAATCTATTGCCAATTTTAAGTAGCCCTAGCTTTATTGAATTTAGCAGATTAGAGGTCCTCCAAACACTTAAGAGACCATTGAGGCCCCGTTTGGTTGCACTTCAGTTCCCAGAAATAAAATTCTATATGGAATCTTGTGAACCAAACAGAGCTTTAAGGGTGTTTTGGTAAACATCCATGCATGGCCACCTGACGGGCCAATCTCAAAAAAGCCCAAGTGTTGTCTTCCTTTTTGTATGACTCTGGACTCCGTGGGAGCCCAAAATTATTGGGCCAAAGTTACCTAATTAAACCATCTACAAAGGGATCATCCTGATCCATCCTGAAAATCAGTCGAAAACTGGTCGAAATCGATCAGATTCTGCTTGAAACCCAATAAACCTTGAATGGATCACCTGCTCTGGAATATAATTATCTAATTCGGATTCGAAAGTTATTCGGATGGAGAATTTTTTGGAATCATTCGTTCGGTTAATTTAAGGATCTGATAAAAAAAAATCGAGTAAAATAAAATTTGGGTTTGGATTCGGGGGTTATTTGTTTACCCCAAAAAAAAAAAAAAAAGGGCAAAAAATTTGCAGATGTCATTTTTAATATTTGTAGTACATGTATTACAACACATATCATTAATCACAAAGCATAATAAAAATGCAAAATCATAACATTCAATCCACTTAATACAATCATCATGCAAGATGAATTTTAGGTGTGCTCAATGTCTAAGGTTTTACCTTTAAAAAAAAAAAAACAAAGAAATGTCTAATTTGGATCCCATCCTAGACAGATGTAGAGATTCTAATATCATGAGATGGACCCAAGTCCAAGTCTCTAAAGGGTTTACCCAAAAAACTGAATTGTTTAATATGGAGCCCATCCTAAATAAATTTAGATTCTTTATATCATAAGATAGATCAAAGTCTTTATAGAAATTATCTTTTGGTTCATGCATCCAAACATGCCTTAGAACTACTATTTTAATAATATATATTACGTATTAAAAAGGATATAGAATTCAGTTCGTCTGAATTTATCGTGTTATTTAAAAATGGTCGAAAAACTCGCAAGTTTTTTTCCCTCGAATTTTTGGCTATGATTTGTATTCATCCAAATTATTCATCATCCTAGACAATTAAATGATTAGAGTACATCTCATAATAACTAGCTTTATGTTCTCACCAAAACCTTTGCAGAATCCTAACTCTCGGTTTAGTCAAAGAGAGCTAGATAATCTTATAGCCTAAGTAATGTTTCATCTAAAACTGAATTTTGAATTGTTAAAAAAAGAAGAAAAAAAAAGAAAACATATTTGTACGTATTATAATAGGATGGCTAAAACAATGTTATTTAACTATTCTTTGCAGCCAATCATTACTAGAAAGGAGGGTACGTAATTTTACAACATAGTAATTTAGTACTAAATCAAATAATCATTTATGTTTTGATCGAAAATCAGAAAAACATGAAATAATAGAAGGGAGACAACCCCTATAAATAAGAAAGGTCCTCGTAATTTAGGCCCAAAATTTATAGACATGTAACAATAGAAAGGAGGCAACCTTTATAAATAGACTTACAATTGAAGTTTGGTTGGGCATCTGGTACCCAACCAACATCTTCCAAAGTGAAATATTCATATTAATTAAAATATTTATTTATTTTTATTTTTCCCAATGGGTCGTTCCTAAGTAGGAGATTCCCATTAATTAAATTGCATACATTTTTTATTTTTTCCAATTTTAAATATATATTTTTTTGGTTTTTAAAAGCTTATCAAATAAAGCCGAATTATTCGTTTAATTAGGATTTGATAAATTTATGCTTTATTTTTTTCTCATAGGGGGAAAAAAAGTCATATTCAGTTTGAATAATTCTTATTATTGGATTCTACCAAATAATTCGAGAATTAGTCAAAATAAATAAATAAAATAACTATGATTTGGAATGATAGGAATCGGCCGAACTCACCCGATGTGATTCCGATTTTTAAATCCGTGACTGGTCTGGAATTGTCAGAGAGAGAGAGATCGGTCAACAATGCAATAGTAAAGCGACAAATGATCATAAAAGCGTACCCAATAGCCACAGTTGGGATCATATTCTGACGCTATGATATGATATGAGATCCGACATTGACAAACAAGCGGTGGGGCGTTACTAACTTTCCATTTTGTTCTTCTGTTTTTTTATATAATAATCTCAACTGTTAAAACAAATACAAATAAAAAATTAAAATAGAACAAGATGACAATGAGATTTAACATAGTTTACACACTAATATGATGTGCTACGTCAACGATCAAAACTAAAGATGTTTCACTATACAATTAAAGAATCATACTGCGATGGTGAAGCTATTCGGAATGTGCGTCCTAGAATCGATGCAACGACCATCAAGAATTTTATTGGGTCGCATGCATATTTTGACTTTTCCTATCTCCCAGGGTCGTGTCTGGTATGCGGCATAAAAAATGATGTCTTTTTTTTTCTTTATTGCTGATGTATTATTTTTTTTATGGCATATTCGTGCATGCGCTTCATTATGTAAACTGTGTTTACAACGAGTTTCCTTGGGATGTGATTGTTACTCATTCCCTCCTCCGATTGGTCCCGTCTATGATATGTATGTCAGGACCATATGTCTCTCACTGGTTTCTGAACCCTGTTAGTTTTGAAATTTTGTATATCACATGTCAACCATCTACGTTATGTTTCTTGTTTTCTTTCTTTTGGTGTTGGGCGTGCATGAATGAATAACCCCGCTTTCTACCAAAAAAAAAAAAACAGAATCATACCGAGGAACACCCAAACCGATATTTCACTATGCAATGGAAGAATCATACCACAAGACCACCCAAATCTCACTCACTCTTCAACAAGACGGGTAAGACATATAATACTCCTCTATTGGATTGGGTCGAACCATACTGCGAGGGCTTGCTACCATCACATATCTCAGAAAAAATCTTATTTCTTTTACCAAAAAAAAAAATATTATTCGGATCTCCACCAAGATACGGCAGAACAGATTAATCTAGAACACACATAACATCAACTGTTACGAATGATCCATTCATTCCCAGAAGAGGTTAAAAGAACTTGAAGAGATGAACTCAGTACGTAACTCTAACCGCATGTATCTTGGATGATCACCTAATGGCTAATGATTTTCTGCTTTGAATGCCAAAATACCATTACTTTTTCTCTCTTGGTGTCTTTCCGCAAGTGGGCTCACTCACCACTTTTGGTCAAATCTAATCCTAAGACCCACTTTTCTTTACTTTTGATGATGTTGAAATTAAGACAGTAAAAGAGGAATTTTTATCCGCTCCTGTGCCATCGTGTGGTGCAATAGTGATCCTGTATGCATAGCGGGTCTCACTATACACACATGGCCATTGCTGCACTGCATAATGGCACAGCAACCTGCAGTGCGCAGCAGCGGATAAGGTCCGTAAAAGAGGGTTTGGTGGAGCCATGAAGTTGAGTCGCTCTCCTTACCGCTTTTGCAGTCTTTTCAAGAAATCATGGCTTCTGCATTTTGAAAATCCATGATTGAGTTTTGAATGCGCCAGTAACTCATCCCTATCTCCATCACCCACCAAACTTTGAACCGTTTATCAAAGGAAACACACTAGCTTAGATCATCTGAAAATGGACATTAAAGCTGTTGTTCTCGTCTGTGTTGTAAAGTGGAATGAACCTGTTTGTATTTGGTTTGTTGCTAGTAACACCATGAACTTTGTAATGTCACTATAACGCTTTGGTGTTGGTACATGCCCTTTTGTAACATTTTGCAACTAGAGGGGTGGCAATGAAATTTAACAATCCCACACCACATGTTTGTTGAATTGTCCAACTCAAAAACTAAAGCTATTGGGTGGAAAAAACCAACTTCTACAAGTGACCCTTAAAAACCAGCTGTTAAAGAGAGGTATTCAAGTCTTGCTTTAATACCATTTGTTGGGATTTGAATAGAACTGGCACTTAAAAGCTAGCCGTTTAAGGGAAGAGTATCAAAATGTGAGATCACTTACTTTTTTGCGTAGTCTGCTCACGATTCACGAGTTTGATCAAGACAATACTTCCAAATTAAAGTTCCAATAACCCATCTTCTATTATCGGATATTGATCAGTTACCAGTCACCAGTATGCTTTGGCTCTTAGTTACAAACCCAAAGACAAATACTGGAAGTACTCCTCAGTCCTGTGGTAGGCAAGCAGAGATGAACAGGAACTTTAGCATATATGTCCCCTACAGAGAAGCTTTCGCTTACCGTTTTGGTACAGTAGAAACTGTTCAAACCTATAACTAGCAGAGCATGACATATTGTCTTACTCTTACATTGCTAAGAAGAAGACGAAGCTCATCAATATGGATAAATACTAGCAACAGTAGCACTTAACCTGTCGTTCCCTTACTCATGCCTCATTCTTTCACTTATTCTTTTACTATAAGGGCTGCCTTACTATAATTATATTTTTCTGGTTTTTATTGAATTCCCATTCAACTTTTGGTTTCACGAGAGACATTAGCATCCAAGTAGTCTCTTGCAGAGGAGATAAACGTACCAATGTACCATATCTGTATTTCCAAGTTATGTTTTTGGTTTCAGAGAGAAGCAGGGAAGAGAGAAAAAACAAACTCTGTTTTATAGCCTGCAGAGAGATGGATAATGGCACAGACCCACTTCATTTCTCTAAAATTTTTTCTGTTTGGAGAATACCTACAACCAACCACACATACCCATCTCTCTCTCTCTCTGTGAAAAAAAGAAAGAAAACAAAACAAAACATGGGTTTTGATGATATCTTCTTCTTCTTCACCAAGAAGTAAAAGAGGGTTTGGCCAGAGAAGTTTGGTTAGGGAAAATCCTATACAAGTTATAGCTGTTGATGGCTCTGTAGTCCAAACAGTAGAGCGGTCCATAAACTCCACAACGCACAAATTTTCCCTTAAAATATAAGAGAGAATGAAGTAAAAAATATATTTTTGGAACACATGAATCAAGATGAGTAACACGCGTGCTTCATTGTCATTCTCATTCCCTACAAAATAAAAGAATGTTCTCAACAGGAACAAACCAACCACATAACAAGATGATCAACACGCGTGGATACATTTATTTTCTGCTATTCTTCCTTATTATCTAATTGACCAGCCATACTCAATACCATCACTTTCTCTTGATCATTCTTTTTATTTAATTTAATTTTCTATTTGGTTATGCACCGAGAGGCACCTTCTCCCCCACATTCTCATCTTCCTTGTGGAGAATTTGCACTCTTATTGAGGATTCTCATAGCTTATAGAGACTAGATAGGGTAATTTTGTGGGCAATAAGCTCATGTAATTGGCCTTGCTAGGCCTTCCTTTTTGGTTCCTTTCTTGTGAGAGATGATGTAATTGGCCTTGGCCATGGCCTGCTCTTTGTCCTTAATGTGTTAGGCTTTTACCAATATGTCTCATATCCATGAAATTTATATATAAATATAAGATGTTTTATTCAGTTTCCGAGGTATCCCATTTCTAAAGTGGTTGCAAATGATGCCCACCTCATGTTTGTATAATTGACACTTTCTGTCTTCCCTTGTTTAGTTCCTTATTTTATTGCCTAATGCCTTTGAAACTCTTTTATCTATTACTAATCACACTTATCTAGACGTTGACCTATAAGAATGATCATATAAGCCTTGTTATTTTTATGTGTTTGATCGAGTTAATATTCATTGAGAAAATCTTACATAGTGGACAGCTAGCTTAAGGCTAGTGTAGTAAAACCTAGCCCCCAGGAGGGTTCGAGTTCAAGACCTCCTATTCCTCATCTATTCTATGATCTCCCCCTCCCCCACTATTCCACCAAAAGAGAAAAACCTTACATACAATTGCATTACTATAAACCAAATCAATTACAATATTTTCTTGCTGGTACATGATGAGTTAGGAAAAGAATCTAATCCCTAATAGGAAAACCCAAGGATAACTTTAAAAATTATCATAACATTGTGTATTAGTTTTGCATTATATATAGATATACTGTGAAACCCTGACTATCACAATTACATTGTGCAACACAGTATCCGCGGCTCTCTGTCTTCTCTTGTGATTTAGTGCTCACTTCTTTTCTACCAGTGAGTGATCAAGGCTTTGGTGAAAACCCAATTGATCGTGGAAGAGTTTGCATTCAAGAAAATTCAAAATTATACGTGTGCGTGAGATTCAATGCGAAAGGGGTAAGATCGCATGGAGGCTTCGCGCTTGTGAAGTTTGAGATAATGATCAAAACCATAGTTTCGTATTTGAGATTGAATGGTTTCTCCAATCAATTGTAACGATTCATTTGCTTCCGTCGAATCGTATCTACAATTCTTTCATTATGCACTCTAGGAGTATTATTATTGTTGAATGTAATGGCTGTATTAAGGTGCCCCAATCTGCTCACATCCAACTATGGTCTAGGTGCAATCCCACATAAGAGCACCATTTTTTTTTATTCATCCATTATATTTTCTTTAGAAGTTAGAGCAACAAAGGGCTAGAAAAGATGAGAAGCATTACATAGTCTATGATCATTTACTTAATTTTTTTTCATTAAATATGATCATTTACTTAATAACTATTTGGAAATTGAATATATAGCATTAATTTAGAGATGACTATTAGGGCAGGAAGCCAAAAACTTGAGCAATGAGAAAACCTATATGTGCTCCACCTTATTTTCTTACAAGGGACACTCTGGTGGAATAGAGTCCAAATTAAACCCTTTTCAAAGAATTAAAAAAAAAAAATGTATATAGGTATACAAAACAAAGGAAAAGCCAAATGAAGAAGCAATAGTGCAAAGGTTAAAAGTAATTTGTCATGAATTTATCATGAGGGTACCACTAGTAATTTGTGATTGCTTTTTTACTAGGGCTTTGTGTCTAGACCCATCTTCATCTTTTAGTGCTAAATAGGGACCCCATGTAGGCTCTGTTAAGCAGTAATGGTATACAAGTACACAACTTTCTTCTTTTTTAGCTCAGTAAGTAAATAGGGACCCCATGTATAAAAATAAAAAAAAAACATTTTATCCACTTAATCATGTCTCATAGCTCAGTAAGTAATAAGGGTTTTGAGGAAAAATGCCAATAATGGGGTGGAGGAAGCAACCCCATAGAGGGCTTTTGTTACTCTTTTCTGTTTCTCTAGTAAGGCCCTTTTGTCTAATAAAAAAAAAAAACAGCCCTTCAAAAGGAGGAACTTTGGATTTAGACTCACTGGGTCACCACTCACCACCCAAGACAGTCCCTACTTTAAAATGGGTAGAATCATAGTAGCAATGTATGTGGGATCCCACCACACGCACTCCTCTTCTAACTTGGGAAAACGAGTCTCTTTGAAACTCTATATCTCTCACTCTCTCAAATATCCCCCTCTCTTGTCCACAATAACAATAAAACAAACATAAGCAACCAAAACAAAACAAAATAGGCCCATATAATCCCCCCCAGTTCTACCTTGTTTTCTACATACAAAATAAGAAGCCCAAATCAAAACAAAACAGGTCCATACTCCCTCCTCCTCCACACATCTTTACCTCTGCACTACTCCTAAGGAAGTCATGATTTTGTGTGTTTATTACACCCTGATGCCCTAGTTCTTGTGTGGCCCCCATGCTATTATGAGGACTGGACTATCCCCTGTTTTCTTCTCAAACTCATGAAGGATTGAACTTTAAGGCATATCTATTGTGTGGGCACTATCTGTTGAAAGTACAGAACTTACAGAATTAAGTCCTAACACTCAAGTGTGTACGTACACGTGGCCATTGGGGGCCCTCCCATGAACAGTCCAAGACAATCCAACGGTGTAGACATGAGGACTTGCCACCATACTCATCACAGCATAACTTGCAATCTACAGTAACAAAACCCAACACCCTATGATTCTCATCATCCACTTGGAACCGACCGTTGTACCCATTTGGGTTCATGAGTCTCTGGGCTTTGGTATGCATTGAAAGTTGTGACAGAGAGTGTGTGTGTGTGAGAGAGAGAGAGAGAGAGAGAGAGAGAGAGAGAGAGAGGGTCTGCAGGAGGGGAGGTGCTGAGGGAACTGCAACTTCGAATTATTCTTCTTCTGTGTATGATTGCTTTTAATCCTTTCTAGTTCCTCCGGATTGTCTTTCTCACTGGGTATTTTTAATCTCCGCATGTTACGTCCCCGAGGCTGTGTGGTCAGTCCAAAACCAACACTGATATGTGTGTGTGAGAGAGAGGGAGAGAGCGCAAAGGCAGGCCCTCTCAAGCCTTTTACACGTGATAAAAGAAGGAACACCAAATGCAATTGCATGCGTGTATGAGATATTCATAAGCTAACTCTGGGTCTATACGACTCTATCTGAATCCAAACAACCCAGCTTTAGTTTCCCCTTTCAATTCTCTTTTTACCGCTTCAGGTTCTTTGGCAACTCTCTTTTAAGCTTGTCTTTGATTATCCTTTTTTATCCTGTTGGGTTTCTCCACTTTTTATTAAAGAAGCGTTTGCTAAGAGGTGATTCGGTGAATGAGAGCTATCATCTTCATGGTAAATGAGTTGGTGGTACGTTTCAATTCTGGGTTATTCTGCGTTTCATCCCCACTCTATTTTTTCCCTTATTGTTTTGGAGTTCTTATAATCGGTTTTTTTGCTGGTAAGAGTTTGTTGGGTTTTTTTCTCAAAATTTCTTTTCTCCTCCCTGTGTCTGGCTCTGGGTTCTGGTTTTTGGAGTTCTCCATTTTTAGGAGGAAGTGCTGCGTGTATTTATAGAATTTATATGCGTTTCTGTTATTGTTTCTGACATCGCAAATTAACACATGTGTGGAAGATTGGAACTTAAATGAAGGGTGAGGGGGGAGGGGGGGAGGGGGAGGAGAGAGAGGAAAGTTTAATCCAGACTAGTGCTCGCTGTTCAGTTTTTAGCGGGTAGGGTGTGAAAGTTCGTGGTTCTGAACCTTTTCATGGTTTACAGGAAGGTTACAGCTTAAAATTGGACCAGTGAATGATATTGGCCAATAGGTGGTTATGCTCAAACTCCCCCTCTGCTTGATTCGCTAGTTCCTTAGGATTTGGGTTTGTTTGCTGTTAAGAGAGGCATTGAGAGAAGGTTTCGCTGTTCTTGTCTGTTGATCAGTTTTGTCCCAGATTCAGCTATTATATTTTCCTGACCCACATGGCTGCTTTGTGAGAAATTGCTATTTGCCTTCTGAGTTTTTCTTTTTTCGAGCTTGACCACTCTTAGTTACGGAGTTTTTCTCTGGTAAATCTTTAGTCACCAGACGGGAATTAGTTGAGGTCTAGTTTTTGGGTTCTGGGTTTTCAGTAGGTTACTCTGTTTTCTGAAATAGAGGTACAGGTTTTGGGTTCTGGGTTCTGGGTTTTGCAAAGGAATGGTAATGCTTATTATCAGAACAATGGCCGGGATTCTCTACATCACTAAATTTAAACTTTAGAAATAAAAACTATGATGTATGGCGGTTTTAATTTTTAATAAGTTACTTGTTAATCAATGAAATAACCTTGCTGACATGTCTCTCTTTTCTCTGTAATTTGTGATTCTCAGTACAGATTCCCTGAAACTTGTGAGAGAAAGGAAAATCTGTGTATTTGGTGAAGGTTATTTCGTTGGAACGAAATTGTCTTCTGGGTATCAGTTTTAGTCACCATGCCCATGAGACAGATACAGAGCTCAGAGCAGCACATTGTGATCAAAACCCAAATACAGAGTACCATGAATCCAGTGAAGAAGGTTCCCAAAACTTCACAAAATGGTAGGGGCCCACCTCCTGAAGAAATCCCGAGTGCCACTCCAAACCACCACACTTCACCCCCTTCAAGGAATAGAGGTAGGAGGAGAGGAAGAGGTGGCCGAAAATCCTATCAGGGTGATGTCATAATGCGATCGACTTCCAGAAGACCCTATACTTTCGGTCATGAGCCTGTTCCAGGGTGCCCCGACGGGACTCTGTCATCAGAGATTAAAGATGGGTCTATGGAGAATGGAGGTCATGCCTGCGAGATAGAAACGAGTTTTCCATCTTCAAGCAAAACTCTGAGATTTGCCCCCAGACCTGGTTCTGGACTAGTAGGGACGAAGTGTATAGTAAAAGCCAACCATTTTTTCTTAGAGTTAGCAGAAGGAGACTTGAACCAATATGATGTAAGCTGTTTTCCTCAAATCCTTCCTTCGTATAATCTTTTGTTGCAACTAGAGGCCTATGGAATGGAGTAGGATTTGAACCTCAATTTCCCTTTTTTCAATGGTCTTTCCTATTTTTGCTCCCTTTTTTTTAATTTATTTTTTCTTGCAGGTCACCATTACTCCTGAAGTTGTATCAAGAACTATGAACAGGGCCATCATGGCAGAGCTTGTGAAACTGTACAAGGAGTCTGACCTTGGAAAGAGATTGCCTGCTTATGATGGAAGAAAGTGCTTATACACAGCTGGGGAGCTTCCCTTCACTTCCAAGGAGTTCAACATTAAACTTGTGGAAGAAGACGATGGAATCAGTGCTCCCAAGTAAGGATTTATTGACTTCTCTGTTCCTTTCCTTACCACTTAATTCGCTTCTTTCCATAGGCCTGTATGTTCGAAATCTTGGAATCTTAATGGGTTTCATTAGACACAAAAAATAATTGGTTTGATGGATTCTAGTGGGTTTCTTTTTTTGCTTTCCTTCCTTAATATCATTGTGTAATTACTTCTGCTGTACTTAATACACTTTTCAGAAGAGAAAGAGAATATAAGGTGGTGATCAAGTTTGTTGCTCGAGCACACTTGCATCACTTGAGCCAGTTTCTTGCCAGTAAACGAGCAGATGCTCCACAGGAAGCTCTTCAAATTCTTGACATTGTAATGAGAGAACTCTCCTCCCAAAGGTATATATATGATTTCACTGAATGTGTCTAGTTTTACCAATCTACAGTAGTAGCCATTCTTATTTGTCCAACAATTCCTACATTTCAAGGTATTGTCCTGTCGGGAGATCTTTCTTTTCCCCTGATATAAGAACACCACAGCGGCTCGGAGAGGGTGTGGAGTCATGGTGTGGATTCTACCAGAGTATAAGGCCTACCCAGATGGGCCTAACCCTGAATATTGGTGAGTGAATGCAATCAATTAATATAAAACATAATAAGGAAATTTTTTGTTTCTCTTTTTACCATACTATTATTTCCCTGATTTTGTTTTTCTTTTTTCCATTACACAGATATGTCATCTGCAGCATTTATTGAGCCTCTCCCTGTAATTGAATTTGTTGCTCAGCTGCTTGGCAAGGGTGTATTGTCCAGGACATTGTCTGATTCTGATCGTGTAAAGGTACTATTGGTTTGTTTCGTGTTGGAGGCTAATCATTACTTTTTCCCCTGCCTTTTGGAAATTTATGTGTTGGGTTTTGTTTCTAAAATTCTCACCAGATTAAAAAGGCCCTTAGAGGAGTGAAAGTGGAAGTCACACATAGAGGGAATGTCCGGAGGAAATATCGCGTTTCGGGATTAACGTCACAACCTACTAGAGAGCTTGTGTAAGATGCTTTGTCTCATGATCATATTGGTTTCTTAGTTCAAGGGGACTTTGATGAGATTTTGATCCTTCCATTGCTTGGCTAAATTTTTAATAGAAGACAGAATTTGGCAAGAATTAATCTCTGTTGAGATAATATAATCATTTGAATCAAGTTTATATCGAGTAGGAAGTCGGAACTTTATTACCATTTTCCCTGTGGGTTTCCAATCGAGCTTCTCGTAAAGTGAAGAAGCAGGCTTCATGATGATTCTGTTATTGCTTGTATTGTGTGACAGGTTTCCTGTTGATGAAAAATCAACTATGAAGTCAGTTGTTGAATATTTCCAGGAGATGTACGGCTTCACCATTCAGCATACACATCTTCCCTGCCTTCAAGTGGGGAACCAGAAGAAAGCAAACTATTTGCCTATGGAGGTAAGAGTGGTAGTCATTCACTATAATGCCCTTCCTATTGATTGATTTTGGGAGATGATGTTAAATGGATTTAGGGTCTTATGTAATGGTACCTGCACTATGGTGGTCCTCAGGCCTGCAAAATTGTTGAGGGCCAACGGTATACCAAAAGGTTGAACGAGAAACAAATCACAGCTCTTTTGAAAGTGACATGCCAAAGACCCAGGGATCGGGAAAATGACATTTTGCAGGTATTTCTGATCTGAAAAAGATTTGCTTTTCAACTATTCAAGCTGAAATCAACTAAAAGTAGGCTTTTTTTTTCTTCTGTATAACGTAATATAATTTTAATATAAAAATTTCCAAACAGAACTTTCCATGAAAAAAGTGTGATTTTAATTATATCATATTTGTAATGGTTGCAACTATAATTTTGCATTTTCTATACCTTGCTAACTTTATGCAGTGCTTTCCCCATCCTCCCACCCTCCAAATATATATATATATATAATTTTTTTTTATTAGTAAACCACTTATTTGTCTTCTCTGTATTTTTCCAAATTACACAGACAGTTCAACATAATACTTATGATCAAGACCCGTATGCAAAGGAGTTTGGGATCAAAATAAGTGAAAGGCTAGCTTCCGTTGAGGCTCGGATTCTTCCTGCTCCATGGGTAATGCTCTAGATAATGAAATGTAGCTGCTCGATTCAGCTTAAGATATTTGGTTCTGATCCTTCTAACCACTGACTGATTTCATCATTTTCCATAGCTTAAATATCATGATACTGGGAAGGAAAAAGATTGTTTGCCCCAAGTTGGTCAGTGGAATATGATGAACAAGGTAAATATGTAGTTTTCAAGTATCTTTTTGCCTTAGCATACAGTACCAATTGTACTCTCTGATGTCCACAATGAACACTCAACACTCATTACAATGACTAACTTTCCAACCCTCAAGTTTTCCAACAAAAGGATAAGTTTCTAGAAAGAAAAATTCTTTGTCCGCACCCGATTGTGTAGGGAGTTGAGTTTGATCTCCAATAGTGTGGTTTCCTTAAGATCCATATTGTGCCCTAGTACTTGATGAATCTGTATTATCCTGATGTCATGATCTCCCTTCTAAGACTGCATAAACAACTTAAAAAGGCTTTCCTGAAGTTATTGTTTCCCTCTTTTGATTGTTCCATTTTCTTCATTTTAAGTTTCCAGATCTATCTTTTATATGTGCCTTGAATTTGAGTTGGAGTTTTAAGAAATGCATAATTTCTCATTCCAATCTACAATTTTTTAAATTACTTCTACATCAATCTTTTGGTTGATCATACTCTTGCCTTGTGTGAAATAGAAAATGATCAATGGGAGTACTGTCAGCCGGTGGGCATGTATCAACTTCTCAAGGAGTGTTCAAGAGAGTGTAGCTCGGGGTTTTTGCAATGAGCTGGCTCAAATGTGTCAAGTATCTGGCATGGTAGTATTTATTCAGTTTGCAACATGATTTTTGACTATCCTCTAATGGCACATGTTTTCATTGATTTTTCAGCTTTTGGTTTCTTTATTAATTTGAATCTGTATTGGTATTCTCCTGTAGGAGTTCAACCCAGAGCCTGTTATTCCTATCTACATGGCAAAGCCTGAACAAGTAGAGAAAGCTTTGAAGCATGTTTACCATGCATCCATGAACAAACTCAAAGGAAAAGAGTTAGAGCTACTCTTGGCGATTTTGCCTGACAACAATGGTTCTCTATATGGTATGTGCAATTATTTGGGGGTGATATTTCTTGAAGACCAGGATCTGAGTTTAGTTTTTCAAACTAAAATAAAATCAGAATTGTTTCGAATCTGATGTATTTCTTTTTTATTTTAAGGTGATATCAAGCGGATATGTGAAACGGATCTTGGTTTAATATCACAATGCTGTCTAACAAAATATGTCTTTAAGATTAGTAAACAGTACCTGGCTAATGTGGCCCTGAAAATCAATGTCAAGGTTAGAGATATCCCCAGTAGTAGATGGACTTTATATGTTGCATAATTTTATTCCTCAAACATGCAAATGCTGATTTGGTCTGGTTGCAGATGGGAGGAAGAAACACTGTTCTTTTGGATGCCATCAAGTGGAGAATACCATTGGTCAGTGACATACCAACCATAATATTTGGAGCAGATGTTACCCACCCTGAGAACGGAGAAGACTCCAGCCCTTCGATTGCTGCTGTACAATCAATTAGCCTAATCTACTTTTCTTAATTTCTTTGCTCATATTACCCAAAATTTTTTTTCTTTGCTCATTAAATACCAATTAATGATCTTTGGATGCTGAGAGATGTTGGCTTGATTGTAGGTAGTAGCTTCTCAGGACTGGCCTGAAGTCACAAAATATGCGGGATTGGTTTGTGCTCAAGCTCACAGACAGGAACTCATACAAGACTTGTACAAGACTTGGCATGACCCTGTTCGTGGCACAGTTGGTGGTGGAATGATCCGGTACTTGAAATCTCTCTCAAATTGCTTTGTTTTACCATTCCCCTATGTAAATCATAATTTTCTAATATAATCCTTCCCTTTTAAATGCAGGGATCTATTGGTTTCCTTTCGAAAGGCAACTGGACAAAAGCCGCAAAGGATTATATTCTACAGGTATATAGACTTTCCTGCAATGCTATATAGAAGTGTAAATATGCAATACAGCTATAGTCATGTTACCGAGGTGCTAGTATGTCTCAAAATTTGGGAGCAAATGATGAATATGCTGCTATTTTTGAACCTCCATGGGCCCAATTTCAACTGAGAGTCTGTTCACATGAATCAACTTATAATTTGTCAGTATATATGACTCTGGACAGCATATATGGGGCTGACATAGTTGAACGAACCATACATCTGGCTAACGAAGGTCCCGTCATGTAGGGCTTAAGGTTGGCCACAATTAGGTTGCCTCATGCTTTGTAGCTTGGTTTTTTAACATGTCTTTGTTCAAGGACTTAATCCTGACCTCAAATGGTTATACGGGATAATTATAATTTTTGCATTTAACTCCGGTTACTTAGCAAAAAAACAAGGGTATTTTAGTTGTTAGCAAAAGTTATCATTGAACAAAGACAAAATTGGATGAAACATGCATGGGGGATGTGCATATCTCTCAGCTTGCTACATATATGCACATACGGATGTATGCACAGATACATTAGCATTGCACATTAGAATGTATGCACACATTAGCATATTATTCATGTTTTTTGTTCCATTGTTTCATTTATTAAATGGATTTATTTGGAGCAGGGATGGTGTGAGTGAAGGGCAATTTTACCAAGTTCTACTCTATGAGTTAGATGCAATCCGTAAGGTAGGTTGCTTGTTCCTTTCACCCTCAATAACTGAAGCTGAACAAGATTTTTTATGACACTGATAGTTGATCTATACACAGGCTTGTGCCTCTCTGGAACCAAACTACCAACCGCCTGTGACTTTCATTATTGTTCAAAAACGACATCACACAAGACTATTTGCTAATAACCACAAGGACCGAAGCAGCACAGACAAGAGTGGGAATATTTTACCTGGTAAAAGTTGCAGTTTAATGTGAAAGAATAAAAACTTTGTATTACATATAAACATTAGAGAAGGAGAAAAAGTAAATCTGGACTTGTGTCTATCTAAACACGTGGTGCCTTTTTTCTCTTTAATGTTTTCCAGGTACAGTAGTTGATTCTAAGATCTGTCATCCAACGGAGTTTGATTTTTATCTCTGTAGCCATGCTGGTATTCAGGTGAGCTGCTTAGCTGTTCTGTTTGGCATTAGCACGGCCTCTATCTGTAGATTGTACTTTTTTTAATGCATGGGGACAAAATCACTATAATTTGTCAAGAGACAAGGAATACATGTGATGGCTACTAGAGGACCAAAGTAACTGAAACCCTTAAGTAGGTTGTTCTGGGAAAATCTAAAATATGATATTTCTAGCGCCAGATGATAAACTACTAGGGTGTGAACAAAAACATTGCAACACTTAGTGGG
Source organism: Telopea speciosissima (assembly GCF_018873765.1). NCBI lineage: Eukaryota > Viridiplantae > Streptophyta > Magnoliopsida > Proteales > Proteaceae > Telopea > Telopea speciosissima. Next base: position 54,393,993 of record NC_057925.1, read on the forward strand.
CCTAACTGTTTGTCCTGACTGACACATATTGCTTACACTAGTGGGGATGGGGGGTAAGTTTGGCCATTGAATTTGTCTGGTCTCCACTTGGATGCTGTCCAGTCTCTATAACAGTTTCTTGGAAGTCTGTTATGTTATAGGAAACACTTTGAAGAAGTATTTCAGGACTGTATGATGGGTGGTTGGATAAGTTACTATGGTTCCAATAGTGAAACCTGACCTATCAAAAAAAAAAGTAGTGAAACCTGATCCAATACTGTTTTATCCTATGGAACTATTTGTAGGGTGGGACACCTCTTGGATGAGGGATGGCTACAAAATCAGATTGAAATCAGCAGCCCATCTCTGATCCTTTGTTCTAACGTATGGTTGTAATGACAGTGAGATCTTGAACCAAGAAAGACTCATAATCCATGGTCATGCAACACTGCAACCAAGTGGAGGTATTACCCTTGGCCTAGTTGTAAGATCTCCAGCCGTTGATAGCCACTTCATGTTGGGGGGGGGGGGGTAATGGGTTGGGTGGAAATTATCCTTGTACAAAAATATTAAAAAAATGCAACCAAGTGCCAGATAAAAAGCTATAGTTTACTATCTGGGTTTCTGGGTCTGCCCCATCCTACCTATTGGATGATTCTGATTGATGACATTGAATGGCCTGGATTAGTCTTCTCTTCTGTAGTCTGTGAATTGGAATAGCAGTCTATTCTTGAATAAGGATGGCATGTCAGGTGTAGTTAGGAAACTAAGCTCCAAATAGAAACATAAAAGGGAGGGGGTAAGTTCTGCATCATCTGGCTTTTGGGCATCGCCCCATCCAAACAGATGCACTCCCCATTGAATGTTATTGATTGATGAGAGTAGTGCATCACATAAGAGGGAGATGGTTTTGATGCATTGCCCAGGGGGAGGATAAAGTCTTGTTCAGGATGACAAATCTCACTTTCATAGCACCTAGGTGTACACAAACTTATGCTGCAGTCCCACATTTACACATCTTTACAAATATGTCTTCTCCGAAGATTATTTATATGTTCTTGCTACTCTGACAGGGAACAAGCCGACCAGCTCATTACCATGTTCTATGGGATGAAAACAATTTTACGGCAGATGGAATTCAGTCTTTAACAAATAACCTTTGCTACACATATGCAAGGTGCACACGCTCTGTTTCTGTTGGTAAGTCAATGGTCTTCCTTTCATGATTTTATTGGCTTTCCTTTTGGGGGTTCTCTCTCTTTTCTACATGGAGGGCAAACCTTTCTTTTCTTCTCTCTGCGCGTCAAGGTTTTAAAACTCCAGATCCTGGCTTGGATCAGCTATTAAGGACCACGTCCTGGATCAGCGAATCCTTCCTTTTCCTTGGTGAAAGAGGTCATGCTGCAGGAACAAAGTCTGGGGAGTTCCCATGGTGTTGATTTTGGATCTTTGGATCAGCCACTGGGTATTATAATTCGAATGGCGATGCAGATAGACTGATCCAGCCAATCCGATCTTGATACTTGAAACTATGCTTCCCATTCTTGCAAGATATTTTCTTGTTTGCTTGTTTTATTATGTGTCTTTAGTCAGTCAGTGTGTGACATTGCTTATCAAGTATTTCTCCTGCCTCTGGATGAAAGGATCATATTAGACCCTTGCCTAAGTTGAAAATAGGGTTTAAGAATGTGTTCAAGAAACCTAACTGCTGCTTGGTATTGCCTTTACTCTAGTAGGTAAAAAAAAAAAAAAATGGGAAGGGGGGGGGGGGGGAGGTAAAGTATTGACCCGACTCAGAAAAATAATGAGTTTTTTTTTTTTAAATCAGAAATGAGATTTTAAACTCTTTGAATATATCCAACATCTCTGGATGAAAATGATATCATAAGTGACTATATTCTAAAATTGAAAGTAAGTATTAAACTTTGGTTTATCCATCCAAAATGGGTTCTTGATCCTTACAACTATGTACAATGATGCTATCTGGTATGGCTTGGGGTTGTCCTTGTGTTAGACCATGTCTGCAACTTCTATGTTTTTATTGTTTAACGCATGTGAGATCATTAACCACACATTGTTGGTACTTGTGCAGTTCCTCCAGCATATTATGCGCATTTAGCAGCATTTCGAGCTCGATTCTACATGGAGCCAGAAATGCAGGAGAATGGCTCAACAGCTACTCGGGCAGCAGGGGAGTCGGGAGTCAAGCCATTGCCGGCACTCAAGGAGAATGTGAAGAGAGTTATGTTTTACTGTTAATAAAGAGGAAAGATGTGGAGGATTCCGGTGATATTGATGGTGAGACATCTTGGTTTGCAGCTGCCATGCCTTGCTAGTTCATCTCTGTAAATCCCTTCTTGTATGTATGAGATAAGATGCATATTCAATGGGTCTCCTCCAATTTTAAGTCAGTAAGGCCCTGTTTTGGCACGATTCCAGTTTATAGGAATTACTGCAGAGGGAGCTCAAAGTATAGATTAACAGGCTTATGGGTCAATACAATAGAAGGAAAATTAACCTGCATGATCTGAGAAAACTTCAAAGCTAAATTAAATGTTATAGATTGAGGCCCCAAGCGATGGAAACGGTCTCCCGAGTCGGAGTTGTGACTGATATAGAAGAAGCCTCCTGAGTTGGCATTTATCGACATGGTGCATTCTGTACTTCTCATAATTACTGGGTATATGACTTGGATGATTCTTGAACTAAGCCTTACGGTAAATTCAGTAAACATACAAACAGTATTTTCCTCCCCAATTCACCAAGTAGGAATGAAATTCTCATAATTACTGGGTATATGACTTGGATGATTCTTGAACTAAGCCTTACAGTAAATTCAGTAAACATACAAACAGTATTTTCCTCCCCAATTCACCAAGTAGGAATGAAAGTTGCAGATTAAGCATATGACTGTAAAAGGGTTATGGATATGCTTGCGTAGTGAGCAAAAATTACAAATGAGTACAGAGTTACCAACCCTTTCACCTGTTGGATCAGGATTTTCAGGGCATTGATGTCAACACTGGAGGGCTATGGGTCTGAGTTGAGTTCCAATCTAACTGGTTTAGAGTCTGAAGTCACCATGGCTCCACACATCAACCTATATTTATCTCTTAAAGACTCTTCTGAGATATTTGACAAACTTGGCGAAAGTTAAGATTTGTCAGAGGATATTTGAAATGGAAAGAAAACTATACTTTAGAATCCGTAGTTAAGTGTTCTGCTTCAAGACCAGATACATGACAGAGGACCCCAAACTCAGTAAAGGAACTCAAAATCAGAAAAATGTCATTTTGCATTTTTTATGTTGGATTAATTCTACCTTCAACCGTGGAGAAGAGAAAATCTACCACTCTGTGATGTGATCTTGTGATGCTTGTGTCATCATCAGCTTCCACCTTTACTTGTAAATAAAAAATACACTTCTCCTTGCCAATTAAAAGGGTTCATGGTGAGGACATTCTTCACCATCCTTTTTATGTTCATGTGTGTCTTTCCATGTAGTTTCTTAAATTTTTAAGAACTACTTATTGGAATTCAAGTCGCTTTGGTTGTGTATGGCAATGTTTCTATTCCAAATTAGTATTTTTGAGCTAGAAATACCTTTTTTTTTCCTGTGTTCTTGTTCATTCGGATTACTTTTGTAAAAAAAAAAAATGTTGTATGATAAAATTGAAAAATAAGAGGTATTTTTGCCACTAAAAATGAATAGAAACACATACGGAATGCATATTAACAGAAGTATATCTTATGTGGTGGTGGTGGTGGTAGTGGCGGGTGCAGTGGATGTGACAGTGGTGGTGGTGTTAGAAAGAGTTGAGCTCGAGCTCGAGAATTGGGTTTATTGGCTTGGTTTTGTTATAAATTTGTGTTCATGTGTTATATATACAACATCATGTATGTTTCTTCAATGACCAACAAATGTATTTTTTAGTCCCACTCAGTTTATTCGGAAAAAAAAAAAAGACCGATTCCACAAAAAAACGTAAAAATACTAGAAGTATTTCTTTTGAACGGTGCCACACATACCCTCTCCTATTACATTTTGGGGTAAAAATTTTACCGATGAGATGGGTATGGGATCCTCTATCATATGAATCCACTCATGTCTGGCCACGTAGTAGGTCATGAAGTCTGAGTTCACTGGGCAATAGTGAATCATAGTAAGTCCCATTTAAAAATTTTCAATTCTGAGGTGCACAACCTCTACTGTATGATTTTGAAACGGTTAATGGGAAACAGTTATCCTTCATGTGGAGATTGAATTGGAATATTGGTGGACCTCAAAAAGGAAAATACATCAGTATGCAACTAAGAATACCCAATTCTTGGTATACACCACACAACAGAATAAAAAATTAAACAATGGGTCGGCCCAAGCCCGTACTGCTAAACTGTTTGCTGGGCCTTACTAAGCCTACCTGAGAACTTATAAAGTGTTCACCCAAAAGAAAAAGGATTGCTCGAATAGACTGCTTTGGATTGGAATTGGCTGAGTTCGATCTCGATTTCGGCTGATCTGGAGTGGTTGAAGATCGATTCCTGGTTTATTTTGGCCAACTTGGAATCGAAATTGGATTCGGAGTTTAATAACCTTGGGGGGGGGGGGGGAGGAGAATGGGAGGTCAGATGGAGCAAGATCTCATGGGCATTTAGGGCTGATTAGGGATTGTTCCCGGAACTCCCACTGGTATGGAATTTCCGGCCTGCGGTCCTACTCACATGTCAAGTTTAAGTCCAATTGAAATTTGTGGTATGATAAAGTTTTGAAAATTCACCGAACACATGGAATTTTTGTCATGTAAATTTTTTTTTTGGGGGGAGAGGGATAGCCACGCCCATGTGCGATAAATTAGTGGGCGACACCACCTAGGGTGTGGAATGGGGTATTATACAGGAGAGTCATTTCAAAAGGGGGAAAAGAAAGACAGATATAGTGGATGCTAACTTACGGGACACCGGGGGTGTGTCCAGCCCGCTTTTTTTTTATATTTTTTTTTATTTTTTTTTATTTTTTATATTAGCTGAAAATATAAGGAAAAATGTTTGTTCATAGGGTTTTGTTTTGTTTTGTTTTGTATTTTGGTAAGAATTCATAGGGTTTTATTTGAAGCACAAAACTACTTAAAGAAAAAAAAAAGAAAAAAGAAAAAAAAAAAGCTATATCGGGCTATATAGTTGGTTAAGCCACTCTTAAGCCAGAAACCATCCCCATTTGTCCAACAATTTGAATACGAGTTGGTCAAGTAAAATGAATTAAGCAGTTAAAAAGTGAGCCCACCGATATAATCACTTCTTAAATTTTATTTTATTTTTTTATCCCTCTTGTATCAGGGTTTCCCATGTGATGTTTTTGGATAGGGCCATGAGCAATTGAAAAAGATCCTGTCAATCCGGGTAGCATGCAGCCGTGTGCAGCGCCTGAGATGAGACGAGCGCATTGACCGCCTTACCCCTGCTCGGGCAATGCATTGGGCAGGGGGTAAGGCGATAAATGCGTACCACCTCATCTCAGGTGCTGCACATGTAGCATTGCTGCCTGGATTGATAGGAGCCGAGTCCATGAGAAACCTATATAAGGTGGTTTGTGAGGCCAGCGAGGGAGCAAGTTAATTATATGGATGGCCTACCATTTGTACTACATAGCAGGCCTGAAGGGGGCTGAAATTTTGTAAAGAGGTAGACTCAAAGGTCCCTGATCACGTCAAGTTTTAGCCCAATTAGAGTGGTAAAATAAAACTGTCAAAAATACAGGATGAGTGATGAACAAGAAGGTGCATGATAATGCTTAGACTACTAAGAAGGTGATAATAAATAGGAGTGCATAGAAAGCGAAGATAAGGTGTATGTAAGAAAAAAAATGGTTTTGATTTAGGGCAACCTGCCACTGCCTCTGATGGAAACATTCTCTTAGGGCAACCTGCCGCCGCCTCTATTCATCTTCTTCGCCCTTGTGGCGTGGTTGTATCTCCGTCTGTGTGACGTGTTATCTCTCCGCCTTGTTGTGATTTTTTCTTTTTTTTGCTGCAACTTCCTTCGGCCATGACTCTTGGAGACTCATCGGAGGCCGATGTCGACGCTGATGTTGATGACGATGATGATGACCCATGTGTGCCACTTTGTCCCCTGTGCCCATACTCACCATCACCGCCCTCACTGCCCTACTCACCACTATCTCCCTCACCCTCACCGGCGTCACCACCCTCACCGTCACCTCCTCCCCCTCCCTCACCAGGGTCACCACCCTCACTGCCACCCCCTCCCTCATCGGCCTCATCTCCCTCACCCTCTCTGGCGTCACCGCCCTCACCGCCACCCCCTGCCCCTCCCCCTCCCCTTTTCCCCCTCTCCTTTTTCCTTCCCCCTTTTCCCGCATATTGTCCCCTCCCCTTTTCCCTTCCACCTTCCTTCCCTCCCCCCTTTCTCCGCACAATATCCCTCCACCCTCCCTCCCCTTTTTCTAGCCCGTGTCCCCTCCCCCTCCCTTTTGCCCGGCCATGTTATATTTCTTTTTTCTTGTTCTTTTTCTTTTTTAGTTTCTGGTTTTGCAAGTTACGCCGGTTCTGGCGTTGGTGTCACCATGGAAATGGCCGGCTCCGTTACCCCTCTCGCCGTACAGATTTTGTGGCACTGTCACCGTTCACCAAAGCTCCTCTTGGCGTGGCAGCGTGCCGGCTCGCGTGGGTATGATGGCGTAGATCTTTTCGGCACTTATGGGGTCCTTTCTATTGGCATGAAAGTGCATGAGCGTATCAGTTGTTGTGTCGACATCACTTAATCTAGGGCAATGGCTTTCACCCATCCCCTTCTCCGGATGACTCAATCTATGGCATGCGAGACCGGGTCGCTTTCTGCTCCGTTGGTCTGGGTCTTGTATACCCAAACCTTCTGTTGGTCATGCTACCTATCTTTTTTCAGTATCTTTTTGTGTATCCTGTTTTTCTGTTGGCGTTGGGCGCACGTGAATGAATAGCCCTGTTATCTACCCAAAAAAAAAAAAAAGGAGTGCATATAATGGAAATTAACAAGTGGCCAAACTAAATCATTCTCTAGGAATTGTCACATCACAAATCCACATAACACAATTAGGTGAGTCATCCATTGATTCTCTATAGATTGGGACTGATTATGAAACCTTTTGTTGTCAGTAAAATTGACTGGAATTGGACATAAACATAAAAGGGACTGATTTTTATACACAATTGTAAATGAAATGCGGTCAACACATCAGTCATTGGCTTGTTGGGAGTGAATGCGCAACCACAAAAAAAGAAACAAAGCAAACAATCACACACAACACGAAAAATTTACTTTAGTTTGGCACGAATGCCTACAATCCATCCAAGAGAATTAGAAATTTTTCACTAACCAGAAAATTTTTTCTACCCCACTCTTTACCCGACAATGCGATCTCCTTTGCTTATGTTTAGGGTTTCCCCATAGAGACAATATATAGGAAACCCTAATCCCCACGCAATTATGATTTTACTCCTTGTACATGTAATGGACCCAAAACCCAACGCAAACATATTCAAGCCCAATAATAATTGTGTAGACCGCTACAAAATACAAGACATAAAACATAACAATCTCTATCTTAGCTTGGATTCTACAAGCCACCTTGAAGAAAACATGTATTGATGTCGATTATGCAAACTCTACTATTGTCTCTAGGGGTGTCAAACGGTCGGTTCAGCTTGGTTTCAATCAGGCTGAATCAGTTTTGGTGTGGGATTGAGTGAGACTAAAACCAAATTGTTAAGGAACTTCGATTTTTGGTCAGTTTCGGTTTCGGTCCAGTATGATTTCAGTTTTTCAATATCGGGTTAATACTAGTTTTAGATCAGTTTGTTTTCGTGCTTGAACTACAATGAAATCTTACATTCATAACATGAAATGAGGAAAAATTGATTTGATGTGTTCATGTTGTAATTGGAACAAAGAGGAATAAATTGTAAGGGTAAGATAACTTAAATCATTGGTACAAATCAAATCATTTTGTATCATTATAAGGGGAAGATAAATATTGAAATCAATGGATAACTAATCAGTGAGACTATAACTAATATTGATATCAAAAAATGAACTCTACCATCAAATCATTCATTTAAGTGTCCAACTAATTTTGTATAGTGAACAAGGAGATTAATGGAAACATTGTTACAAATCAATTTCCCTATTGATAACTTCATACTCTTTGATTTGTAACAATTCTCCTTATAACCAAATATCTTTTCACTAATATTGAAATTAATGGATAATCAATTCACCGTTCATTATCTCATACTCAATGATTTTTTTTTTTATCGGTTTCACTTGGTTCGGTCTTCGGTTTGAATATTGGTCGGTTGAATGTGGTCCAATTTTCAGCCGGTCACATCATACCCAGTCCAAAACCAGTCCAGGTTTTTTTGATCGATTTTACCAGTTGGGGCTAGGTTTTGACACCCCTAATCATACCCAATCGGCAAGGGGGACACCCCTGTCTAGGGTGCCCTACAGAGCTCACCGCCACATGGTGTGATGTGGCTCCACCTCTCCTATTATTCCAACCTGATTAGAGAGATCAATACCACTCATAAGATCCGAAGCAAAAGAGATCTGCTTCTTTTCAGACTTGTATGTGTTCATAGCTTGAATTGTCTATGGCCTTCATTGTTCATTTGTACCTCTTGCTTGAGTTCCAATGGTAGCTCTGCCTGTTTTAACACTCCTTGCAAGTCTTAGATTTCCAATCATCTGTCTCTGTATCACAACCAAAAAAAAAAAAAAAAAAAAAAAAAAAAAAAAAAAAAAAAAAAAAAAAAAAAAAAAAAAAAAAAAAAAAAAAAAAAAAAAAAAAAAAAAAAAAAAAAAAAAAAAAAAAAAAAAAAAAAAAAAAAAAAAAAAAAAAAAAAAAACCAAACCAAAAAAAAAAAAAAAATGGCCATGGCCCCTCTAGAGACCTTGTGAACTCCACCTTGAGATGACCATTTGAAACCTCCCAAATTCACATGTCTAACTATAGTCAAAGTTTGCACAATCCGATCAAATATGCAAATACATATAGTCCCAATCCTGGCAACCTTGCTTTCAGCATTATTTTTTATTTTGACAATACCATTATCACACACATGATATGTAGTAAACTGATCCCTGACTAAATCCATATGAAATGAATGATCAGAATCTAAAATCCAATCCAAAGTTTTGGTACCTAATGAAGTAAAGATATCTCCATCACTCCAGGATCCTTCCATGTTAGCAACATTGAATGATTTATCTTCATTCTCCTTCTTGTCCTCTTTCTCATTTTTATCCTCTTTACGCTTTGGACAATTCCTCTTTAAATGACCATCCTCCTCGCAATAACAACAAGCTATGGTGCGACTTTTTGACCTAGAGTGGCCCTTATACTTGCCAAACTTCTCATGTCTCTCATTTGATCTGCCTCTACCCTTACCAACATCTATAACCAAAGCACTACCCTCCTAACGCCTGTGACCGTTATTTTTCCACCATGTCTCATTCATCAACAAAGCAGTAATAACTTCATGAAGTTTGATAATGTCCTTATCAAACAATAATGTAGTCACAATATTATCAAATGAAGGAGGCAGTGGAGCCAATAGGAGGAGTGTCTTGTCATCCTCTTTGATCTTAACATTTAGAGTTGACTATTTAGACAGTATTCTGTTGAAATCATCCAAGTGCGACTCAAATTTCGCTGCCTCTAACAATTGAATGTCATATAACTATTTCCTAAAAAAATAGTCGATTTATCAATTACCTGGACTTGTACCTACTCTCCAGTTTTCGCAGACTTCTTTCGGATCCACCAATAAATGACCTTACGAAGAGTGTTAACTATAAGATACAACTGGATTGTGTTATTTGCTAGATGTCTCAATTGTAGTCACTCATCTTCGTTCATCTTATCCGGTTTGTTTGATTTCTTTTTGAGAGCCTTGATTTTTACCGCTATCCGATTTACCCTATTTGTGCCATTCGTGTAAGCCATCAATCAACAAACTTGAAGATTGTTGATCTTGCACGAACTTTCAAGATTCATATCAACGAAGAAGAATCTGCTTGATTCGAATTGACAACTGCATCTGTAGCTCTAGAAAAACTTGGGACACGAAATTCTACCCATGAACAAATTCTTCACATCTCAAATTACACCCCAAACCTTCTTCTTCTTTTTCTTTTCTTTTTTTCTCTCCTAGGGTGTTTTCTGTACACCCACTTTTATTTCTCTCAAAGAGTAGGTACGATCTTGTGCGTACCTACTCTTTCTCCCCCACTTTTCTTCTCACTCTTTTGTATCTCCTTTTTTCAGTTTCCATTTTTTTTTTTGCCCTTCTTCGTCATAAAGTTTTCTCCTCTCTTCACACATCGGAATCTTCTTTCACTCACCTTGCTCACCATCCGTTACTGTATCAGATCTCCACGCATCATTTGCGACGATCTGTCGAACCCCGCTCTGATACCACTTATTAGGTATGAATGCATAACCACAAAGAAGAAAACAAGCATACAATCAAATACAACACGATAAATTTATCGTTATTCATCATGAATGCCTACATCCAACTGAGAGAACCAAAGATTTTTCACTAATAAAAAAACTCTCTATACCATTCTCCACCTCATAATGTGATCTTCGTTTCTTATGTTTAGGGTTTTCCCTCATAGAGACAATATAAAGAAAATCCTAAAAACCTTAATCCTCACACAATTATAATTTTAAACCTTGAAAATGTAACAGAACCAAAACTCGACCAAAATGTAAACAAACCCAATAATAATTATGTGGATCATTACAGAATACAAGACATTATAAAAACAAACATGGGTCAAATTAACATGTGAAACCTTTCCCAAAAAAATGTAGAATCAAAGTTGGACATTAAGAAAAAAAAAAAAGGATTAATCTCCTGCATTTCCCCCCTAAAAAAGAATGAGGGGAAAAATAAAGCCTGGTTGTTCAAAAAGGACAATAAAGTATTCTTCCCATTGCATGTATTTCTGAGCAGAATTGCAGTGAGTTAGGCTCAGCTAACAAACATCCTATGCTTCTACAGAAGTAGCTTTACTTTACTTGTACGCCTCTCAATCAAGTCAGCCGTTGATCCTCTGTAAGTACTGTAGGTTCAATGTTGGTTCCTGTACGTATTATGTGGGTGGTCTGGTGTCTGATCTGGTCCTACAACTTTGTGGATTTACTGAACATTCATGCAGGCCACATCACTGTAACCTCAGATATACAGCCCAAACTAGACCTGACCACATCATTTTTTGGCTCCTCTTTCCCTTTACTAGACATGCCCAAATGATGAAACACTTTCTGATGATGGGCCAAGTATAATTAATGGCTTATTTGTAGGGTAGCTACCTTAGAGGCCCAACAAGGCCAATATGTCTCAGCATAAACTTTTGCAAGAACATGCTCTTATATATGAAAGTATTCCTCTCTCCTTAAAAAAGAGAGGGGGAAAAAAGGGTTATTGTTTACTCATTACTCAGCTAATTAAGCTTTATTGCTTCTGTTCTTTTCCATAATTCAGGAAGCAAAGTGGCATGGATCAGTGATTAGCTGTTACTAAACCCTGAAATTTGAAAACCTCAATTAACAAACTTGATATCCATCTTTTTGGGTAATTAAGATGCTAGTATCTTCACTAAAACCTAATGCTTAGGGTAGGGTTTTTTTGTTCAAGTACTTTTAAAATCTAATGCAGGCTACTATCAGGAAAAGAAAAAAAGCACTTGCAGAAACTAATAAAACAGAAGAATATTACCCATCCATGGCTAGATTTTTTTAGTGGTAGGTTCTATGAAAGTTTGGCTTTCTTTTTTGCTTTCAATTTTAACTTCATCTTGTTTGTGTGCATCTATGAACTGCAGAAGAAGGTACAAGGATTGATACCATCTGCACCCAATGGACCCAATATTCTATGAAGTTTGTATTCTTTTGGGCTCATAGAATATAATTTATTATCCATCCAAAAACAAATTAGTAATACTTCAGAAGTAAATGAAATTATAAGCTGGTTACTTATGGGATGAGAAGGCAGCTGACATGTAATGAATTCATTTATGGGCATAAGTAGTGTTTGATGCATTCTTAGTTTAATTTATGAATCAAAAAACTACAAAACTTGGGTTATGTTTCTAAACCCTATCAAAATTAGATTTGGAATCTAATCCAAGTCACTCCTCTTCAAGTTTTCAATTCTATTTTTGGTCTTTTGAGGAAAATAACCAGTGGTGAACAATGGCAATGGCCACTGTTATTTCATCCTATGGATATTAAGTTTTTATGAAGTTTCATATTTGACTCTTCAAGTAGAACAATGGAGAATCCATTTAAATTAGGTTAATCTAGTCCGGAGGCAGACCTGTATCAAGGTAGCCTTTTCCCTTCTTTCAAAAACTTTGGAATTGTCCCTGCATTAGAGGAAGAATATATTACTTTTCGCATGAACTAATTATAATGTAATGACTGATGAATCAAAAAAATTTCAATTGGAACTTCATTTGACATTGGTGTAAATTGGAATTTTTTCTTAACCCTTTTTCTCGGGTCTTGAGAATGAAATTAAGTTAAGTGTTTGATAAAACAAATCACATTTAGCTCTTTCATGCCTACTATAAGCAGACTACCTATGCAATAGAAGCCTAGAAACAACAGGAGATGGATAACATAACTACCAAGAACGTGGATTACATAAAATGATGGAGCCATGTGTAAGGCAACATTATCAAATCTTAGTAAGTTGATGCTTTTTCACAAAATTCAAAGCAAATCTATCCTAAACCTCATTAAATTTTGTGATTTGATAAGTTTAAATATTTTTAGGCTTTAATCAACTTTATTTCATGCTTGACTTGGTTTATTCTTTTGGTGGAACATGATGAGATCCCAATGTGCTTAGTTGTGGAAAACTGGTGAAGGGTACTGAAACAGATCCTGGGTCAATCTAAAATTTCTACACTAAACTAAAAAGATCCATAGCAGACCATGCAAAGAAATTGGTTGGACCGGGTTTTTCTCATCCATTGCAAACCCTAGAATTGGAACATGGAGGTTGAGAAGGAAACTTTGATTTTTAAAAAAAAAACAAAAAACCCTAATCCCTAGTTTCACAATGTCAGCCACTTGTTGAACCTGTGACCAAGCATTCAGTAAGTGAGCACTTGACCAACGCGCCAAGCATGACCCTCTCCAGATCCTGTTAAACGCGGGAGTCTTGTGCACTGGGTACGACCTTTTAGCCACTAAACATTGAGAATGTCTTCTTCCCTAAAGGAGAGACAATAAAGATGAGATGACATGTTTGGTTACAGGGCATATCACCTGTTTACCCCCACACATTATGGTGTCTTCCCCTCTCATCCAGAGAGAGAAAGAGAGAAGGATTACAGTCCAAAGCATCTTCCAATAATAGTAATTTTCTTCCATTATTTTCCTTGACATCTCCCTTTCAAGTTTCAAACCCCTATGTTTAATGAGAAGTGCCACATCATCACCTACCAAGAAGCCCTATCAATGGTGTTAAGTCTACCCTCAAGAGAGACACAGCTAATGCAATCCATGCCACGGTCAAGCAGGACAGATTTTAGGGTTTCTTCACTTCATGGGAACGACCTAAAATGGAACTTAACAAACCCTAGAAATGAACCATTCCACCATTATATATGTCACCCATGACATTTTTACTACGTGGGTACTCAAAGAATCGAAAAGGTAAGTTTATTCAAAGCCCGAAGGAGCTTCCCACCAACCAGATACCAACGACCCCATTTAATTACAGAACCAAAATATCCAACCCTGTTTCTTGATTTCTGTTCTTCATATCAATAAATGTACTACATGTGTGTGTGTGTGTGTGAGAGAGAGAGAGAGAGAGAGAGAGAGATTCATCTCTGATGCTTTCATTTCCCCAATCCAAATACAAGTTAATAACCAAAAGAAGAAAATGTATTTCTATGTAAACCAGCTAATCTATAGCTATGGAAAGAAAATATATTTCTTTACAACTCACCCGGATCTGCAGAATCTCTAAATCCGTATTCATATCTGAAAGGTACAATCATTTTCTGTTGTTTCCTTGTTATAGAATGCCCAGATTTGCTTCACTTTCCATACTTGTTTTACTTTGTATTTCGGTGAAAGCACCTATTGGGGGCCACTGAAGAAATTCAGTCCCAATTTGATGAAAGGGGCAGATTTGAAACAACTGAAACCACATGAAAGATGAAACCATCATCCCATTTTGGTTTTATTGAACATTTGGAGAAATGGGTCATCAACTAAAATGAACTCTGATCTGATTAAGGGAGAGATTGGCAAACTAAATCCCCACTTTGTTTTCTTGAGCCATTTCACAAATAGGTCATCTACTAGAATATGATTTCAAATTGCAGGCTTCTCACAACAGATTTTTAGAACCCATTAATGCAAAATTGGATCTTTCAATTCCATGTAGTTTGTGAATCCAAATGGGAATTAAGACCCATAAAGAAAATTTATTGAAGAAGAAGAAGACAGGTCTCAGTCGAAACCTGCAAGCTTCAATTCCATGAAATGTTAAATAAAGAAAGGGTTAGTAATCCAAAGCAGATAAATATGAGCAAAAAGTGAAGCATATACCGCATATGACATAAACCTATTAGACAGATCGGACTAGAATAGAGTAGAAATCAAGGTAAGGAGTCAGTATTCAGTACCGGAACGAATACCAAAGGGGCTCAGTTCCCGAGGCTGAGAGGGCAACATATAGGGGCATAGATTAGAGGCGGGGATCTCAAAAGCACCACCAAACCCGTGTTGAGATTCTTGAGACAAGAAATTCTGTCACCGAAAACCCTAACAATGTCTCCCTCTCATGAACTATTAAGATTCCATTCTTAGTATGATTTAGACAAAAAAAAAAAAAAAGCAGCAATAACAAACATCAAACACTTCAAAATCACTAAAACAAAAACATAATAATAAGATCAAATGAATACCCAGATTAGCCAAAACAATATAGAAGATACAAAGAAGGATCACAAACCTTTTTTCTAGGGTTTTCCATGGCAAAAGAAGAAGAAGAAGGAAACCCAAATGACCAAACAGGTTTAGATGCAGGAATTATGATGTAAAAACCAGAGAGAGAGAGAGAGAGAGAGAGAGAGAGAGAGATGAGAAGCAAGTAGTTGTTGAAATGCATAAGAGGAGATTAGGGTTTATGAGGATCAGTAGTTATCGTACCCCATGAACAGGTGAAACTGCCACATGATCTGATCTTTCCCTTTAAGGAGAGAGTTTAGATCATGCTGGCAGCTTCAACTGCTAGTGGTGCACGGTTATGTAAATACACAAATCCTGAATCGTCTCTCCTTCTTGTGCAAAAAGAAAGCTTTGGCCATGGCTTTGGCACATCAACCCTTTTCTATCCTCTCTCTCTCTCTCTCTCTCTCTCTCTCTATTCCTTCCTTCTTTCACTAGAAGGGGTAGCCACACACCCAGAGCACACAGAAGCTAAGCCCAAAACCGGATAGGAAAGAGGGGATGAGGAAGGTACAAATAGGGAGAAAGGGAGTGAAGGGAAAGGACTTAGCTTTTTTTTTAATTAAGGATTTTGATTGATATTATTAGGGATTCAAAGTCTTATAATACTATTTTTATTAGCTTGTTAAATATCTTTTTTTTAAAATAGAGGATTAAGGAGAGAGAGAGAGGAGAAGAAGAGGGTGTTGTGGTCCCAATAACTCCCAAGTGGAGCAAATTGAATAATGTCACGCCCAAGCCACCACCCATGCAGACAGGTTAGTGAGGGTTTCTATTTTTACTATAAGCTTTTAATGACTTCTGGTGGGGACCTTTCCATGCTCCTTGCCCATTACCTACTTAACCCCCCTCTCTCTCTCTCTCTCTCAACGTAAGCATCAACCTTAACCCCAGAAGGGATTGTAAAACACGAGGAGTATAAGGGGGACCATTGCATGGCTTCTTAGATGTTGCATAAGGTTCACACAAAAAGGAGAGGCTTTTTTTCCTTAAAAAAAAAAGAAGGAAGAAGGAAGAAGGCATCAGGCATCTTGAACCTTACAGAATCATGTGGCAGTGTGTGAGAGAGGGATAGAATTGAAAGAGAGAGAGAGAGATTATGTGAAGAGGGCAGAAATTTTTTTATTTTTTATTTTTGGGTGATGAAGGGAAGCATTTAATACATAAACTGTAAGAATGTTTCCCTTTGGTTAGTGATTGATGGTATCTCTTTTGCTATATTAAACATGGATTGCCATTTTTTGATTGCAAGCTGTTCCTACTGGCTAGTTATTTAAAAAAGTAGTTATTAAAGACATTACTATGGAGTAGGTAAACTTCTGCAGATTAGTCTGTAAAGCAATGTCTCTAACAAAGGCAATTAAGAAAAGGATAGGTTTTTTCACAAGAGTTATTGAGATTTAAGACACTTTATTTATTTTCATTTTAGCCCTTTAAATTCTTTATGAAGTTGTTTGCTTTGGGCCTAGGGGGTATTCTTAAACCCATGACTACCTTTGCATGATCATTTTGGACCGAGCTTCTCTTTACCCACGGTGAAGAGAGAATCTCTTAATTCATGAAATTTAACCCTCTGTTTGGATGGCTAAAGGATATTTCAGACCTTCATAAATAGGGTGTGGGAGTTTGTTACCTCAGGAATCCCATCATAATATGTGAGAATTTACTATTTTAGGAGTCCAATCATAATGTCAAATCACCTTGGATGAAGAATTTCTCTCTTCACACTAGGTGGCGGTGGAAAATTTTCTCCTTTAGATTTTGTTTGATAATTCAGAAAGCCCAAATGAAATTTCATGGCCATCAATCTCATATACCTTCTGTAGTTCCATTTTTTTTTTCTTCCTCTTATTTTGGTCCATAGGAATAAAAAGCGCCATTGCTTGATACATTCCCTGAAAATCATTTTTCTTCTCTGATGGTTGGTTTTTTTTTCCTAGTAGATCATAAAAATTATATTAATTAAAAACTGAAAAAAGAGATATAGGATTAACGTTTGGGCATACCCAGACAAATACAAGAACTCAAAAGTTAGGGTGATCCCACCTTCGGCATTGTCATTAGTAGAAACACCCAAGCCAAAAAAGAAACAAATCCCAAGATCCTAGGAAAATGATACCTAAATCTACCAATAACATCTCTGATGGTTGGTTGGATTGTCACTAGAATCACCAATGGATTAACACTTTCTTGTTTTTCTTTGTGGTTTAACACTGAAACATCTTTGGAAAAGAGGAAAGCTACTTTACAGGTATATTGTTGTTAAAGGTATGTTGAATACTTAGTCTGAAAGCACCCACTGAACATTCAAAGAAACCTTAAATCTGATAAAAAAGATCATAGAAGTCATGATGATTTGATAGAATTTTGAGATTTTGAAGCCTTCAATGATGTAAATTTTGACTAACTCATAAGAAATTGAAGTGGATCAGCCTGTACAATCACACTTTACTGATTCATCCCATGGTCTCCCTCATAGTATGTAACCATGTAGATTAAATTTGATGGATAGTCCCGAGTAATACAACTTTTTTTTTTGTTAATGGATAAATTTACTATAATGATCATGTGGAAAGCAGAAGGCTTCGGACTTACAAAGTCGAAGAAGCCAATGAGTGAAAATAGGTCAAACTGTCAGACACATGATAGACAGGGCCTTTCTAATCAGGGTATCTGCAATACAGTTCAGATCCCTTGGAATATAGTGAAAACTGATAGAAATAAAAGAGTTACACATGGAGATTATATCTGAATGCACCACTGAAGCCTCTAATGGTGGAACCCGAGTTGATCCTTGTTGGAATTGGATCACTTCCTTATTGTCCAACTCCACTTGGAGATTAGTAACACCCATTGAGATAGCATGAGCTAGGGCAAGACGAATTGCAAGTGATTCTCCTTGGATGGTTGTGCTGAAACGCTCAGGCATCGAGATGACCTGAAACTGAGATCCTAGTTGATCTCGAAAAATAACACCCAACCCACCCGCCATTGATCCTACAGGAAGAGCAGCATCACAATTCACTTTTAGGTAGCCTGTAGGTGGTGGGGTTATGAGAACCCAAATTGTTTAACATTGGTAGTTGTGCACTTTTGAACTCTAATATGCAGCCTCTGCAACTCGGATGACTTCCTCTAGAGACCAAGTTTTAGTGTTGAAAACAAAATCGTTCCTAGCCCGCCATAGATACCAGCAGAGAAAAGATACACGAGGTAATGATTCACGAGCCATCCTCCTATCTTGCCAGAATAAAGAATCCCAATTTTCTATCCATTCCCATAAAATAGGATCATGATGTGTGAGAGACTAGTAGGATATATTACAACCAAACCAAACTGCTTTGGCGAAAGAACACCCAAGGAGCACATGATCTGTCGTTTCACATGGTGCACCACATCGACGACAATTAATATCTAACTGTAAATTCCGCCTTGAATTAAATTAGCTTCCAAAAATATGCATGAAAACATCTTGTGTGTCAGTTTGGTGTCAATTGTAGCCTCCAACCCAATGGTTGCAGACCTATAGGCTTCATCTTCTCATTGGAAACTTGTACCTTTATTTTTTATTTTTTTATTTTTTATTTTTTATATTTTTTTTGGCTAACAGGTTATTCGGACCTTCGACGATTAGTACTCGAGCATGCACATACGTCCCTACATACACACCGATTCAATACTGAAATCTATGAGAACCATAGAAGTCATGGGGCTGGCCCCAAGAGGGGTAAGGAAAGTCAAACTCAGGATGCATGCTAGCTCCTTATCCATTGTTGCTTGCTTAAAATCCACATGTAGAGGTCTGTGGACTTTGGAGCTTGGACATTCACCAAATTCATAAAAAATGTTGAGAAATTCAACAACTGAGGCTATTGTTGTGTTTTTTTATATTCTTATATGTTCTAATATCTTTTTACATATTATATATTTTTAATATTTAAAAACTTTGTAGATATATTGTTCATATTATCATAAATCATATACAAACTTTCAGTCTAATCCAACATCACTCTATGATAATATAATATTTTTTTGTTTGAATATAAATTGCAAGGGAGGAAAAACACTACCTGGGCGCATATGGTGCGTTGTCCCATAGAAATACAGAAACTCTTGAGAATACAGCTGTCATTTCAAGGGCCCATGTGTTTGGGCATAAGACAGCGCATCACATGCGTCCAAATAGCGTTCTCTTTCCTAAATTATAATAAATTCAGATAAACTAAGGTATTTCACAAATCATAAGTGATCCATATAGGGAATTCCCCATCTAGTACTAAATGGTCAATGAGTAAGACAAGCAGACAAGCATGCAACATCCTTTTTCCTTAAAACAGAAAGAGCATTTCAATGCCTATATGAAATTACTAGAAAGTGGCATTCAATTAAGACCATTGGAGCTGTAATTATCCAACTTATTTTATACAAACATGCCAAGTTTGTAACTAAACTACCCCTATGATTTTGACTTCATATAACCTAGCTAGGTCATACTCATGAACTCACGCGTGAGTTGCTAAATGGATGGATCAATCTCACCTACTTTTTGGTCTCTCCCGGCCCACTCATGTCTTTATTGTTTTTTTTTACATCATTTAGTTAATATTAAAATGATTTTCAAAACTTCTCATTCTCATGATCAAATTTAAATATAAAGTGAAATAATTATTTTGTAATAATAAACCTTAATGGTAAAATTTTAGCCTAGCAATGAATGGAGGAAGTGGTTTAAAGTCTATGTGACTATAATTGGGCAACAAGCAACTCTAATGGTTGGCTTTTGGCAGTCAAGAACCAGTCACTATTGTTCCATAATTCTAGTAGTTGGGAAAAATAAAAAAAGAGATAAAATAAGTTTGGCTTTATCTAGAAAGCCTAACCTTTTGGTTTTACATAGGAAACCGTGACCTTTTTTTTCAACAGAACTTGTTAGGCAATTCAAGTCAATCAAAGTCTATTTCAGCAATTTGGATCTTCTACTGCCGTTTGCCCGTGCTGCCAGCGTGTTTCCTCACATAGGCAGGAGTGCAATGCCCGCAATACCCGCTGGTTGAGCGCCCTGTCCGGGTGGGGTAGGGCGATCATTGCTCTCCTCCTTGTGTGAGGAAGCATGCCCGCAGCATAGACCGACAACAATAGACGATTCGGATCCCTATTTCAGTCCCCCTTTCCATTAAATTGCTACCTATTTTATTACCAAAAAATATAACTACCTATTGAAAGTATTACATACAGTTACAATGATTACATATAATAACCAGTACTAACCACAACTCCCTTGTAACCCATTTACATGCAATAACTCCTAATAACTACAATCTACTACTTGCAACATATCTATTCCATAAGATTGCATCATTGAAACTTGTTCAAATTAGATCTTTTTGATTTCTATATATATCGAAGATATGCTTAAGAAGTTCATCCAACTTATTGATTTGACTTTTAGAATTGGTGTGATTACACTTTCATTAAAATAAAAAATTAAAAAAAAAAACTTATTGATTTGACACTAACCCTAGATCCTTACCCCTGAGAAATAAATCAGTACTTTCTGCTTGAACTCCATCATGTCCAATTGGCATGCAAGGCATCACGCAATAATTCCAAATGCCACATAGTCAATACTACGTGTCACCATAATTCTTATGGCCGACGATATCTACAACTTTGAGAATCGGATTTGGGAACTAAATTTGGTGATCCAAATATCTACTTTTGTTGATTTCTTCAACAACCATGTCCATTTTAGGATTCACAATTTTTGGTTTAGAATTCATTACTTTAGGTTTCATAGTTTATGATTGATTCATAGTTCGACTTATAAGGTTTCATGAAGTTTTTAATTTGGTGAACTTATCCGAGTTAATTTTCATATTTTAAGGCTCCATGGAGGGGAAAAAAGGTTGAAATGATTGATAGGAGTTAAGTTGTGTTTGGTAAGTATTCTTGGAATGCATTCTAGGTCGATTTTGCATTCTCATGTGATAAAAACAACTATTTTTATTATCCAAAAATATAAAATATACTTAGAATGCATTCCAAACGCTGCCTTAATACCCCCAAATCAAAGATATTAGTAAGATCCACAGTCCCACATAGAGATACGTTTCTAGTGTGCCATAATAAAAAAACTGCATAAATACACTGAATATATAAAAGTCATGATGGCTAGTCTCAATGTTTTAGCCTGTAAAATTCAAAGAGTGCTTCCTTCAAAAGTATATATTGAATCTTGAGAGAGGGTTAGGCATGTCCCCAGCTTTCAATAAGTTAGCGACATGCATCAATCACAGGACTTTATACAGGCGGCCAAGAGATCGAGTTTTCTCCAAAGAATAAGAGGAGATGATGACATGTGTTAGACATCCTGATCGCGTGCCCAACCTTTTTCCCTTAATTCTCACATCATTATTCAAATTTTATATTTGTTTGATTGGCTTATCTTGGACACGTCTTATCAGTTTCAACAAATCAGCTCCCAATTTCTTAATGACAATTAAGAGAGAGAGAATAAAAAAATATAAATAATTAAGAGAGTTGATAATGGAGACAAAGAAGAAGCCATATTTAATTAAAGTGTTGGACCTTACTTGATCCTTATGTCCACTTACTCCATATGCTACGTGTTCATATTTGTTCCAAGCGAGATATTAATTAATTAATTAAATAGAGTTAGTTCCCAATCCTTGCTATGATTCTTTCTATAATTCACCGAAAGATCACCCACTTGCCTATAAGGTACCACTGATTAATACTTGAAAAGGTTTTAAATGTTTCATTCCCTTTCTTTTTTCAACAATTTAGAACAACTTTATTGATAAAGAGAATGATAAAAAAGCAAACAATCCAGAAGGAAGAAACCCCCACTACAAAGAAGCCATTGTTATAAGACAGGATATTCTTCACGAATAGACACTCTTCTAGCAGCCTCCTTTGGCTACCTACTTGGCAAGTTCATGTGTGTTTCCATTCTAATGATGTCTTTGAAGCAAAGAAATTTTTTTTTTAAAATTTTTTGGAGCTCACCTAACTAGACATTCTATAACCCTTAAATTAGAGATAATACAATAAATCAACCTTATTTCAACTAAATGGGATCAGTTACATGGATTCTAGCCCTCCAATCTGTTTATTGAAGGTCATATTTGATAAAATACCTAAATTATGGACTTATGCGTACCCTTTCTCAACATTTCTTCTAAGGTTATTTTAGGTCTGCCTCTAGCTCTTTTAGTTTTTTCAATTGAATCAAATCACTCATTTGTACTCGAGCATCTAAAGGCCTCCAGTGAACATGGGTATGCCACCTCAAACGACTTTCTCGTAGCTTATCATGTATCGAAGCTACTCCCAGATCAACTTGTATATGATCATTTCTTACTTTATCCTATCATTTCTTACTTTATCCTTTCTCGCTTTACCACTCATCCATTTCAATATCGAGTCCGTCTCACCTCCTCGTATCCACTCAAATGGAATCCACTGAACCCACTTGATGACAGTGGATTCCATTTGAGTGGAGGTCAGCTCCCAAGGAGCGACCTTGTACGAGGAGCTGAGCTCAACTCTTCAACATCCTCATCTCCGTTACACTGAGTTTATTTATATGATGCTTCTTAACCACCCAACATTCCACATACTAGAAATAATATTGCCTTAAATAATATAATATCTCTATATAATTAATAAGGAAAATCCTCCCTTGATGGTACAGTCCAGATAAGCTATCTTGGCCCACCATTTGGATGGCTGGTGTTTGAGGAACAGACCATTGGGTGCCATTTTATTGTATTCCCATATGCTCAATCTTCATATTTTATCCCTGTATTACTTAAAGAGCACATTTTCAACCAATTTTCAAATCTTTATGTCTCCTACTGAGAAAACTGAATATATTAATTAGGATGAAACTCACTACACTAATGGATGATTATAATATCTTCCCCTCCCCCCCCCCCCCACCCAAAAAAAAAGAGGGAGAGCTGTATAGAAGGATTAGAAACCTAAATAGTCTTAAGATCTTAAGATTACAGGGTTTAATATGAAACTAATGAAGTCTGATGACATAGAGGACATCACCAGGTTCACCCAATCAAATTCATCCATAGCACCAAATTACTACTGCATTGGTCAGGCCTTTCACTGTTTGATATCTGGTCCAATATTGACAACTAGGGGAAGACTTGCATTGAAGGATCGAGATCTTGGTTTCGGACCTGGTTTTGGTTGTCGGATCTCGCTTTAGAGTTTCGATATTGGGCTTCGACCAGGGTCAAAATTTGGGTTTCAACCCTAGGTTTTATTTCTACAAGGCCCAACATCGAGACAACTTAAGGATTTCAGTCAATTTCAATCGAGAATTAGTTCCCTGCATGCATGCATTTAATTATGAGACTCTCTAAATGACACCTCTATATGTGTATTTAGAGCTGGACACTTTCTTTGATTGTTCCTTATCTTATTCTCCTGAGTTTTTTTTTTTTGATAAAGTTTTCAAAAATAATTTAAATTAACTTATCATTTTGACATTGTCTTACATATTTTCAATTAGACATGTGAAATGATAGGATATACTTTATTGAAAAAGAGTTTATTATTCCTAAAAGATAAAGAAAAAAAAAAAAAAAGGTTACAAATTATTTGGCACATTAGTAGGTGAGAATTAGAAAATTCCTTTAATAATCTGGGAAAAGAACTCCGTTTAAGAGCATGGTATATGCCCGTGCTCCCAAGTCCCATGTGTCTATGTCTCTCCTCTCCATGTAAAATTACATCTCTGCCCCTTGTTTGGGAGAGGACAGAGATAGACACGGGGAGTGCTAGCATAGGGTACGCTACCGGATAGAGAACCACTTCCCTTAATTATATTTCTTAGCTTGAAATTAACATGCGTAGAATACTTTAACCTTTTGGTCTGCAATCCGTAAGATGAAGAGTGGGTTTTCTTTCCTTTCCTACGCTGGAATATTATGGCAGTTGAAATAAATAATTAACAATATATACTGTTTTGTTAGTAAGTTCTTAATTAATTCTTCAAAAATTAATTAAATCTATGTTCTTATATTAAGTACGATCAAAACTATATTAATTAGTGATCACACTCACATAATTGAACCTAAAGAACCCGATCATGAACGTGCAGAAGCACTCAAAAGTACCGTATAATTTGGACGAATCTTGATTATATATTCTGTTACATGTGCATACTCCTCCTAAAACTTATTAAATTCCCTAAAAGTGATTATTGGAGGTTTCACTATGAGTATTGAAAGAATTGACAGACTTTATCAGGACCACGGATTGTACCTTTGGACTTGAATCTTTGATTCATTATCACATCATTGTAATTGTATTATGGGCAATTGTTCTCTGCCTGGGAGCGCAGGCTGCGTCCAGACAAATGGGGTGGTCATTTCGATCATTTAAGGGGGCGGAGTGGTCATTTTGACCACCCCCATGTGTCTAGGCACATCCTACACCCCCTGCACATAGAACATTCGGCGTTGTATTATTAGGTTATCTTCACATGTTGGGAGGCTTTTCACTCCATAACCCTACTTGAAGCATATGGACTAGGCTTCCCTCCACCCACTGTGAATGGGATCTCATTCACTAAGGCCATGTTTGTTTAGTAGGGTTTATGGGGTGGGTGAGTTGTGGGATTATTGACGGGTGGGTCCCATGTGCTTGGAAAAGTAAAGAGTTAATGGATTACCGTAGCATTCCATGAGAAAGTTACAAAATCCCACATATTTCGTGGGACTTTATAAAGCCAAGGGGAGGGAAAATTATGGGATTTGCAATGTCATGTCAATAGACAATGGTAAGGATTATGTTCCCTCCATTATCTCAACATTCACACCCATTTGCAAACAAATGGCCTACTGTGAGATTGTTGCAATGCCTTGTCAGGATTTTACCACAACTTTCTCACCCCTTGAAAACTATTCCGCTATACAACCGGAGCCTTATGGGTGGGGGAGGGAATGGGTATCGGGAGAGTATTTTGGAACATACTAGAACACTAGGAGGGATTTGTGAATCGTAGGCTGGTGGGTTTGTCCTATTCATAATATGCTTCCCTTAGTTTCTCAAAAAATGCCCTAAATTTGCTGGTCTTGAAACTTCATTGAGTTTGGGTCGGGAGACTTGGGAGTACATTAAGCTGTAGGATGAACCATAGACTAACCATTTTCGTGGGTATAATGGTCATTGTGATTTATACTTGGTTGGATATTTGTGTATCCATCAAACCCTAATTAAACATATTATTTGCATTATCATTTTATGTATGCCATGTCCATAATTAGGAACATTATCAGGGGATATTGTTCATGTTGTCTCATTGTATATTTCTCGGAATGTGATTCAAGAATATAACATCAACATTTATATTGTATGTGTGTTACATATGATATTATGAAAATATTAAATGGATCACCATCAATTGTTTATGCAATAAGGCTCTACGATAGTTGTTTTTATCCTCACACCTGAGAGTTCCTAACCGCTGCAAGCATAATTTGTGCGTCTTGTTGTGCCAATGGATTATGCATACACTAGGTATATGTTTTTTTTTTTGAGTAAAATACACTAGGTATATATCTTCTTTTTTTGGTAGAAAACAGGGACACTAGGTATATGTCAATAAGTAAAATTCATGACATGTATCTGTGAATGGAAGAGATATTAATCCACTTTCCGGTTAAGAAGAATATCCTGAGAGAATTAACTGATAGCGATTTGACAAAATTTCAAACTCCATGACAAATTTGTAAATTGTTTACAAATGTATTTAAATATTATTATTATTAAATAATTATATTTCCAAAATGATCTACAAATATTTTATGCTCAATCTACTTCAAAAAACCCATATGCAATGGTGTTAAATAAATGATCTAAAATGTAATATTTTCTTTTACTCAAGGATTTACATGTAATAACAAACTGTTACCGCACTTATTGTTAATTAATGTTATTTACTAAAAAAATAATACTACTTATTGTAAATGAGTTAAAGTCACCTTGTATAACTTCATTGGAAACACTCTTAAGTAGGACTGTAACCGGATCAGAATGGGCTCGGATAGTGCTATATCCGTATCCGCATCCGATTAGCTATCGGACGAATTCGGATAGTGCTAAATGAATACGAACACGAATACAAATCGGATATTTTATCCGTTTACATGTAAATATAACTTTTTTGTATCCGCATTCATTTAGCTTTCAACTGGATTCGGATAATGCTAAATGGATACGGACACGAATACAAAAACGGATTTCAACTTTCATTTACACCCCTATCTATAAGGTCACACTACTTGACCGATACACACTCAATAGGAGAGACAATTAGATTGCAATCTATAAATATGAAAATAGGGAGAAAAGAGAAACTATTGTACACATAGCCAATGATTTAGGGTTTGCAAAATCCCCAAAATAACATCTCTTTCTCTTCCTCTTCAAACACTAGAGAAGAACCCATTGTTTTAAATCTTGAAGTAATTAAACCCTAAACCCCATTTTATGTATTTGATGAAACTTGCATTACAAATCGTAGTGTGCAAGGACATTCCCCGTCACCATCAGACTCTTCATCATTGGAGAGGAAGGACATATAAGCTTTTCCGTTTCTTTTGTTTTTTCAATTTGAGATAAGTTGTTCCGTTTCTTTAAATGTATACAACTGCCCCCCAAAAGTATAGACAACACTAAACCAAAAAAAGGTGGAAGGGGGGGAGGGGGGAGGGGAGAGGGAAGTATATAGTTAGACAACACTAGAATGTCAGGATCAGAAGCTCCATCAAGGTTGGCCTTCAACCTAGCTACCCTTGGATTGGAATCATCTACCATACACACACACACACAAGTTTTTGTTTGCCTAATTGCCCCTTGATGTCCATATTACTTTTTAGTACAAATAAAAAATCAGTGAATGGGGGGTTGCCCCTTTAACCTAGAAATATTCTCACCGACCAAACTCACATGCACCAATAGTCCTTCAAGATTAAGATGAGCAACCCAATCATCTGTTTCCAGAAATAGACCAACAAACCTCCATGAAAGGTCGAGTATGAACATTCATGAAATTAAAGAAAAATTAAAAAAAAAAAATAGAGAAGGTAAGCCTTAGATAAACTATACTGCTTCCCTTGGTACAAGCATGGCCTTGCCTTGATATTAAGTAACAGAACTCTTTTACTACTTCAAACTCTAAGAATGAGGAAAAGAGTGAAGAACATACTAGAAATAGAAAACCCACGAAAAAGAAGTCAGAGAAACCCTTGTTTATTAATTAATAATCTACCTCATTCTCTTTGAGACCCAACATCAAACAGGGCTCCTGCAACTACACAAGCAATATAAAAAGTGGTAAAAAAAAAAAAAAAAAGAAGTAATATACTTACAGTGATTTGGGTTTGAGAGGGTTTGAGCTTGAGCCCCCAAAAAAGGGAAGGAGTGAAGCTGTCAAGCATGACCTAGCTAGGGTTGGATATATAGTTCAATTTTAGACCACTCATATCAACTAAAGCTAGATCATGCTGGCAGCTTCA
Source organism: Telopea speciosissima (assembly GCF_018873765.1). Lineage (NCBI taxonomy): Eukaryota > Viridiplantae > Streptophyta > Magnoliopsida > Proteales > Proteaceae > Telopea > Telopea speciosissima. Next base: position 54,421,578 of record NC_057925.1, read on the forward strand.
CTCGTTCCACTGAAAGGGTTTAAGAGAAAAAAGGGAGGAGGGAGGAGGGAGGAGGGAGGGGGGGGGGGAGGAAGGTAAGAGAGGGCAAGAGAACAAAAGAGTTTAGGTATATATAAAGCAAAACATGAAAAATTCTTGCAAATTATTCTGAGAATGGTAATGGAATCAAATAAGATGAGATAGAAAAGAGAGTCGGGAGTGTTTTGGACTGTAGGATGAGAGAAGAAAAAGACGAGAAGAATTGCAGATTAGTATCTGCTGCAACAGAGAGGAAACCCTACGGTCTTAAGGGAGAGAGAGAGAAGCACGTTAGAGATCTCCATATACAGCCCTTCTTGGGACAGTTGGAGTTGTATATATATAGATAAGACAGAGATGTAAACGAGAGAGAGAGAGAGAGAGAGAGAGAGAGAGAGAGAGAGAGAGATCTGGCACAGCGCCCCAGCGTCCAGTCATAGCACAATTGACTCGTGAGCGTGACTCGTGATGAGCGTGCGAAGAGAGAGAGAGAGAGAAGCATAGAGCATGTGCCCCTGTGGTTGCTTTTGAGAGAGAGATAGAGGGAGCAACAGCTACCTAAGACATAGGTAAGTAGGATGAGATGGGTTACGAAGATTTTTTTTTTTTTTTTTGTTTAAGTTATAAGAAAAAATTTGTAAGATCATACATTGGCAGTTTTTCTTTTGAGAGAAAGGATTTTGTTTGGAAGCGTGGTTCCTATACGATACGATCAAGATCATAACTGGACCAATAAGCTTATTAGATGCAAATCTGATACCCAAAATCGTTAATTAATATATGATCTGGTTTCAATTTTTAAACGGATCCAAATATTATTAAGTCCAAAACAAGGACAATGAGAGTTTCTGTAAGAAAATGGGAGTTTCATCATACATGAATATAGTCTTATAGAGACCCAAAATAAAGGTATTGATGCATATATAAATGAAGAGATTGTTTTAAAAGTTCATAATTTCAATTTCAAACTCAACTCATATACTAATGACTTGAAGAGCAATAAAAGAGTGTAAGTTAAAACTCCCAAACAATATAATACTATTAATAAGTTAAGGTTTAAAGCCTTTCAAGGTTTTAGATTTCTAATTTCTCATTCAATTATTTTACATATCATCAGGTTCTAACGGTTTCGATGTTACTGGGTCCTTAATGGACTATCAGTTCTAAAACCATTGGGAGACCCGGACTCTAACCAACTCGGACCAATAGTATATCACTAGGACCAGATCCGTTCCAATAAGCTATATATTGGGTGGTCCGGTTTCAGTTCCTATTAGTCCGAATCGATTCTATTTTTTTATTTTGGTCCTAAATTGATACCCCTATTTGAAGATGATTGATATCGATATGTGATCGATATTGTATTGATGAAACGGTATAGACAGAGTAAAATAGTCACCAAAAAAAAAAAAAAAAACTATTTTTTAAAGAAGAGTAGAGGTAAACTTGTCCAATACATTCAATTAATGTTGATACCATATCAACATCATATTGGTTTTGAAGGCAATCAATATCAAACTGATATTGTGCACTTAATGTTGGAATTTTATTCCTAATATAATTTCATGTGGATATAATTAAATCCCTAAATTAGGTTAATTAGAGTTTTGGTCTAATAAAATGGGATTATTAAATTGTATTAGAAGTCTAATGTGGACTGGCTTAGTGTGGGTCAGATAGATTCTTACTGGGACTATGATGAGAAATGTTCTTTAGGAATTACTATATAAAGAGAGTTAGGTCCTCCCTCTACCCATTACAACTTATTATTCCCAATTGTTATTGAGGAGTGCATTCTAGTCAGAAAGGAAGATATTCAGTGTTCATCGTCCCTATGCATTTGATATTCTCATCAGACCAGTTACTTAAGAAATAAAGAAAAAACTTCTAGATCTTATTCTTTATTTTTCACTACAATCATCATCATTATAAATGCAAAATAAGATTGATGATTCTATCCTAAACCATGCATGTATCATACATAACATGGGACAAAAAGATTGCCTCAACCCATGAATGGTAGAAATTATGCACTTGTTAATATCAAAACCGTATCGATTCTTCTTGGATTCAATTTTTAATATAATTTTAAACCATCAATTTCAGTTTCGATTCTACATTGATATCTTCACCTGTATTAATGTAGGGCCACACTCTCAGACAGCGAACGCATCCCATTTGGATGCAATTATTGGTTTGAAGGTCTTTGGAGGTCTTGGTGGATAACCTTATTTAGAGAGCGAGAGAGAGAGAGAGAGAGAGAGAGAGAGAGAGGGGTAGTGAAAGTTGAATGCTTGACTAATGAGACCCAAAACCGAGCCAGCTGTGTGCATGGCAACGCAGGTACTGATGGGCCTTGGCAGTCCTATCATCCCTCGTCCTTCCTTCGACAGATGGCCATCCCTCCTTCACTCACTGGACGCCAAGTCGCCAACCCACCCACCCACCGTCCACCACCACCACCACCACCACCACCGCCACCACCCCACTCTTGATTGGAAAGTATATATGGACGGCGGCTACGATTTGTAGCAAAGTGAAGAGAGAGAGAGAGACGCGGAAGGGAAATAAGGAAGCAAGAAAACAAAAAAATGGAAAAGAGTGGAGTTTAATTGCATCAGTACGAAGCCACCATGGACTACTGTTTACAATCCAATGCCTTTGGTCGCTTTGTTACGACAAAAAAATATTACGAAATTGTTAAATGAAAAGACGCATGAGACCCACTGTCTTTATTTGACAGCAATACCCTCTTTAACGCTATCCTCCATCTCCATGTCCTGTCAAGTGTCACCTGCTGTGCCCCCTCCCCACCCCCCAAAAAAAAAATAATAATAATAATAACAATATATGGGTAGAGGATCCAGTCTGCACCCTAGAGGAACCTACCAAGTGTAATGAGATATCATTTCATGTGTGAGGAAGGTTCAAAATTCAGTTATCGAACTCGGTATCGGGTCATGGACGAAATATCTTCGGATCAAGATTGGTCCAAAAAAACCCAAATTTGTTTTTTTTTTTAATGGTTCGGGTCATGTATCAGCCAGGGTTGACGGGTGTTGTGATCTTGGGATTGTATCAATCGATCGAATTGATCAGTCTAGAGAACAATCCAGTCAAATCTTGCCATATCGATCTAATCTCGAGATCAGGATCGGCCTCGATCGATACCGATCTGATCCAATCGACATCAGCCGATCCAATTTGAGATTACAAACAATGTGTGTGAAAGAAAAATAAAGAATTTTTTTGGATAGAAACAATTTTTTTAAAAAAAATTTGTTTCAGAGATGTTTTTGGAATAGAAAAAGAACCATTTGGCGTTTGGTAAAATCTTTTCCCAAACAATTTTATGAAATTATTACTAATTATTACTAAAATAACATTACCATAAAAAACAACCCAATTAAAACTATATCAATGTTTTTTTCATCCAAATTAATCTAACATAAAATTACAAACATACCTTAAAATTTCACTATCTTAAAATAATTGTAAAATATCACCACACAGGCCTAAGTGTCATTTACCCGAAATTCCACTATCTGAGTATGCCTTCAAGAACTTTTCCTGACACTGTAGGAAAACGAACTTTGTTCACATCTTATGCCCAAACACAGCATGGGGTGAAATGACCACCCCACCACCATGAAAGATGGAAATCCTATTCCTATTGATGTTTCTACGTACCTTCCCATTGACCTCAAGTTGGCGCGCACAGAGGTCACACAACGTGTTCCCAAACAATATATAGAGAAAAGGTTCTCTAAACCGTTGGTGTAGGGTACACAGGCATCCATGTGTCTATCTCTCTCCTTGTATATTTTGAAATGTGATTCTAAAATATAAATGTGAGTATTCATATTGTACAATGTATGTGTATGTATCACACTGGATCATCTTGAGAATCGTGTATGGACTTTGTGTGTATATCAGAGGTTGATGATGTCTATACTAGATATCGATGCGTTGGATTCACAATGTTCATCTGTGAATGGAAGAGACGCTCAATATGAAATCTCCTTCCTGAATAGGATGAATATCTTAAGAAAATTATTTGATTGTGATTGGACAAAATTTCGAATTTAAATTTATAAATTATTTGCAAATGTATTTAATTATTAGTGTTATTATTTAATAATTATTTGAATTTTTTTTTTTTGTCCTCTCTCTCTCTCTTCTTCTATCATTCTTCCATTGATGTGAGTTAAGGTTTTAAACCACAGAAAATTGTAGAGGGATCGTTTTGCTGGTGTTCTTCTCGTGCATTACTAGAGGAATACTCGTGTATTTTATGTGTGCATCTCAAGTTCAAGTATTGTATTCCTTTGAAAGTACTTCGCTTGTGGTTCGAAGAGGTAATAGGGGGGAGGGGGGGTCAGGTAATTAAGCTCTAGATCAAAAGAATTAAAGACATGATCTCTTAATTGAGAAATGTTTTTTTTTTTTTTTTTTGATGAGATCTTAATTGAGAAATGTTGATACTTGTCAACTGAGCTACCCTTTCAGGTTTTCTAAATGCTAACTTGTTAGAACTCAACTCCCAAATTCATAGTGTATATTTTAAATCACAACATAAGCAAGCCCAAGGCCCATGATAAGCTAATGACCGCCGAGAATGGATCCTCTGCACGTACATGTAGGTGCACGAACATGTGAGAGGTAAACCACCTATCTCTTTTGTTTGTATAAAATACCCTCTTCACCTTGTAAGCAATTACGGGACAACAGAATGGTATCATACGTTGGAAGGCACAAGGTGGCTTTGTTCCCCCCCCCCCCCCTCACCACTCGATCCCCACCTTTTGGAACACTTAAAAAACACAGTTTACACTAATTAGGAAGCATTTGGTCACTTTGATACCACCAGAAAGACAGAAAAGTATAGCAAGGGAGGGCTAGCAGAGTTGAGAACCAATTAAGATTAATTAATCGGAGTTAGGAACCAATGTATATGTTCATGTTCATGCATGACAAATAATGTATACTCACTCACTCACTGGAATGGGAGACTACGTCATGGATGACATATTTACTTTAATGAAATATTTTTATTTAACTTTTGGGGATTAATTACCTTTTAATGTGTAAGAAAGAATTAATCTATTAATAATCCATCATCAAAACTGAATCTTATTGGTGGGTTGGATCATGGATGATACACTTTTTCAGTTGAGGAAGGAACTCCAGTTGTTGTTGGATTAGTGAGTGGGATTTGGATTAATGGAAAGGGAAACAACACTCACTAACAAAGAGTTTAATGATGGTTTATCTCTAATTTCAAATTTAATTAAGAACCAACAAAGAAAGAATCTCCCCACGGCTAGCTTCTCTATCATTGTGGATATAAATATAAATTGGTGATGTTGTTTTGGAACTTGTGACTGGTTAATTAACAGATGCGGAACTTTTCAAAGTTAAAGTGCCTATTCCTTCCAACTTAAAGTTTGCAAGAGTACGACTCATCTCTATGGAGATCCCCCCCACCATCTCCTAACCCTCTTTTTCCTAAAGGTAGAAAATCCACTTTAATCATTAATTTTCAGATCACAAGTGATGAAGTCAGATTGGTTTGTTGGGTGGTTTGATGAATTAATCAAAAATGAATTGGAATCAAAAATAATTTCTGTGGATTTGGATCCTCTGTGCCCATCGTGCTGCGCTCAACTCCCAAGTCGTTATATCGGATTTCATATCGATCCATTGATTGATAAACGAGTTCAATTCAAAATTCAAAATGATTGGAGCTTATCTATCAACTATTGGATTGACATGGAATCCAATGTGACAATCTGAAAGTTGACTGCAACTCGATGGTCGTTCAAACCCAAGTCGCAAAGGATCCAAATCCTAAATTTGTTTGTAAGTATCAACCTAATTACAACACATTGATGTTACTGAATTTATTTGCCCATCTCACATTATTTGCCTTTTATGTTGGTATAATATTGATCTACCCATTTAATATAATAAAGGAACTTTTCAAATACCCAATTTTGACCAAACAAGATCAACAACTTTATTCCTAATGGACATTCCCCCCCCCCCCCCTCTTAGACATTAAAGGAGTGCCAAGATACATTGAACCATCGTCCTTTGGTGTTTTTGTTTGTCAAAGAAGTATCTTTACTAAAAAACACCCCATTCTTATCGAACTTAATTTGTTGATCTAACAAATTTTGGACAAGATTGAAGACAGCTTGAACAATCCAGGCATCATTCTTAGTGGTTCCAAAATATTAAGGTGTCATCGACAAAAAACAAATGAGAAATCTCGAGTGTCTTACCTCAACCTTTATACCCTTATAAAGATTAAGCTCACGGTAAACCTTGAGAAGTTTAGAGAGCCCCTCCATAACAAGAATGAATAAATAAGGGCTAAGAGGGCACCCTTGATGAATACCCCTTGACAGTTAAAAAAAAACTAAATTACTACCCTGTAACTTAGTAGAATGAGAACACATAGACACAAGAAAACTTATGATATCACACCAATGCTTACTATATCCTAAAAACTCAGAAGTAGCTTTAATATAAACCCATTCAAGCTTGTCATAGGTCTTAGACATGTCCAACTTAAAAGCAATCCATCCTCACTTACCTTTGTGACGCTTGAGGAAAAAAAAAAATCTCATGCTACATTGATATTATCATATATTTGTCAACCATTAACAAAAGTAGCCTGAAAAGAAGATATAATCCTATCTAAAACTTCTCAAGCTTATTGGTTAATAACTTAGAACAATTTTAGAAGCAACAATACATAAACTAATAGGCCTAAAATCAATCACATTTTCGGCATTCTCTGTCATAGGTATTAGAGAGAGAAGGTTATGGTTTGTACCAAAAGGGAGTTGAATATTAATAACAAAATTGTCCATAAAATCAATTACATCCTTTTTAACAACATCCCAACATTTTTTTTTAAAGAAAATAGCCGATTCCCCATCATGACCAGAAGCTTTAAGAGCACCAATACTAAACACAAAAGGCTTAATTTCCTATAAGGGAGAGCAATTACAAGTCTTTCATTACCACTTAGAAATGATAGGGTCAAAAAGATCCCCATAGAAGCAGGATCAAGAGGATTGAATGTAGTAGAAATAGAACCGAGATTGATGCAGGCCCAGCCCGAATCTTGAAGACCTCAATCCAACGTCACTATGTGGGTCAGCATCAATCCATTCAAGCTAATGAAGCCCAAAATAACTCTTGGTCCAACATGAATCAAAGATCAAGGCCAACAAAGTGGCCACTCAAAGTTGACCAATGAATAATCAAGAATTTTAAATTTGCACATGTCTTCACTTTAAGTGATATTTTGTATTATTTTCATTGGAAATTTAGAGAAATACAAAACATAAAAGTTGTAGATCTTTTAGTCTTCGTTCCAATGGCTTTGGAATGAGGTCAAAAAGATCTAAAATGCAGGAGTTATGCCTTTTACACTGAATATGTGCATTCTAACTCTTGAATGACCTTCATCTTCCTTTTCTCTCTTCATTTCCCCATAAAGCTCACATTCTCCCTTGAACTCTCTTGAGAAACAAAAAGAATATTATAAGATCTTCTCTGTTGGAATATCCACATCAACCTTGGAGTGTGCATCAAGGCACATTGGAACAACCCCTATGTCTTGGAATTAACTTTTAGTTATTTGTTTTTTAGAATTTTTATTTTCTTAGGAATTAAGCACGTAATCTCAACCCTTGAAAATCAATGGTTGAGTTATTGTGGGAGCTTTTAGGATTTATTTTGTTTTACCTATTAAATGCATATCTATCCTATTTTTAATAGAAACTAGAATTTGATTAATGAAAATTATTTTGTGCATTTTGTTAGAACCATGATGAGTTCTCTTTTTTAAACCTAGAAGAGTTTTACTCTTTTCTTAAAGAGTATGAGCTTTGTCACCCTCTTGCATCCTTGAAGAGATGTCAAGAAGGTGATGAGTATTACTCACATAACCTTGAAGAGTTGTACATATTCCCTCTTCTTACTACTGATTTTTGTGGTCATACTTGTTGGCATTTTTTACACTTTAAGAGTGTAATTTACTTCTCCCGGTCTCACACTTTCGCCGCTTGCATTATTTGGTATCAGAGCAACAATAGAAAAATAAAAAACCTTTTCATCATTCTCATCCAACACATACCTAATACTATATTTCCTTAAATTACTAGTAGCTTTTGCATGAAAGAATTTAGTATTCCTATCTCATTTATGTAAAAAAGAAATACGAGATTTTGTAACCAAAAAAAATCCTCAGTTTCCAAAACTCAAAAGATTTGACTAGAAATCTCAAAAAAATTGATGGATATTGGAGCCATATTTTCAAGAAAATGACATTTCTTAAACAAAAACAATTTTAGTTGAAAAATGCATTTTTTTTCTCAATATATATGATGCTAGTTTGCTCGTGGATGAGCCTATTTATAACCTTCTTTTTAATTAGCTTTTGACAAGTTTGTAAAGAATTCGTTTTAATGGACAAAATTAATAAATAAAAAAAAGGAGAGTTTTCTCTAATTTGGCAAGCTAACCCACATCACCTTACATCTTTAAAATATTAATAAAAAAAATATTTATTAGTCCATACTGTTTAGTGACACTTTTTATAAAAAAATAAAAAAATTTCAACCCTCAACAAAAAATAAAAAAGATTCGCTTGTCGTAGAAAATGTTGTCAAATGGATATATTCATTTAAGTTTATGGGAAAACTTCCCCACGCTACTAGAGTTCAATTTCCTTCTCACATAAATATTTTTATTATTTTCTCTCTCCTACTCTGAATATGTGAGTCTCATATAAAAGATATCTTTTCCTAGAGCTTCATTGGTGTCTCGTGCAGATTCCTTCTCATACTGTGTTTTACGAAACCCTTTTTCTTCTAGGAGGAGATCACCAAACTGCCAGTTTGGAATGAAATCTCTCATGCCGTTAACATGGTTTGTATGAAAGAGGGAGAACCACATGTCATGTAGGAGAGAGAATGTGCAAAAGGACCATGACACCCATGGCACGCTGTGAGTTGCCATCATTTCTCCTTTTTCTCTAAATAAACAATAAATAAATGGGGCCCATTAGCCATTGGGTGATGACCCTGCAAGAGTCCTATTCATTATCCCTGCAGGAACTTCATAGTGATTAAGCAATCAAAAGGGTTGCATCCTCCCTCCCCGGGGCTCTCCCAGTCTCTCTCCATGAATTTCCCTTCCCCATGTATGTTCCCACACATTTAATTTATTTATTTTTCCATTAAGAGTTAAAACTGAGAGATCAGAAAGAGAGAGAGAGACCTGATGGATACATTTACAATGAGAAAGATTTGACCTGACAGATGGGTTTTAATTCATTTGGATTTCCTCAGGTGGGGAAGAGTAAAGATGAAGAATCCTTAGCAATCACACAAAACCCTTTTAAGTAACTATTGAAAATCATTGAAGGAAGATTCAATACTCATCAGTGTTCATATGAACTCCTTAATGGAAAGAGAGCTATATAACTAGCATACACTGTAACAAAACAGGAAAGCTTTTCAACCTGAAAATTAATTATAGTCCTATAAGCCATGGAAGGGAAGGTCCAGTGGTCCTTGTTTTAACCATGGCTCTATAGGTTGGGGCACAAAAAGACTTTGAAATTGGAAACTCAATAAGGATAGCTATGTAGCTAGCCAGACTGTGTGTTACAGAATAGACTGTAGAGTGGTCCTATAGATCTCCCCCCACCCTCCCCCCTTCCCCATGCAAGAGCTATTAGATCACTAGAGTTGTAGAGTGGTCCTCTTCCTATTATGTTATTAAAAAGGCCTAGAAGAAGAAGAAGAAGAAGAAGAAGAACGCTCTTTCTTCTCTCTCTCTCTCTCTCTCTCTCTCTCTCTCTCTCTCTGATATGAGGTAAGGTAAGGAGAAACAAGGTAGAAAGACAAAATTAAATTTCAGAGAAGTGTACAATTTATTAGGGTATCTAGCTAATATACTTTTAAAATTGCCAACTCCTATGGAACAGTGAAAAAGAGAAGGATTTGAATAGATGGACTTAAAAAGAAAAAAAAGAAGATAATATCTTAACTGAAGAATGAAAGATTTGGTTTAATTGACTTATATGGTCGCATGCATTATGGATTGGTACACATGCACCCACCAAATCTCCCTCCCTCCCATGCGTACGCATGCTTCTGCTTTGCAAGGAATAAAATCAAATCTAATTCAAACCCTCGGACTCAGAGATAGTACTAGTGATGATATAAATTGACTAATGTACTGATGAGGAAAGCTTCAGGCACACTCTTTTTCTTCAATGATAATATTCTATGAATTAACTTTTAAAACAACATTAGATGTTTTGTTTAGGTTTTGTTGTTAATTAATTACTTAATTTCTAGTTTAAAACCATTTGATTACAAGGAAATTTCAGGTAAACTAATTACTAAAAATTAAGATTTTGCTTGAAATCTTGCCTTATGTGTGGTTTTTATATGGAACATATGGAGCCTTCATGAAATTTCGTACTTAAAAAATAATGGAGAAAGAAAGCTATATGATTGCCTAATGCCTCTCTTGCGAGGGAGAAAAAACGTTTTTAGGCTGCGTAGTGTATGCTAGTGCTTCCCTGTAATCTATCTCTCTCCTCCCTCCTATGAAATGACATAGCTGCCCTCAATTGTGTATGGTTAGAATAAATAATAAACAACTATAACCTTATAACACATTTTCATAAATTGCAATTTCTCACAACAAGTATGGAGCGAAATTCTATCCTTGTTCAAAGAGAGATGGAGTAGATTCCCTTCCATGGAGCTGTTCTTCTCATGGTGGTGCAGGAAAGCGAAAGTAGTTACACTTCCAAATATATGGAGAGTCTTTATAACAGTCACATGTCGATAAATCTGGTTAAAAAGAAATAAGAGAAGGTATGATGGCTTAATTAACTCCCCTAAGCATATTGTTACGAAATGCTTAAGAGAAGTATCAGAAGGCACCCGAATTAGTGGCATACCTGTGAAGTCGGTTCAAGACCTGGTTTTGGCACGGGCAATGCATGCTACAATTGCTATACCTCAACCCAAAAGAATTATTGAAGTGAAGTGGAAAGAGCCTCCAGCGGGTTGGTGTAAATTAAATATAGATGGATCATCCCTGGGAAACCCAGGATCTTCAGGGTCGGGAGGGATTTTTAGAAACCATCAAGGTGCAGTGATCAAATGTTTTGCCTCTTTTCAAGGAATTGGTACAAATTATTATGCTGAAATGGAGGCCTTCTTTATTGGCATCAAAGAGGGTAAGAAGCTTGAGATTAGGAACTTATGGGTGGAAAGTGATTCAGCATCTGTAGTATCAGCTATTCTCAGTTCTAAGCAGCCAGGGAAGTTCCTTCAGGCTTGGTGGGCTGCAAAAGATTATCTAAACACCATACAATGGCGAGTGACCCATTGTTTCAGAGAAGGAAATGGGCCTGCAGATGCACCAGCAACTAAAGCAGCAATCTCCAAATCATCATGGACCTGGAGCACAATGCCAAACTTCATTTCATATATGGTCACTTGGGAAGGAATGGGACGTCTACATTACAGATTCTTGTAATCCCTGTGTAGCTATTTATTTCAGTACTCTACTGTAAACATTACCATTATTTTACCTTACTATCAATCAATACATTGCTGATCTTTAACAAAAAAATTATAAGTATTAAAAAAACATATAAATAGCTATAACCTTACAATTATAATAATTCAATTCTATGCTATGTTTACATATATTTCAATATAATAAAAATTTTTTTTACCAAAATCCTAACAAAATTATATAAACCGAAACCATTTAAATAAATGAATTAGGTTTCGTTTTGAAAACTGTTAGTTTAAATGGTTTGATTTAGGTACTACCCTTAAGTATACTAAATCGAACCAAACCGTTTAATCAAAACCAAACCATTTAGAAACCTTACGTAGAAGAAAACAAAGTTGGTGATGTGGCAGTAATGCTAGTTAGGTCTAATAACTGCCACGTGGCACCTCGCCATGACATTTTAAAGTAAACTGATCGAGCTTGCTATATTGCAGAATACTATACTTTAACATCCATATACGTATACTATTTGAGCTGTACGTCCCCATGCCCTTTATAATTCTCACGGTATGGGAGGCCAAAGATGACGGGGAGGAATTAGGAAGCATGGCTCTGTGGCTCAGTGTATAAACAAACATGGTTTCCCATCTTGCCAAGTGGCCAAACCCTAAAATCATCTATCATCCATTATAAATAGGTTTAGGGGTTTCAACACTCATCTGTTGGATTCCAACTGAAGTATGTTTTCGGACATAAAGAATTTAGTCTCATGAATATGAAATTTGGTGAATATATTGTCCACATTATTTTAATAATTAATTTATTATTTTTTTCATTTATTTAAAGAAAAAAACTACTACACTGTCTCTGTATAGATTCTTTTATCTTTCCTCACATAATAAATAGTGAGTCCAACGCTGATATTTGCCTTTCCTATTTTAATCATGTGAGTCCATGAATACTATGAATGATACCATTTTCTAACCCCTCATTGATTATAGTGTGAAGATTCCTTTTTATAATGCCCTTGTAGGCATTTAATACTAACCTGCAATGCAAACTAAGGTGGAGAAAGTTGTTCATACAGAATCATATCATCCAGTTTTATATTTAAAAAAATCATTTCACAACATGAATTTTTATCCTCTCAAATGTGGTGCACTGTCCAGTTGAGAAGATAAAAAGAAGATATAAAGATGCCATTGCCCATGTTTTTAGGGTTGGATTCTCAAATGTGGTGCACTGAGCAATGCACCGCCCTTGAGAAGATAAAAATCCTTCAGAACATGGTCCTGAAAATACATCATACACAACCTGAAACCAAACTGTCTTCCTATACAAGCATGCGACTCCAGCATATGAAAAGCCAAAATTCTATTGGCTGAAGTTACATTGCAAAAAGCATATGGACTAATGCAGTCTCCTTGAACAAAATTTTCATTTCTAACTATAAAGTGGTTATTAAAAAAATATAAAAAAGAAAAGAAAGAAAAAAGGTTCCCATGATGCAAATGTGGGAAAAAATCTACACACCACACCAATGTCTGCTCCTAAAAAACACACGAAATCCAGATTTAGAGAAAGAAGGGGATAAAACGTGTTAAGGTTGGGGAAGCATACATGCGCCATGTCCCTGAGCCCACACGCCGGCCTGCTGCACCCCAATCCACAACCACCCGACCCTTCCCCCCCACCCACCCCCCCTCCTCTTCCTCTCCCTCTTCCTCTTCGTGCCACTGCACCCGTCCCTACCCCCTGCAGAGACGAACTTTCCCAACCCCTGCCTTCCCACTCCTACCCCCCTCCAGCAACGAACTTTCCCATCCGGCAAAACAGCCTGACTGTAATCAACTGCTCCTTTAGGAGTTAGCCGGATGGTTTTCCACAGACAATCACCAAGCTAGGTCATGTAAATGGCAAACCAGCGAGTGAGTGCAATCCATCAGTGAAACATACAAACACTTCCAATTGGAAAGCATTTCAAGCCACGACGGAAATGAATCATGAATAAACTGAGATCCCACGGTACGAATACTGGAATACATAGCTAGAGCCCAGATGCTTCAGTATGGTTACATAACCAATTGATACAAGACACCACAATTGTTCTGCAATTCAGAAAAAAAAAAAAAAAAAAAAAATTCACAATCGCGCTGTACAGTAAAATCATGAACATGGGAAGATTCGTAAATCAAACCCCCCCCCCAACTTAAATGATAGACTACAACAAATGACTACCTGCAATAAGTTTTTAGAAGAACATAGAACTAAAAAAAAAAACCTAAGAAATACTCCTACAGATTGCCACTATGCTGGGATGCATTAGAGCAAAGCTTGAATTGCATGAAGAACATGGCTGAAAAACAATACACTGTAGGTGTTAGGAGCTACAAAATTGTGGGCAATGACAATGTGAATAGATTACTATATAGGTCAACTCTAAAGCCAAATTCCTACTGACTTCCTAGCTTTTTGAACTCAAGAAGGAATTCGCACGGGCCTGCAGCATGTCATAGAGTTGCTCTGCTGTTGGTCGGTCGGCAGGATTCCCTTTGGTACATCGACAGAATAAATCAACCAGGAATGTCATTATTTCTGCTTCAGCCTCTGCATCCACTCCCTCTGTGCTTGATCTAGTCCTTGCAGGCTCCTCTGAAAATCTCAATATTTCTAGTTCATCCGTTAACGATGGCCGCTCACCCGTCTGTGTCAAAGAAAGATTATTAATTCCTTGTCTTCAGCTCCCAAAATTTGTTTTTTACATTAATGAATAAAAAAAATAACTATTTACGAAAAATAAAAAAATAAATAACATTTGGCTTTCTTCCTGTATCATAACGGTGCTAGCAAGCTGAACACAGAATCCAAATGTCCTATAAACAGCAAGAAGGAACCGGTCTCAAAAGCAGAGACTAGTAAGATCATGATTTGAAGGCAAAGCAAGTATTCAGGGAAATGTTTCAGGCAGATCACAATATCATTTCGTAAAGATTCAAAAATCAAAGAATGAAACCCCAGATTTTGTTTGAAAAGTGACAACTTTAATTTGTCTCTATAAACTTTCCCAGCATCACCCACCACAGCCTGTGTCAACCTTGATGGTAAAAGCATCTCTAAGTTGTTCTTTATATAAGAAGGTCTTCGAGAATCAGTGCAGGTTTACCAAACATATTACCAAAAGACCATCACAATAGCTTCTCAGCCAACATAGCTGCACTACCAAAGCAAATTGAGAGGCACACACAAAGAACCAATGCCTCCCAATGCAACTGTGCAAGACACAAGGCAAGGTGAGCACTTTCCTGAAGGAGGTCCATTTTTAACTTGGCACGAAGGAGGTAAGGTGTTTTTGCCATTGGGTTGGGTGGGGTGGGGTGGGGTGGGGGGGGGGGGGGGGCGTGGGGGGTAGGAGAGGGGGGATGGGGGAACAAATTAACAAACCTGAAGTAATCGATGAATTTCTGATTCTGGCAATCCAGCATAAGGGACTTGCAGCGTCAACAATTCCAAGAGTAGGCACCCATAAGACCAGATATCCACCTCCTGCAACCAAATAAAAAAGAGTGATAATGATTTTGAAAACCTTTTGCAACCATCTGTTTAAGGAAAAAGAATAGCTCAAAATCTCCAACAAGCCAGGGATATTTCATACTTCAGACATTAAGTACAAAACACATCATGAAACTAGCTGGAGAACACCCAAAATTTTCAGACTTTCAAAATTTCAACACCAGATTTTTTGGTTCAGCTTTGAACTGGTAGCCAAAACAGATTTGATCAAATCCCAAAATTTTAATTTCCTTAAACCCATTGACTTGCATACCACATGTTCGACCTGGGCAATTGAGCAATTAAACCGGTATGGAAGAGTTTTTAATTTGTTCTTCCAAGGATTGACCCTGATTACAAGACCACAATTTGATGACACAATGATCAGAACAGCTTTAGTTCCACTGAAAGTGATTCTATTTAGTATGTATCCAATATTTCTGTAGCTGTTGTTTCTGAAGCAAAAACCCTTCAACCGAGTGGTCTACCCATTGGGGCTGACCCAGTGACAGCCACCTGGTTTTCTCAAACCAGGTTGCAGAACAGGCAGAGTTTAAGAACATAGGTTTCCTATAACAATCAAGAACGTTTGATTACGGCCACATCAACTGTCCCAGATAAAGTAAGAAAAACTTGCCACCAAAGCAGAATTTCCTGCAACTTACAAAATTAGTTGGTAAGTGGTGATCAGATGGAACCCCTCTGACCACCAACAAAACTTCTGCAATAAACACTCGCACAAAGATTTCTGAGCTTACCTTAGCCCATCCCTATAGTGAGCAAGCCTTGGCGCAACAGCCAAGTTGTGTTATTGCAACTTGTTGGTTCCGGGTTCAAAACTTGGAAACAGCCTCTCCTGCAAAGTAGGGGGTAAGTTTTTGTACATTTGCCTCTCCTAGACTCTTCAGTAGCAGGAGCCTCGTGCACTGAGTTGCCCTTTTTTTTTACCCATAGCCCATCCCTAACCACCATATAAAGGCAGGCCTACAGCCTCTCCTGCAAAGCAGGGGGTAAGGTTTTGTATATTTGCCTCTCCCAGACCCTGTAGTAGTAGGAGCTTCGTGCACTGGGTTGCCCTTTTTTTTAACCCATCTCTCTCTCTCTCATCAGTAAGTTTATTAATAAACAGAGAAAAATAAGAGTGCACACAACAGGGGTAGTACAATAAAACAAAGTGTAATACCCATACTAAAGAAATAGTCGACTATTTCTTTAGTATGGACTGTATCTCTGAAGCATTACTGGGAGCAATTTCAAAATATGAGATCAACTTGATAAGTTACTGGGGAATAAACTTACCAACCCATACTTCTTCTGATAATGCATTGTCTGAAGTACCTCTGGAGCCATCCAGCGAGGTGTTCCCACACATATATTAGGACCAGGTATTCCAAAATGGGCAATACAGCATGTGTGTAAGAATGAACGAAGAGGAACTGCTCTGTCAAAATCGCAGAGCTTGACAGTTGGAGTGCCATCAGCTCGCTTCTTATCCAAATCAATCAAAATATTTTCACTTTTTATGTCTCGGTGAATAATGTGTTTAATATGCAACTCTGCTAATGCACAGGCAACATCTCTAGCAATAAACAATGCCAAGTCTGCAGGGACATGCTTCTGACCATCTAGGGTCAGACTTTCTAGATAACTCTGTTAAAGACACCAACAGAACAACTATTAAGATATCAAATAAACATAAAAAAAGCAATACACAAGGAAGAGGTAAGTTGAGTAACTAAATTACCTTCAAGGAACCCCCCTGTATGTACTCCATTACAATTGTCGATTGCAATAAACGACCTTCCTTATTTCCCTCCAATGGAGAAACCCACTTAGAAGAGATCTGATGTCCATAAAATTCTACAATGCAGGAGTGTTTCTTCAAAGCTCCTAACATTCTTACTTCACCTAGACAAGAGTACTCAAACTTCTTCATTTCCTCCACTGAATCAACAAACTTAAATCGCACCTGTAGCATCATTACAGAACCATAGAGGCATAGACTCAGAGACATAATTTAAACTAATGCACAGAAAAAAACAATAGTGACCTTACCAAGTTAGCAAATAACTAGACAGTGCTTACATTCAAGCACATGGAGATGCATGCAAAATTAAACAACATCCAAGGCCTGAAGAAATGATACTGATGCAAACAAATCACATAAATTGGTTTATTTTATTGGAAATAAGCCTTGGGTTGGGTTATGTATATGTTGAGCCTTTGATCCCATGTGTTTTCACTGTAATGGACAACTTTAATGGGCCTAAAATATGGGTAGAAGGTAGAAAAACGGGATTTAATTCATTAGTTTAGTTAGTCTTTTAATTTAAGTTGCTTTTAAGTTGTTTAGTAAGCTTTGAACACTCTCACCTGTGTGTGGAATGTTTCCTTTTAGAATTATGGTTCCTTTTTAAGGCCAGATTTGGTATGATTTCTATTTCAATTTCAGATTGATTTCATGAAATACTCAACAAATAGATTTACGCTCAAGAAATTGAAATTTGGTTTAGTTGCATCAATCTGAAATATTTTACGAATAAGAAATCTGTTTGGTAGTTCAAATTTTTTAGAATAAATTCTATATATTTCTTTGGGAGAGGGTGGTGGTAGCACAAGGCGGAGGTGAGGGTGAGGGCAGGGCAGGGCCGAGAAGGGGTGGTGATGCTGGCATGGTGCTGTTGATGGCGGTAGTAGCAAGGAGGTGGTGGTAGTGGTGATGGTATGGTGGTGGGGTGGTGGTGGCTGTGGTCATGGGATGGTGGTGATGGCATGGTGGCATGGTGGTCACCATGGTATAAAATCTCGCGATATATCGGCGATATATCGCCATATTTCGTAAATCTCGACATGTCCGAGATACGAAACACTTCCGAAACAAAAAAATACAATATCTCGTCGATATATCATGGATCTCACGATATATCGCGAGATCTCACGATATATTGCAAGATATTGAAAAAGTGACAAATTGTGTCACACTAAGGCCCCTTTTATACGATATTTCGCAGCTCTTGGTCGATATTTCGACCGAGAGCTGCTGAAAATCAATTTTTCTCTCTTCTTCCTCATTTTTTGCTTTTCTTCCTCCCTTCCAAGCCTCATCCAAGCATTGTTGAAGCTCTTTGTCGCCGGGAAGACGTCGGAGGGTCATCTAAGCTCATCATCCAAGCCTATTTTCATTATTTAAGGTAAATTCTATTTCTCTAAAACTATTTTTTTTTTTTAAACTTTGTACAAATGTTGTTGGATGTTGATATTAATATATGTTAGACACTGGAGGCCGATCTACAGCCTCACGGTGTCGAAATTTTTTTCCCATATGTATTTTTTTAATTTTTTTTCTGGTTTTAAAAATTCATTTTCCTACAACTAAAATAGGAAATAATTAGGGGTAATATGACTTAGATGGTAATGAATTAAATATATGTTAGACACCAATGGCCGATCTACGGCTTCACAGTGTTGGATTTATTTTTCTGCTCTTAAATAATTCTTTTAATTTTCGAAAATTAAGAAAAATATATTAAAAATTAAAAAAACAGAAATAAATAAGGAAAAATATGAGTTTTAAGTTTCAAAAATAATGAAAAAATATGAAAGTTATTTCTATATGTTTTGAGATGCATTACATGTATATTATGTTTACTAATTTTTGGTTTTGTTGTGTTAGGTCAATACTTATATTAACATTATATATAAAAAATTGATTTTAATTATGTGAAAGCCCAAAACACCAATTTGAATTCACATTTTTACAATTTTATGGTTTAAATGTGTTTATTAAGCTTAAATAAGGTTGCCCATGAAGTTTCAGGCCTAGATATGGCCAAATACCCCCCGAGATGGACCCCCGAAATATTGCAGAAAAAATGCAATATTTCGGTCATATTTCGCGATATCTCGGATATCTTGGTAAGCCCGAGATACCGATATATCGCGAGATATAGTACTATGGTGGTCACAGGGTTGTGGTGATGGCATGGTGGTGGTGAGACCATTAGGAGAAGAAGGGTGGTGTCCCTTATTTATACCAAATATCATTTAAGTAAATGTTTTTGGTATTTCATTTACTTAAGATATTATTCATAAATAAGCAAATACCCCCTATTTGAATCCAATAAAAATAGTTAAAAAATAAAATTCCAAAAGGATAAAAAATCAACCCCCAAGTTCAAGAACAAAAACTGGATTTTCGACAGTAGGTAAAATTTTCAACTTTCTAATGCTGGGGTTTTTCTCAAATCTAAAAATTCTATAAATCTTAATATGATAAAACATTTCTAAAAACCAAAAGTGCGGTAATATTCATTTGTTTTGATATCTAAAAAAATATTTTCATTCAGAGCAATTTTGACCGCACACATAACAAATAAGGTTTGACTGGAACATAACTCCTTCAATATAAATCAGATTTAAGCAATTTTGGATTTGTTGGAAAGCTGGTTTTGTGCTCTACTTAATACTAAAAGTTTCATGTAAAAATAAAATCATCTAACTAGTCAAACTTCTTAAAGAACAAGAACATTTCTCTAAATCGAGAACAATTTAATTACTTATAGATAAGATCATATTTTCTAAGAACAGTATAACCAAATATGAGACTAGTATAAACCAAATGTATGTTTGATTGTTTCAAACTTACAATAGCTTGCTTCTTCAGTTCCATTGTCTTCTAGTTCTATGTTGATTTTTGATGACTTGATGTGGCTTAATATTGATTTTTGATGACTTGATGTAACTTAATGTGGCTTAATGTTGATTTTTTATGACTTGAGGAGGCTTAATGTTGATTTTTGATGATATAAAATATATATTGTAGCACACTAAATATGTTAGGAAAGGGAGAAATAAAAAATACACTTGGGGGCGCCTTGTCGCCTAAGCGCTTAGACACCCCTCCAGCGCCTTGGGTCGCTTTGCTGCCTTGACAACTATGTTTTTATCATGAAATTACTACTTTGCCCATCACATTAACCATGTGTTCATTAAAGAGCAAAAGTGAAATCAATTTCAATTTTAAAATTGAAACCAACTCCTCAGCTATTTCTTATTCCATCTGATTTCTATTTCACTGGAATAAGGTGCAAAAATCAAACAAAACAATTTCCGAAATAGAAATCACCCCATGAAATTGAAATAGAAATCATATCAAACGATCAAATCAGGCCTAAGATGGGTTTGCTACAAAGCAATAGGATTTTGCTTTCCTAGTCAGATTAGGATTATTATTCAGTTCTCTATAAATAACTTGTAATGGCCATTGGCTAGATACGATTTGGTGCTTAATAGAATTGAGCTTTGCTTCAATGGAGTGCTGTGCGATTCAGTAGGGGGTGAGACATCCTTGTTCTTGGTGGGAAGCCATAGTTATCTATCTTCTTTTTTCTTTTCTTCTTTCTTTTGCAACTAAGGTACTGTTTAAATCCCCTATTAATTGATACTGCTGTGGCTTTGATTTATTCTCTGCTTTGAGTTAATCATCATTCATCAATCTACTGTTTTCCTTGTTTTAGAGCTATTTTCTATCTGGTTTGAATCTGCACCTGAGATAGATCTGTCCATCAAGGGGAGGTTTTTGGGGTATTCAAGGCCTTCAACCAGGGTGGTATCTCGTGGTTCTGTCTTATTAGAGTTCAGATTGTTGAATTACTTAAAATCTAACCATTGAATCTGATATTTTGGGAATTGATTAGGACAGCCTAGAAGATTGACACTCAATCAGAATCTTAGGCTCATCTGAGCCTCTGATTTCATGCAATTAAATTTCTCCTATTTACTGAATTTTTGTTTCAAGATTTGACTACTCTTTAATTAGATCACTGCTGTATTCTGGGGATCATCTATTCTAATTGTTTGTGAGTGATTGTTAAAGTTTGACCTTCATCTGAGAAGGTCGACTTTTGTTGACCTTTTGGTTTGGGTTTACTCGGGATCTTGTAAGAGGAGTGTTTAGCATGAACCTATGGTTCATCCTACCTAACCCCCATCAGATACCTATACCAGACTATTGATAAAAGTGAGCTGATGCATTAAAAAGAAAAGGAAAGAACTAACTGCCGTACGAGTGAACAAATGCTCTCAAGATTATCTGGTCAAATTTCTAGGCAGTGAAAAAGAAATTGCACCTTTGCTGCAGCCTCAACTGACCCAAATTTGCACCGGACCAGAGAACTTGATGCTGCCTTTTCAATTTCATCACATAATGAAAGCGACGGATAAGAGTAAACCGAGCTAGCCATGTTTTCAGTCTTCACGGGAACAAGAATCCGGCTCAAAGGAATATACCTGAAATAACAACCTCAATCATCAGAGAAGTACTAGCAATGAGGACTATGTTCATTGAGGCAGAGAAATATATCAGAAAAAGAAAGTGTTTCCATACATGCCAGATTAACAAGTCTTCAGAATGAAATTTCAAGCAAACATTGCAAAATGAACAATCTAAAGCATGCCCGTGTCTAAGCAGCACTAATAAACTGTCTGATCAATTGGTGGTGGATTTAATTTCAGGGAACTTTAATATCAAAGGCTTGTAGGGTTTTTCTTTTATTTCCTTACAAGAAATTCAGAAAACCTGACTTATAAATGAAGTTAAATGCTTGAAACTAAAATGCTTAAAAAGATATTGGCAATAAATATGAGGTGTAAAATGAAATTTACAACTAAGTTAAAAAAAATTAAATATATAAAAAAGAAAATAAAAAAATGCTTGTAGGGTTTTTCTTTTATTTCCTTACAAGAAATAAAGAAAACCTGACTTATAAATGAAATTAAATGCTTGAAACTAAAATGCTTAAAAAGATATTGGCAATAAATATGAGGTGTAAAATGAAATTTACAACTACGTTAAAAATTTTAAATATATAAAAAAGAAAACAAAAAAATCAACACCAAACCTTTTTTTTTCAGTCATGAGACTCGAGAACCCCCCCCTCTTTTTTAGGTAAGACAATAATGCACTTTCAACATACACAAGAACATACCACAGCTCCATCCTGAAATGTAGTAGGCTCCATTTGGTTGCAAGCGAAGTAATGTAGTCCTAGGTAGGAGTAGTCCCACTAGGAACCAGGGTAATAGGATCACCAAATAAGGCTGGCCGATTGGGACAGCTTAGGCTAATTAGGGCAGAATGCCAGAATTAGGGTTAGGGTTAGGGTTTCGAGTTAGGGTTTTATTTGGTAATGATGTGCAGGTTTTTAGGAGTCTGATTTGGATGAAATTGGAAATCTAGGGTTTCGGGTTAGAGGCCTTGTAAAAATGGTGTGTTTTCAGGATCTAGGGTTTAGGGGTGGATTTTGGGAAAGGGGTTTATAGGGTATTAATGGGCAGGTCTAGGGGATTATTTTGGTATAAAGAAATTAGGGTTTGGATGAGTTACGAAATTCTGCAATTTAAGGCAGAATTAGGTTTAGGGTTTTGATGGACAGATTGGGCTGCAACTGAGATCGAGTGGAGGGATAAGGCTGGACAGATTTTAGAGTGAGGCTAGGGTTATGGGAATCGATTAGGGTTAAGTGGAGGATTAAGAAGAGGAATGAAATTGCAGAATTATAAAACTACTTGAATTAACACTGATCTCCAACAGTAGCAGATTGAAGAAAAGCTAAGAGAGGACCTCCCGATCTACAAGATGCAAGGAGTCACTGGGGATTCCAGTCCTTCAACCTTGATATTACTCACAAGGGGGGGTCTTGATATGACACACAAGATAGTCTCTGAAGAGAGAAGCAGCAGCAGCAGCAGCAAAGACAGCAGCAAAACAATATTTTTTATTAATCAAATTCGTGTTCAAGGCTTTGCCCCCTTACAACCTTATATAAAAGACTCAAAAATAGACTTCTACTCTAAAAAGGAAAGGTCTAACCCAATCCTTAACCTATTAGGTAACTTAAACTGACTAGGAAACTAAAATACTAAAAGAAATAGACTCAAAACCTGACTGGATTTATAGAATCCTAATCCAGCCCAACTTACATCACATGATCACTTAAGTTGTCACATGACCACTTAAACAAGTCACATGATCACTTAAGTGATCACATGACCACTAATTACATAAAAATCAAAACTAAGGAATTAAAACAACTAATCCCGTATGCAACCTAATTACCCATATTTTAGGCCCATAAAAGTGGCCTATTACATAGAAAACCCATGGGATCAAAGGCCCAACATACATATAACCCAACCCTAGACTTATTTCTAAAGAAATAAGCCCATTTTGGAGATGAATCTGCATCAACTCAACCCTAGACTTATTTCTAAAGAAATAAGCCCATTTCGGTGATGAATCTGCATCACGAAGGAAAAAGAAAATTTTCAGACCTAAAAAAGAAACTTCTGTAATCATTACCCAACATGATCATATAAATTACTTAAATTTCTTACCATTAGATAATGATACTTTTCACATGAAATATTTATTTTACTTTTCTAATCCAAGCATGGTTTAAAGTAGCGGTACGTATCATATCGTATCGGCCGATAAGTATCGGTATCGGTTGATACCGATACGTCTCTTTTTTTTTAATGACCTGTCTCGGATTGTATCGAAATATATCGACCGATACGGGACGATACAATATGATACGACCGATACATATCGATACATATCGATACGTCCAGTAAAGGGTTCTGTAGGTGGTTTAATACGTATCGATATGTATCGAGCCGTATACTGATACATTCCATAAAAAAAATAAAAAAATTGGGCGAATTAAAAAAAAAAACATTTTCACTCATAGACTCAATACAACTCCTATTCTAACAAAACAAATGAAGGAAAACTCTTAATCAAGAGATTAAAATCTTACATTTAATCTTGGTTTTTCACACTTCTAGACTAAAAAATGAATCAAGGAGTGCTACAACATCATCTTTTGCATCATCCAATATTCTTCATGGTTATAGACGATTACAACATGTAAGAAATCTCATCTTTTATAACAATTTCAAAGTGCCGCACTTGTTTGGTTATACATTATTCACAATTCTTAGTGTATATCCATGATATATGATATATATTGCTTGTTTATATTGTTTTTTGTGTCCAAAAATGTATTTCCATGTGTATTTTGATAATTTTCATGCGTTTCTGCACCGATCAATACGTATCTCCGATACGTTACGATACGTCTCTTAAAATCACCCAACCAATACGATACCCGATACCGATACTTTAAACCTTGAATCCAAGGGATTTGGATGCAAAGTAAAGTGAAATTTAATAAACAAATGATTTGGAGTCGGTGACAGAATCATGTGGGGTAATGATTACAAAATTTTCTGCTTTAGGTTTGAAAATTTTCAATTCCCTTCCATTATATTTCCCTTGCAACCAAAAGAAGCCTGAGGGGAAAAAAAAAAGAGAAGCGGGAAAACAAAGGAATGAACCTGCAAGAAAATTCTTGATCTGTCTCTTCTCTTATATCAGTTGGATGACATGCATCAACAACCATCCGTACGTATGAATCACCCCTCCTAACAAGAATGATGTTCCAGGCATGTGGCATGAAATCCAGAAAGCCTCTCACAAGCTCGCAAGGAATTGGAGGTTCCATCCTATCACATAAATACTGCACATTTCACAATTGATTAGCACAGTGGTCAAAAGTTACCAATTGCATAAACTTCAAGAATACAGACCCAGTGAAAGAATCACCTTCATAAGCACTGCTCTATGTCTACAGACACCAAACCGAAGAGTGCCTATTGGGACAATATTGGAACTGCGTGCTTCCTTTATAGCCCTTAGGGATTTCTCACACAAACCAATGAAATCAGATTCACTGCCCAAAATTTCTTTAGTGGACTTCTCATCACCATCATCATGGTTCCCAGTTCTGCAGGTACATACAAAAGGCTTCTGATAATTTGATCCAGCCACCGCTTTCCGTGCCTTCTCAACTATAGCATCTCTATCACTGCCACCAAAACAACTTGAAACATATAAGGCAAGCACTGATGCAACCTGCAGATTACAGATGGCAAATTGTTCCCTTTCTTGTACTGAACCACTCAACTGCTTCAAGCCAGATACCAATGCCTGAGCAGACAATGCAATTGCATCTAACTCCTCATCTCTTTCTCTGGACAGAAAATGATCCAAGTTAACAAGAACATTATAACATGCCTGAAGTTCTAATCAAGCACACACAAGTGAATGTACACAAACCTACCTGTCCACAAGGATTACTTCACGTGAGTCACGACACAAACTCTCATAACATTGAAGTGACATGAAAGGGCGACTCCGTCCTGCATCATAAAAACCATCTGGTAGATGGTCATTAATGCTACAGAATGATTCAGTGCTATATTTGCAGGATAAATTAGAGGTATCATTGATTGGTCTCCTAGATTTGCTTGGCTTCGGATTGTCAAGGTCCCTATCTGAATGCCTTTTTGGCTTTAGGTAAGATGCTTCTGATGATGAGTCCTCTTCCTGCTCATCAATTCCATCTAGAGTAACAACTGAAGATGTGTTTTCCTCCTGATTTTCTTGGTTGCATTCCTCACAAATATCAACAGGGTCAAAGGAAATGCATGTGCAGCTTTCAATACTTTGCACTTTACTTGAGCCTTCATCAACATGATTAAGCAAAATGAGAGTGTTAGCTTGTTCAGAAAACCTATCAATGTTATCGTCATCAATCTCCTTAACAGCACTAGTCTGGACAAGAGATTCAGAGACAAGTGGTGCACATCTTGTGGACATGTTCAAAGTCATTATGTCATCATGATCCTTAGTTCCCCCCTTCCTACTGTTATTTAAACGTTCTTGACGAGCTTTTTGCTGCAAATGATCACGTCTCTTCCACCCCTTTCTCATTCTCCATGCTGTGGAACATCTAGTGACCGATGAAGCATCACCCAATACACTCAACGATGTATTAGAAGAACCTAGTATCAAAAATCATAATCATCTAATGTGAGTTCCATAGGCATAAAACCTAAAGAAATACCAGTATAAATCAGCAGAGAGTTTTCTGACTCACTGTTGGAAGGAAGATCATCGACCTTCTGAACAGAAACATCTAAAACATCCACCTCAACTGAAGAACTGATGAATTCATCATTGGATGTGTCTTTGCCATTTCCTTCCAGATTGCAGCACATCCATGATGGAATTTGACAACAGTTGAGAAGCTTATTGTACTAAAGACATAACAAAGAATGAAGTACACCAATAGATATGTTAGGTTCAGAGGATTTGCTTATGGGTGCCAAAACAGTGTAAAGAGTCAAAAATGAACAACAGAATTATCAATGTTTAGGTGAAAAATCTCTCTGCCCCCCTCCATCCTCTTAAAGAAGCAAGCACTCCCTCCTCAGGAAGAGAGAGATTTCTTCTAGATAATTCAACCTAATAATGGTCCCTTTTTTTTGTGTTTCAAAGTTGAGGTCTGAAAATAAATTGATGAGAATGATTAGATTCCACTTTTTGAGAGTTTGGTTGAAATCAGTGAGAATCAAGGGAGAAGATGCTTACCTAAATTTAACTAATGTCACCTAATAAGCGAGACATAAGTACCTACATACCATTACCCAATGTTGTTCCCGCTTATGCAGGGTCCTGGGAGGGAGAGTTCAGAGTCAGTCCTAACCTTTGGCATTTTGCGCAAAGTGGTCTTCCTCAGGAATAGAACCCGGGCATTTTCCCTAGCAGCCCTCAAGACAAAGTGAGAAGAATAAATGATGAGAAGCCTGGGACAAATATATAAAAAACCTTTGACAGAAATCTAATAGAATATTATAGATCCCTCCACAAATCGAGTTTTATCTACCCAATCTTTTTAGGGCAGTAGTGAATCCCGAACAGCATATCATTGCTGGGAATCAAATTGAAAAAATCAGTTCAGATTTCACAGTAAATACTTTATACCGATAATTTGATTATAAATTTTGGGGCTGTGGATCGGTAAGATGTAGCCTAAGGGTGGTGAATTGGAATTGCTTAGTTAGTGCCCGATAATATGGAGAGTTCAGTGCGAGCAGAAGATAAGAAAACAAACAAGAGAAAGCATTAGAAGACACCAGAGTTTAAAGAGGTTCAGCAAATGCCTATATCTACTACCCGGACAGTTCTAGATTTTCTACTAAGGTGTAGCTTTTCCCGGTACTAACCAAATTGTTAAATTCCTACTTTTTTCACCGAGTGGGGAAGCACTAGTTGTTTTTCCAAGCTCACAACTTGGGGGTGCAAATTTGGCCCTGTGAATCTGAGCCCAACCTGAGCCCAGACAGGTCCTGGGCTGTGCTTTTCAACCAGCAGGGCAGGCCTGGGTTGGGATTTTCAGGCCCAAGGCCGGGCCAGCCCGGCCCAGCCCAAACCTAACTTTATACAACATTAATTATTACATATTACATTTAACGCTTTAAGTCTTTAGGATTATTTTTAAGAATGATTGATGCTGATGATGTCTCATTTTTCCCCCCTTTTTTTTAGTGCATATAAGGATACAAATGGCAAAAAGGGCCAGCCCGGCCGTGGCAAAAATCAGGGTCAATCAGGGCCAGGCTAGGCTGGGCTGAATGGCCTGGGTTGAGATATCTCAGCCCGACCTCAGGGCCGGATTGGGCTTGGGCTGAGCTAAGAGGACTCGGGGTTGGGCTGGGGTTTTAAAAAACCCAGTCCAATCCGGCTCTGTTTCATCCCTACTCACAACAAACCCAATTGTCTTGCTAGGTAACAACCAAACCCAGGTGTTTCCAAGGATCACACATTCACACCTAACCTAGTAGTTTTGCGGCTCACCACCCAACCCAGTAGTATTACTCTGGTAACTACCAAACCTCAGTGAATCTAGGTGCACACCTAACCTTTCAACTCACGTAGGAGTCCTTGAATTTTGTAACTCAAGGAATACATGCCTCTTGCATAGGCAGATATGAAAGATAAAAGTACAGCTAAAATGCCTCTTGATAGGCAAATATACAAGATCTACCTCAACCTATGGACCTTGTTAGGTACTGAAATAAATTTTGCAATCAATGCAACCAAAGGACTTGTGAGAGGAGTAATGAGGCCCATGAGCAAATTCATAATGGTCAAAAAACTAGCCATTTCTAACAGTTGGACCTCAGACGATCGGCTGTCAACTTGGTCTAGTTGATCGTTTGACAGTCGTTACATAGCAGTTGTTTTCCAATGGCTCTATTTAGTCTAACGGCTAAATTTTCCGGTTGTCCATATGCGCAAACGGTCGACCCCCACAATTCTTGCCCAAGCCTCTTGCTCTCGGGAAGATTTTTCTAACAAAGCAAGGTGTTGCCTAGTCGTCCGTCCAGCAAGGTGAGTCCGGATGGATCGTCAGATGCAAGGGACTGTCTGGCTAGTCTTCTTCCCATTATCCTAATCCTAACCCTAACATTGACCTACAACCTCAATTCTGCCCCCCATCGAACCAGCAGCTTAATAGATCCTGGTTGTTTGGCTCCTAGTAGGTCTCCTACCTATCTAGGACTACATTAAATGGGCTCAAAATTTCCTCCATTTCACAAGTCCACTCAAATGGTCATTATTGGAGGCCAAAAACCTCAATTTTGCTCCGAAACTTCTTGTAGTACCTATTTAAGCATGTTTACACATATTTGAATCATTAGATTGAAGGGGGGGGGAACAAAGTGATAGTAATGTACACCAATCACAAGTGATGAACAGTCCACAAGAGGATCGCAAGCTTCAGGTCCAACAACAGTAAATACTTCGATCAGTTCTCAGATTTGTAGGAACTTTCAGAACAATAAAATAAAAATAAGAAATCGAAGAAGGGAAGAAGATAGGGTAGTTTGGCTTTGGACCCTAGGTTGCTAGTACTTTATCCTTTCCCTTGTATAGCTTATTCTACACCTAATTTAGTCCTATAACAAAAGAAAAGAAAAAAAAAATTGCAGTAGAAATAAAGAACCATAAAATTGGAAAGCATTTGTGCATTACACAATTTTGACTTTCAACCATTTCCGTCATTTTGCTGAAATTTCGACCAAAACCTTATAAACCTGTCAAGTAGCTGGTGGTTTAGTTTTGACCAATGTTGAAACCGAGATAAACCATCAAAATTGAAGTATTTCGCCCAAATTCAAAGTATGACATGCAACCAATCTTAAAAACTGGATCAGAACTGCTAGTTGGACCAGGTTCAGTGACCCAGACTGATTGGAGGGGAAAATTGAATCCAAGCTGGTTTTCAAGGTTCTCTAGCAGCCGTGTTGAACTTTTTCCCTAGTTTTTTATTTTTTATATTTTTTTTTTTTTTGGGGGGGGGGGGGGGAGAGGGAACGTAATTTTCTAGGCGCAGCATTAATTGCTCTTCCTTGTATCTTTCCCTTCCAAAACTCACTTCTTTCTCTATTCATTTCCTCCCTCCTATAGTCTGTCTTCTGTCTCACTACATATTTTTAAACCTTGTAAATTTCCTCTTTCTCTTTTAATTAAAATGGTAAAATATCTACTCTTTCTTATTAAACTAAATTAAGAAAGAAAAAAAGCCTTTACTAGTCCTGGTAAGATAATACCTAGTCTACATGAGAAGAATGGTTCATGCATTTCTTTTCAAGAGATTTCTTGGTGAGGGAAAGTTGGGCCAATCTTTGGTCTAGAATATACATTGGATGGGGCCCACAAATTGAATATAATGGACTAATTAGGTATACACATCTTGTATAGCATGTACTGGTATGACCAGAAGTCGCTAGAGGATTACCCAAGGTCAAGATCAGTTTTGTATGACATGTCAGACCCTGGCAATACTGATTACAATGCTATTATACTAAACAATCCTAAGTCCAAACAGTATTGAAAAATCCAGGACGAAAACGCTATCAAACACAGTGATTTGGTCACAAAGGATCAAAAAATCCAGGAACAAAACCTATTAAACATATTGGTTTGACATGCATTAGCATCACATAGACTTTTTAATCTAGCATACGTAGTGGATCAGTCCATGCTATTTATCAAAAATATATATATATATATCTCCAGTGTCATCCTACGATTAAATCTATGAAATTTTATATAATTAGAGGTTAGGTTTGATGGTGTAACAGAACATGTGAAGGTTGCTATTTTGAAATGATTCTCACACATGAAAAGTGAGTTGTAGCACAATAAGTCTCAATTCATCCCTTCCCATGCAGCATTTTGACCCTATAATCCTATGCCACAATGAAATAGTAGGCTATGTTTAAAAGCCTTGCTACAATTCAAAGGGTTCAAGAAATAATAAGTGCAATACAAGGTTGACCATGAGGTTAATGTCATCAAGAGAAACGTATGTTCACTAATCCAGGGGATACCCATCATTTGGGCAATCTTAATCAGCCATGTCTGGCCTTTATGTGGCAGAAAAAACCCTGCTAATGCAGGAATCGCATCATAACATAAAACCTTTGGTCTAAATTGAACCAAGGCACAAAGGAAAACATAGATATTAAAATAAAGGTATAGCACGTTTTAAAACAATAGAAATTCATAATGGATGGGGTTAATATGATCCGCAGAAGACATACACAGTACAAGGGGGAAAAGTCCATAGAGAAACACTTCATATAACAGTTTGACCCATGCAAATCAAAGAAGCAAAGGCATAATTTCACTTTCCAGCATAGGAAATTACCTGAAGATTTAATTTATGGAGGGTATGCATCACCGCAAGGTTGAGAGTCCCCAATGAATTGAGCCGATTATATGACAAATCCAAACTTTCTAGGCTTTGCAGAGAGGACAGAGTGGAAGATATTTCATCCAATTTATTATGGGCAACCTTCAATGACTTCAAGGAATTCAATGAAGTAATCTCATTAGGCAATTTTTTCAGCTTATTGAATGAAAGGTCTAAAAACTCTAGTTTAACAAGGCAGCCAATTTCTGGAGGAAGGTATCTGTGGAAAGGAATATACAAATGTATTAGTATTATAGATATTTCCAATAAGCACCTAAATAAAGGACGGAGTATGACACCTATAAAGGTCTCAAGAAAACTATTACATGAATTAGAATTTCTATAACCAACTGACCAGGAATACCCACAACATCAAAAGGACTGGATCAAGCATGATTACGGTTGAACTATGGGCAAGTGAGATATATGCCAAGACCAAGATAAAACTTGATCAAATCAAGAAGCATGTAGTAAATTGAACAATTGGAATCAGAGCCTCGTTATACGAGTAAAAGTAGGGAGCTCAAAGAAAAAAGAAATAACATAATTACATCTATCATGAATCAATCCATTGGATCTTTGAGAACAAAGCAACATTAAGACTTAATTAATGAAAGTTATCAGACTGCAGCCTATTGCTTGTCTCATGTAACAGAAAAAAATTTATCTGATGAATCACTTGACCATTCTGGCCATGTATTCAACTCACACACAGATAAACAGCCACAATAACAAAAATGTTATCCCCTGAGCAAGAATTCATCACAAGATCGAATCAACAGATTGCATATGATTATTCATTATAGGAGGGCCTTGGATTACGAGCTTCTTCTTCCCATAGTTTCAACTTTCAATACTCAACCAATTAAGCAACTCGGTGAGTCAACTACAAGCCTTATTCAACTACTTGGCTTGGCCACATGAATCCTAATGGTGATGCCACTGCTGCAGTCAACTCATAAACATTCACATTTTACCTTTGTCCTCACCCTTTCCCTTTGGACATTGGACACACCTCCAATTTGCATCATCTCTCTCCTCACTGGTGCCTTTGCTGGTTTACATGCATCGACAAAGCCATCTGAACCGACTTCCCATTGTGTAAACTATTGGTGCTAGGCCTAGATTCCCCCCAAAATAAATACTTCTAACTCTGTCCTGCCACTCATGTGATACGATCACACACTGAGGGGCCCAACCAACCAGCCATGTGTTGGGGTAATAGAATGTATAAAGGCCATGCGCCTGTCCCCGAGCGTGTTAATCCTTGTGCTTATAACAGAATGGGCTGGCTTTCTCAGATGGTAGCTTTAGGAAAGCCTTGTAATAGGTATGAGTATTGGTTAGGGTCTTAGTTAGTAAATTCACATATCATACGCGTAAAATACGCGTTTTTTTTTTTAAAAAAAATTACCCAAAAGATTAGAATTTAGGGAAACGATTTCACTTTCCCTTTCGTCCCTTTCGATTTGCGTTGAACATCCAACCGTAGCAGGCAACAGTAGCCGCCCTCCATCTCCGTTCAACAAAGCGGCACTTAAGTCTTGTACTCTCCTCTTGTTTCTCTGGTCTTTGAACTTTGATGGTGGTAGTGAAGCAAATGAATCTGGTGTGATATTGGCGAGAACGGCTCAATCTCTATTCTATTTTATTCTTGTTTTTCTCTCTCTTGTAGCTAATGTGTATAGTGGAGATCCATATCTGGAACTCTCCCTCTTGTCTTGTGTTGGTTAATTAGTGGGAACTCATCCCCCTTCACAAGAACACATCTGGTTAAAAATATATGGTTATCTCATTGTAGATAGAAAGAAATGTAATGTTGGAAGAATGATTTAATGATAAGGTAATCAACTAGCTCATGTCATTTTCAGACAATCTACATTCATTTCTTATAGATTATTGATATTTTGGTATGTTAAATGATAATCTTAGAGATGTTATATAGCATATTATATTATTGTGTTTATTTTAGTTAATAAAATCATGATATTATTTTGTTTATTAGGTGGTGAATGTATGTTATATAATGAATATATGTCCGTTTTTTTAAAAGTATTATTGCCGTCTATGCCGTATTAAACGCGTACCGTATTATTACCGTATGCGTTTTATGAAGCTGGATTTTTGAAAAGTATTATTACCGTCTAATCCGTTTAATTGCCGTACGTATCCGTTCCCGTTCAATTGCCGTTCCCAAACTTACTAACTAAGGTTAGGGTTGCTAGAGGATGAGAGGGTAATGCTAGTCTATAAATGTAATGGGTAAGGTACTGTAGAGGCAACAAAGAATTAATGAAACTTCTCTTCTCTATCTCCCATTTCTAGGAGGCCGCTTCCCTCGAAGAAGCAATTTCCCCATCCCCTGCAAATAGTTCGTAACATTTGGTGCTTTCATTGAACCCTCCCCCTACCATTTCATTGCCCTTCCTCTTTCATTCCCTTAATCCCAATGGGTCTGTTCTCTCATTACAACAGCTTGGTCCGTAGTTTTCATTACTGGGAACAACACGATCCGACATCTCCACTCCTCAAATGTCTTGAGGCTGCAATCGCCACCGAGCTCGAGCGGATCTACTATCTTGACACAGACACAGTGGAAGGTGCAGCCCCAGCTCCCAACATCGTGAATGATGACCACCCTCATACCGTTAGCGTCAACCACAATCAGCAGGCGATGAACCACCTGATTCCCAGGGAGCCAGCATCGCTTCCTTCTTCGATCCCTGCCTGATGGACCAGATTCCAAATCAGCAAGAATCTGGGATTGATGTCGTCGTTGATCATGGAGACCAGACCTTCAACGATGCAGCCATGGAGCAGAATCTGGTTGCTTCAACGATCGTGGCAGCAGCGCTCGTCCCTTCCTTCATCGATCAGAATCCAACCGGAACAGAGCTCTTTCCTGCCATTGTATCTTCCGGCATGCACCAAGCTGATCTGGAACTCACCGCCAACGCAGCTCTGCCTCATCGTTTCACGGCGACGGAAAGGAGGCTCCAATCTATTCATCACAACCCCCCCCTCTGTTTCCTTTGAGGATTGTCTCCTCACCATCTCAAGTCCTGGTTGTGTTTATGGCCTCGCTGGTCTATCCAGAATCTTACTCAGAAGCATTGAGAGGCCTTTGCTTGTGTGCGACAAAGGTGCCGCTGATGCGCGGGCTGCGGATGCCATGAAGATGTTCGTCGATACGAAAGGAATAGGGAGAGCTGTGGGCTAGGACCCTCTGCTACCACCGGAGCCGCCACCATATTTGCGTATCTTCTTCTTACCTCTTTCAGATTCAGAAATAAAAGACTCTGATCTAAGCTTCTTAATGCTTCAATTCAACCACCAGTTCAGCATAAAGAAGATGGGGAGAGCGGCGGAGGCTTCGGCAAGAACCACTGGCACACTTGGTTTTTCTCCAGATCTTGATCTTGTGCGTGGATCGTGGGATCCTAGCGACCGAGACCTTAAGAACCAGCAACGTCGGCCGCCATCGAAGCCACCACCACCTCTGCCCACATACACCGTTCTCTCTCTGCTCCTGTTAATCGTTATCGCAATCCGACCAGGTCGCCTACCGTTTGTTTCAGACGAAGGTCTTGAGCAGCTCCATCGTTTTCTATTTGTTGTTGGGATCACTCATGTGTTGCTGGTTGAGGGACAATTGCAAGCCACGAGGAACAAGGTTATGAGGCGGCTGGAATCTGTAACAACTTTCCTATGCGAAATCTGTTTTGAACCCAGCAGGAATTTTGAGTCATTTGCCATACTTGACTACAACCATATGTTCTGTTGTGAGTCCCTTAGCAGTTATGTGATATCCAAGTTAGAAGAGAAGATTGTTCTTGTGCGTCCATTAGCAGATTGTTCTGCCTTGATGTTGAATGGTGGGCTAGGGGTAATTAGGGAATCAGAGTGCCCCATTTGCAGGAGATTATTCTGTGCACAATATAAGGTTCCATGGCATTCAGTGATTGATTGTAGAGAGTTTCTGATACGAGTTTCTGCCCATTTGGTGTTTGATAAAATTGCGATCGTAATCGAGCAAGACCTCCAACTGTTCGACGGTTTTGCTGTGAAAAAAATAATTAGGGTGTTGTTGCTGTTCTCTGGAGGCGCTGACCTATTTTGTTTTGAAGATTTGACAATTGCATTTCCGTTGGAGTTTATTGGACCCTTTGATCCTGGAGGGGAAAAGGTCACAGAGGAAAGCCCAAATAATGGGGCTGGAAACGGCATGTCGAGTGGGTTTATAGGCACAGCTTGGCAGATTTGCAGTGTCGATCATCACAGCCGTGAGGGTGTCGTCACCCAGTTGGGCCTACAGTATGCAAGCTTCAAACACTTCACAGACACGAGGTCCCTTGCTGCTCTGTTTCACCTGGAAGTTTATCCAATCTCCATCCAACCACCTGTTTGTGCTAATGCCGAGTCGACCACGTTCCTTAAGCCTTTTGATCCAAGCGGATACCACAACCCCATGAATGCCATCACTCAGCTGCCAGTTATGATGATGGTTAGGTCATTCTTGGTCGTCACAAACGGGAACCAATCTGCAAACCAGAATTCAGGTTTCCAAATGGTTGCTCTGACGCTCTTACCTCCAACAGGGTTCTTTTTGTCGATTACAGTTTTGATCCTAAGCATACTTTGGTGGAGAAAGCTGAATAAAATAATTCATGTTGGTGTTCAAAGGAGGAAGGAACTCCTTGCAGAGATTGCAGGGTTTGGTAACATTCACCATATTAACTTGGTTAAGCTAAACGGCTTCTGTACCCGAAGGCAAGAACAGCTTATGATCTATGAGTACATGAATAGGGGGCCTGTGTTAGAATGGCAAGAGAGGTTTGAGATTCCATTAGGTACAGCCAGAGGGCTTTCATACATGCACAGTGGGTGTGAGCACAAGATGATAAATTGTGATGTTAAACCTGAGAACATTCTCTTACATGAACAATTCCTAGTAAAGCTCTCAGATTTTGGACTATCAAAGCTTCTCAGCCCCGAGCAATCTACCCATTTCACAATCATGAAGGAATCTCACGGGTATATAGCACTGGAATGGATCACGAGTTCATCGATTTCAGATAAGACTGATATGTTCAGTTATGGCATGGTACCACTTGGGCTTATTAGAAAAAGGAAGAACTCTTCTCTGCAAACTCCAACAACTAGCAATGAAAATGGAAAGAGTGGTGGTTCATCAACTGTGTCATCTATGATGGGCCCTGTTTATTTTCCAGTGTTTGCACTAGAGATGCATGAACAAGGGAGTTATTTGGAGCTTGCTGACCCAAGGCTTGAGGGAAGAGTGACAAGTGAAGATGGGAAGAAGCTTGTGGTGTGCAAAGTTGAATGAACGATTATGGTACGTTTGATTTTTGACCCCGGTGGATGTCCATTCTCAGTAAGAACCTTGAGGACTAGGTTCTGTCCGAAGGGGATGGTAATGATACGATCACACGCTGAGGGGCCCAACCAACCAGCCATGTGTTGGGGTAATAGAATGTATAAAGGCCATGCGCCTGTCCCCGAGCGTGTTAAGCCATGTGCTTATAACAGAATGGGCTGGCTTTCTCAGATGGTAGCTTTAGGAAAGCCTTGTAATAGGTATGAGTATTGATTAGGGTTGCTAGAGGATGAGAGGGTAATGCTAGTCTATAAATGTAATGGGTAAGGTACTGTAGAGGCAACAAAGAATTAATGAAACTTCTCTTCTCTATCTCCCATTTCTTGGAGGCCGCGTCCCTCGAAGAAGCAATTTCCCCATCCCCTGCAAATAGTTCGTAACATTGCCTCTCAACATCCTCATTTCAGCTACCCTGACTTTAAGCAGGTTAATACCTGCCCACATTTTCTAGCCCTAGTATCTTAGCCATGCAGTTTCAGTATTACCAGAGAATAAAAAGCTTTTCTTGAATACTGATTAACAGAAGAAGAAACGTACCGGAGAGAGAAGTAACAAACAGAGAGTTTAGTCAGGGACGTGAGGCTCGCTATATCACTCAATGTAGGAAAAGCTGAAGGCCTTGGGGGAATTTTACATAGTTCAAGCTCTTTCAACGCTTTCAACTTGTGCAGAGACAAACTTGACAAGCTGGGAGATGATACCTTCACCTGCAAGCATTCCAGCTCAACCAAATTCCCAGTCTCCGACGGAAACAAATTTATCTCATTCGCGAAAAATTTTAGGGTCTTTAAGCGCTTGAGCTCCCCCAAGGACTGAGGAATTAAAGTGAACACGTTCCTGTACAAGTATAACCCCTTGAATGGATCCTTGGAATAATCCAACCGAGAAAGTTCCCATGCTTTCCCCGAAACGTCAAGAACTGGCACATCATCCGAATTAACCCCGTCTAGTTCTCCCTCTGAACATTTCTCTGCTTCTCCGTCTTCATGTGACGGCTCTCCGTAACCGGCAACAATTTGCTTAGAGTCAGAATCTTGCATTGCATTAATTTAATTGAAAGAAAACCTGAGACCACATGGGACCCGATAAGTGTAAAAATTCAGGAAAACGAGAACCCAGGAGCATAAGTGAGGCAGTAAGAAGGGGCAGAGAACGCACCTCTCTTCTTCTAAATTAGGGTTTAAGCTTAGGGTTTCCAGAGGAATGAATTATTAAAGCAAGCAAACAAGGGTTAGGACTTAAAAATCACAAAGACAATTAATAGAAAGAACTAGAACGAGGGAGCGAAGAAAAGAAAAGTGAAAGAGTTGCAGAACGGAAGAAGAACAAAGCCCGCCATTTGAAATTGGTAAGCAAGAGAGAGAGAAACCTAGAGCAGAGAAAGAAGAATAACAAGGCAGCGAAAGAAGAGTCTTTAATAATGATGATCAACCACCAAGGTTCTCCCCTTCTATCACTTCTCGTGGACTTCTGAAATTTTTCAAGCTGCGAAGTGAGCTAGTGGGGGGGTGGGGGAAGGAAATTTATGCAACCAAACGAAGTAGTTGCAAGGAAACAGGAGCTTTTGGTTGCGGTAGAGTGGAAATCGAAATTGTGATCCGCGGGCCCACATCAGCACTTCTATCCTTGATCATCCGATTGAAATATTTTATGAAGATAAAACTAGCTCATCGCGCTTTCTCATGTATGCACGGCTGCGATCCCTCCTTTCATAGTACCTGGCCCCACTGACCCAGTGCAAGGCTGAGATCCGGACCGTGAATAACATTGTGCACGCGTGAATGGAACCCTACGCCATCGGATTGGATGATAGCGGGCAAAACCAATTAACTTTGTCATCGGATTGTGCTTAATGGATACTTGGCCAGTTGAACTAATAATGCATGGTAGGGACTAGGGTGCCCAGCGCCAAGGCTCAGGGAGTGCCCAGGGGTATCCAAGGGTTGGGCTGTACCGCATCCGGTGCACGTCCAATAAACCATCAGAATGTGTGCGGTACAGCCCAACAGTAGGATGCCCTCACTGGGCGCTGGACTCCCTAGAGAGGACCTCAATCTTTGGATTTACTGATTTATATTTTGGGAGACAGTTGAGCATGCTGTCAATTTTTGAAAAGTTGACAACATACATCAATCATATGGCTGGACACAAGAGGACAAGGATGTATTTACCTGTTGCGTATGAAAACCTCCGGTGCTTGGTTCGTCAGCGGATGAGCCTGCAAAATCCAAGCAATGAGCACAAAAGGGCCAGTGTGGCTCCGGCCTAGGACTCTCCGATGCTCAAGTCAGGTTTCCAATGCAACAGCGTAACTGCTAGTAAAAGTGAGATGATGAATAGTGCTCCATACCTGGGTATTTATAGAGTGAGGAGGAGATGAGACGGTTGGAAGAGTCCTAGTATGGTAGGAGTCCTTCTTTCGGAAGGTTCTCTGGCATAGAGCGGAGTGGAGAGTTATTTTCGGGGTCGGACTCTTATTAAGGT
Organism: Telopea speciosissima; assembly: GCF_018873765.1. NCBI lineage: Eukaryota > Viridiplantae > Streptophyta > Magnoliopsida > Proteales > Proteaceae > Telopea > Telopea speciosissima. The sequence continues at coordinate 54,460,269 of NC_057925.1, forward strand.
AAGAGTCCATGTAGAGTGCGATTCCGTGTTGTGCTGGGATCGTGGCTCGATCCTTATCCCGTGATTCTCGGGATGTGCCAACGTGGCCTGGAGATCCCCGGCGGGGTGCTATGGCAGCTTCAGTGGAGGAGGGCTCGGCCTCGGAGGTCAGCCCAAGGGGTCGGCCGAGGAGGTCGGCCCGAGAGGTTATTCTCGGCCGCAAGCTCGGCTAGGAGTCTGGCTGACCTGTATGAGCTCGGCCTCAACCACCGGCCAGCTCGCTCGAGTCTGGCTCTGTCAGATGACTTATCGAAGATGGGGTCGACCCATTCTCCTGCTCGGCTCAACTCGGTTCTCGGACTGAGGTCGGATAGCCACGTGGCAACCTCTGATAGGTAGGGTGTTTTATGCCTCATCACAGGCCCCCCCACTCATCAGGAGTCGGCTCGGCACTGATGAGTGAGGTTCCCAGGTCGGCTTGTCTGGAAGATTTTGCGCGGTCGAGCCAGGCTTATTTTTTGTGGCGGATTTGACGTTGCACGGTCTGACGGTTGGGTGTCCGTGCTACGTCAGCAGAGTCATTATGGCAGGCTCGGGAATTCGAAACGTCCTTTGATCTGGGCCGTTGAATTATGCTAAGCTCTGGTCGGCCATTGGATCAATAAGACCCAAGGATTATAAATAGGCAACTCCTAACTATTCATTCCTCACTGCTCTAAGTTATTGACTTCTCAGCAAGCTTGGATTCTTCAGCTCGGCAGCGCTCGGTGTTTACTTGTTCATGATCAGCTCGGCCTTTGCTTCGTTCGCGCTCAGCTCTTCTTCAACCAGTAAGTCTTCTCCGCCCAGTATGTCAGTTGGTAGTAGTCCCATGGGCGAGCTGTTCGCCAGGGCGGCAGAGGGCGCGAGTCCGAGCCGAGAGCTCCCCGCTCGTTCTCCCACCATAGACCTATTGGGCTCGACCTCAGATGAGCCCGATGTAGTGGAGCTTCGTCAGGCCGAGGTGGCCGAGCCTCCATTACTCTTGGAGTTTGACCACGCGGCCCAATCCATCACCGCAGACCGAGCCGAGAACTCCGGGTCGTCCTCATCCGATGAGGAAACAAGTGAGGGAGATTCGTCCGAGGTGGGGGTTGGCTCGGTCAGCTCATCTGCTGGCGCCCCTGAGCCCGAGGAAGGCAGTGTCGGCACCGTTCCGAGCACGATCATGGAGGCCGACCTCGACTATCTGAGGGTGACCTATGCCATCCCCGAGGACATTCAGCTCTGAGTTCCTAACCTCGGGGAGATGGCCTGCTTCATCAGGCCCGGCGAGGTGGCTTTGTACGAGACGCCCTTCAAGTATGCGTTCAGGCTCCCCGTTCTCGGCCTGGTGGACCAGATCTTGGACCACTTCCACCTGTCTCCTGGTCAGCTGGTGCCGAACTCTTGGCTGGCCGTGTACAGCTTCCACACCTTATTCTGCGAGATGGGCCGAGGTGCGAGCGTGGCGCTTTTCTCTCGGCTCTTCTTCTTGAAGAAGTCCCCCGAGAAGAGGTGGTACTATTTCTGCCGCCGATTGGGGAAGAGTGCGGCACTGGGCGGCCACAAATTTCTGGTCGCCACGCCGACCTTCAATAAGTATTGGAAGCCTCATTTTTTCTTTGCTTACATTCCCAACAGCCCTCTCCGAACCGAGTGGAAGGAGATGAACTTGAACTATGTCAATAAGGTATTACCCCTGACCGAGAACGAGATGACCTCGTTGGACCTGATCCTCCAGCGTCCGCCCTTCGATGTCCTCCAGCTTCAGGACGAGGGGTTTCTTCAGAGGTGGCATATGACTCCTGGTAGGAGCCCGAGCCGAGATCGTCTCTGTGGTCCGAGCTGACCCCTTTACTTAGTCTTCTTTTCTGTTTCTACTTATTTTTGATGTTGTTGGTTTCTCTTGCAGTGGTTGGCCACATTCCTCCTATGGATACAGCTCGGCTAAGGGCCGAGACCCTTGCAGACCGGAGGAAGAAAAACTTGGACAAGAAGTCCCGGGGCGAATCTTCCAAGGCCCCCAAGGGCAAGGCCGTGATGCAGGGCCCGTCGGATGCTGTGGTCGGCCTTGAGGCCGAGAAGAATACGGGCCCAGCGGGGTCTCCGAGAAAGGGGAAAGGCCAAAAAGGCGAGAGGAGCCAGTCGAGAGATAGCAAGCGTCAGAAGCTCTCGGTTAATCTGACGAATGGTGGTCTTCCGCCCGTGGCTTCGCCCGCCAACATCTCCCGATACGTCTTGGGGAGGGCCTCGGCCAGCAACGTTCCTGTGAGGCCGACCTGGCGCCTCTTCCCCGGGGACTCAGCGTTGACGTTGGCCGCGCACGCCAAAGAATGGCTGGATGCAGGTCAGCTTCCAACCGACAAGGAGAAGCTCGAGGCGCTGTCTGACCCCGAGCTCCTCTCCACTCTATTCCAGGATTTCAACATGGTAAGTTTCCTGGTCGGCTCTTGTGATTAGATATGATCTGTGTAGTCTGTCTTGATTTTTGTTCTCGGGCCTTTTTGTAGGGCTTCGCCAAGGCAGTGGAGACCATGCTCCACTTTGAGCGGCTCCTGACCGAGAACCATTCCTTTGGCGTCCAGTACAAGAAGGCCTACCAGGATGCCCAGGATGCCGTTCAGAGGCGTCGAGAGACCCAAGAGAAGCTCACTGCCGCCCAGGCCGAGGTGGAGTGTTCTCAGGCCGAGGTGGTCAGGCAGAGAGAAATGGTCCGGGCTCTGCAGGCTCAGCTTGCCGAGGTGAAGGAGAAGGTCAAGGAAGACCTAGCTGCGACTCGGAGCGAGGTGGTCAGCGACTATCTTCAATCGGAGGAGTACACTGATGTCTGCCATGAGATCCAGGAGGCCTCCATACGCCGAAGGTTTCGAGGCAGGCCAAGCTGAACTTTTGGCCGAGATCAAGGCAGCGTACCCGGATCTCAACCTCTCCTGTTTTGATGATGATGCGACTACCTTTGCCGGGGAGTTAGGAGATGAGGAGGGGGCCGAAGTCACCCAGGCTCTGCCCCTTGAGGAACCTACTCTGGCCGACGTCGTCCCTCCAGAAGCTGGACCACAAGACCCTCCTGCCGAGCCTACTGCCGCGGACACTTTCGAGGTCGTTTCCAAGTCCAACCCCTAGGAGACCGAGATGTAAAAATTTTTTTTTTTTTTTTTTTTTTTTGGGGGGGCCGGACTGCCCTTTTGTAATCGTGCCAATCTGTCGGCTTATAATGAATGAAAAAATTTATTTTTGCCATAATTTGTCTAAGTGTTTTAGCTTGGCGCTCTCCACCTTCTTTTCCTTGTGTACTCTGTTCTATTTATGGCCGAACTGCCGAGTCATTTTGCTAGCCGAGCTTAGGAACTTGTCTCTTTTTTGCCCATCCCTCACGTGGTCAGCGGCTCGGCCATGCCATGCCCGAGGTCAATGTGATCCTCGCCTTAGTTGGTTAATTCATCGTTCCCTTTGGTCCTATTGGACAGGCTATCATATAAACGGATGCGTGGCCGAGCATCCTTCCTGGCCGAGCTTAATGCCTTAGCTTAGTTTTGAACTTTGTTAGGCTCGGCCAAAAGGGGAATGTTTGCTCTTGAGAAGTCGGCCAGGTATATGAGGACCGATCTTAAGACTTGGCTACCGACCTATGAGGGTCGGTCTTTAAGGTCGGTCAGGTTTATGAGAACCGGTCTTACGACTTAGCTACCGACTTATGAGGGTCGATCTTTGAGGTCGGCCAGGTCTATGAGGACCGGTCTTACGACTTGGCTGCCGACCTATGAGGGTCGGTCTTTGAGGTTAGCCTGGTCTATGAGGACCGGTCTTATGACTTAGCTGCCGACCTATGAGGGTCGGTCTTTGAGGTCGGCCAGGTCTATGAGGACCGGTCTTATGACTTGGCTGCCAACCTATGAGGGTCGGTCTTTGAGGTCGGCCAAGTCTATGAGGACCGGTCTTATGACTTGGCTGCCGACCTATGAGGGTTGGTCTTTGTGGTCGGCCAGGTCTATGAGGATCGATCTTACGACTTGGCTGCCGAGCTATAACGGTCGGTCTTTGAGGTCCGTCAGGTCTATGAGGACCGATCTTACGACTTTGATTTAGGAGCTTGCCAATACGTTAAGTGGTGGAGAAAGACTTTATTGAATCAAATGTCGGAGCTGAAGCCGAATACAAGCGTTCTCAGTTATTGAAAAAACTTCTTCAAATTTTTCGAGTTCCAAGGTCTCGGTACCTTCTTGCCCCCCAGAGTCTGCAAGCGATATGTGCCCGGGCGAATTTGCTTGGAGACTATGTACGGGCCCTCCCAATTTGGTGCTAACTTACCTTGCTGCCTCGGCTGGGATGCGCTAAGCTTTCTAAGAACAAGGTCCCCTTGAAGGAAGTGCCGCTCCTTTACTCTTGAGTCATAGTACTTTGCCGTCCTCTGTTGGTATGTTGCATTCCGGAGTAGGGCATTTTCTCGAACTTCATCGAGGAAGTCAAGGTTGGCTCTCAGTCCATCTTGATAGGTCTTCTCATCGAAGTTGAGCACTTGGTACGACGAGGCCATAATTTCAACCGGGGCGAGGGCTTCAGTCCCATAAGCGAGGCGAAAAGGACTCTCCCCGGTTGGAGTTCTTACTATCATCCGATATGCCCATAGGACATTTGGGAGTTCTTTTACCCATCTCCCCTTGGCCTCATCTAGCCTTCTCTTAATGCCGGCGAGTAATGTTCGGTTGGATACTTCTACTTGTCCATTTGCTTGCGAATGAGCTACTGAGATGGGTCGAAAGTCAATGTAGAAGTGTTCGCAGAACTCTCGAAAGGTCGGGTTGTTGAATTGGGTGCTGTTATCAGTGATGAGCACTTTCGGTAGTCCGAACCGGTAGATGACCTTGTCTTGGAAGAATTTCTCCATGTTCTTCTCGGTGATGGTGGCGAGGGGCTCAGCCTCGACCCACTTGGTGAAGTAATCGATCGCGACTACCACATAGTTTCTGTTCCCCGATGCCAGGGTAAAATCTCCGAGAATGTCCATTCCCCACATAGCGAATGGGATTGGACTCAGCATTGAAGTCAACTTTGTTGCTGGTCGTCTTGGGATTGGTGCGAACAGTTGACACTTCTCGTGTCACGCCCCCATCCCAACAAGGGATAAAATACATTATAAGGGGTGACTAGAGAAGGCGTCCACCCCCAAAACCCCCAGAAAAACAAGCGCCCCCAACCAACAAAACCCAAAAAAAAAAAAAAAAAAAAAAAAAAAAAAAGGAAAAGGAAAAAAAAAAATCCAAAATAAAACTAGCGGAAAATAAAAAAAAAAAAAAATTAAGAAAAAAAAGGAAAAAAAAGAGGAAAAAGAAAAAAAAAATTAAATTTATACAAACTAAAAAACAAAAAAAAAAAAAAAAAAAAAAAAAAAAAAAAAAAAAAGAAAACACATAAAAAAAAAAAAAAGCTCCTCCCCCAAAAGGAAAACAAAAAATCCCCACAACAAAAAAAAAAAAAAAAAAAAAAAAAAAAAAAAACCCAAACAAAAAAAATGGTAAAAAAAAAAAAAAAAAAAAAATAAAAAAAAAAAAAAAAAAAACAAAATCCCCCACCCCCCCCCAAAAAAACAAAAAAAAAAACAAATGGCCCCCCCCCCCCCCCCAAAGGAACAAGTCCCTAGAATTCTCACGCCCGTAGGCACAATTGTCACAAGGACACCCGTTGCCATGTTCCTCTAACACACTTGGCTCCTCCGTGCACCGCATCATAATCTAAAAATTGTGTACACGAGGGGGTTAGCTCTCCACCGAGCGGTGAGGGGATGGGGATGCACAAACACACAATTCACATAGTCCAATGATGCATGCATATGTTAAGTAAATTTTCCACCTAACTTCACAACTAAGTCAATGGCATATGCTTTGTGACAACTCTGGGAGACACTGTGGGTCACTTAACTTATCGCCACAATGAAACCTCAATTGTCACCTGGGACCTACGCCGATCGAAGCCTCCAAGACCACTCGGTGCAGCGGACCCACGATAACCAATACTACCATGATCGGCTCTCTCCCACCTCCACGGAATCCGTTGATCGATTACCCAACACCTAAACCCCTGTTGGTAAGGGTCGTAGCATAAGGGTGTAAAATCCTAGCCACGACTACATGCAAGTCCTATCGTCCCGAGAGGTAATCCGGGCGCATCAACTTTCATCCGGTTTAGTGCCGGCACAAGACGGCACGGCAGCGCATCTGATTCAACATGACATTCAACATAATTTCTTCATAAATATATATATTATCCAGGGGTTTAAGACCGACACCGAGACCCATCAAAGTAAAAGCATCTCCAATTAATATCATAACATTCATATATAAAAGTATGCAATATGCTAAGCATGCTTAATAATTTATAATGATGACATAATATACAATGCAATAATAATATCAAGCCCAAACAACCAAACCCACTCACAATATGTGTTATGCCCCGATGTTATGAGTTGTCGCGAAATCAAGTAACACGTCACAAGATGAAAACTTTAAACCTAAATAAAGAGTGAAAATAGGGTTAATTAAGTAAAGGGACGGATCCCCAAAAGGTCTCCCATAAATCATTTAAGTATAAGGTTTTGAAGTAGAGTGGTTGCAGGGGTGGTTTCATGCCCAAGTCCTGCAACCACATGTAAATCCTAGGAAACCAGGGGCTCAGACGATTTCGGTCAAGGTTTGCAGATGTGGTTTGAAAACTGAAACCGAAAGTGTAAATCCGACCTTCACAGGGGCTCGGGATAATTTTAGTCAAGGTCGGATGCGGATGTGGTTTCAGAAAACTAAACCGAGTGTAAATCCGACCTTCACAGGGCCTTCTCGGGAAGGTAATTTGAGGTGGTTTCTTGCTAGGGATTCATTTTCCAAGGGGTTTAAAGGTAGGGAGGCTTCAAGAAAGCTTCCTCCTAGGTCCATTAGGGTTCTAAGACTTCATTAGGTCCATGTAATCCCATGGATTTAAGAGGAAAAACAAAGAGACCTAAATTAGGACATAATAGGGTAGAAACCTTAAATTTTTTAAATGGAAAGAGATTACTTAGGCTTAGGGCTTGTAATGGAGTGAAATAACTCCACCATAGTCTAGGTTTAGAGGTTCCATCGATTCCTTGGGTTCCAAGAGAACCTTAGGTCGAATCTCTCCCATTTCTCAAACCTCAAAACTCAAAATAGATGAAGATGTGGGTTTCAATGGCTTACCTTCCCCAATGTAGAAAAGCTCCATGTAGAGGGCTCCACAAGGTGAGGTTCCAAGCCTTCAACCAAGCTTTTCCATTCCTCCTTCTCCTTTTCTCCTTCCTTCTTTCTTCTTTCTTCTTTCTCCTTTCTCTCCTCTTTCTCTCCTCCACGATTTAGGTTAGATGGGAGAAGAAATGAAAATGAATGCTTCTCCCCCCCCTTTGTCTTATTTATAGAAAATGGGCTTGGGTCCTTTAAGTTAAATGGGTCAAGTAGTTAAATGGGTAGATCCAAGATAAATGAGTCATTAGGCCAAATGGGTAGTTTAAGTTAAATGGGTCAAGAGGGCTTAATGGGTTGACCCATGGTCTTATTTAGGGTACAGGAATGGGTTAACCCATCTTTGGGTCAAATAGAGTCAAATGGGCCCTCAAGTTGAATGGGCCTCTTAACTAAATGGGCCTGCCCATAGGTTTCAAATAGAAAAGAACCCACTTGGGGATGGGTCCATCCACCATGGGATTATAAGCCCATCACACGCTCCCTTAAATAAGGGGGACCCACAAATAGAATATTCCCAACTCAACTAAAATAGCCCGGGCGGTCTAAATCTTGACCTGCACTTCGAGGGCATCGAGAAAAAAGATAAATAAATAAGCCAAGGGCTAAAACTTACTTCTCCATTGCCATGGTGTGTCAATGGTAAGCCCGTATCATGGTCAATAATTTGTAACTGGGTTTGACCACCAGTGAGAACAGCTCACCAGCACGTGGCAGTGATAACCACACGTCACGGGGAAGAAATAATAATTAATTATGATCCGGGGTGCGGGTATAACATCTCGCACGTCTTCACATACCTCATGGCCTCTTCTTGCATTCTTGGCCAATAGAATCCTTGCCGAAGTATCTTGTATGCAAGAGCTTGGCCACCCATGTGACTCCCGCATATTCCCTCATGCACCTCGACCAATGCATACTCGGCCCCCTTTGGTCCAAGGCATCAGAGAAGAGGGGCCGAGATTGCTTTTTTGTAGAGCACTCCGTCGATCATGGCGTACTTGGCAGCTCGGATCTTGACCTTTCTTACTTCGTCTCGGTTCTCCGAGAGCAGGTTATTCTCCAAGTAGTTGACAATGGGGTCCAACCAGGTCGGCCCGTCCTCTTCAATGTGCTTCACGCTTTCTTCTTGTAAGGAGGGCTTCTCCAAGATTTCTATGTATACTGACCGGCTCAGATATTGGAGGTCAGCCTCGGCCAACTTGGACAGGGAGTCAGCCGCGGCATTTTTTGTTCTCGATATTTGAGTCATCTCAAAGTGCTCGAGTTCGGAAATCAGATCTTGGGCTCGGCTCAGGTAAGCTATCATCCTTTCGTCTTTCACTTCATAGTCTCCGTTGACCTGGTTGACCACGAGTTGGGAGTCTCCTCGCACCTTCAACCGCTTTATGCCCATTGCTTTGCCGACTCAAGTCCGCCTAGAAGGGCTTCATACTCAGCCTCGTTGTTCGAGGCGGGAAACTTGAACCTCGGGGGCATATTGGATCGAAACCCTTCGAGGCTTACCAAGATCGTGTCGGGCCCCGCTTCCTTCGGAGTTGCTTAAGCCATCGACATTCATGGTCCATGTCGGGTCGGCCGTAGCCCCTGAGCTCTTCTCTTTGTCTTTTCCTCCTCGACCTCAAGGTCGGGTCTCCATGCGATCGCGATGAAGTTCCGCAAGGGCTTGTCCTTTTATCGCCGTCCTCTGATGATAGCTTATATCGTATTCACTTAGCTCAACCGCCTGTAATCACCGTCCCGAAATGTCGGGTTTGTGCAATATCTTCTTGAGTGGCCGGTCTCACGCATCGCGATCGAATGAGCTTGGAAGTACGGCCTTAGTTTCTTGCACCAGTAACAAGAGCGAATGCTACTTTCTCGAACCCGGGAGTACCTTGTCTCAAGATCGACAAGAACGTGGCTGATGTAGTATATTGGCCTTTGAGTCCGACTATCTTCTCTCGATCAACACGACCGACCGCTACAGGGGTAGCGGCTAAGTAGATGAAGCTCCTCTTTTGGTTCGGAATTCGGCTAAGAAGAGGCGGGTTCTCCAAATATTTCTTCAGCTCTTCAAAAGCTTCCTGGCATTCGTCCGACCAGATAAAGTCTTTTGGGTTCCGGATATTCTTGAGGGCTTTAAAGAACGGTAGGCACTTGTCTCCCGATCTCGACATGAATCGTGCCAACGCCGCCACACGCCCGTTTAGCCTCTGTACTTCTCGGATCGTCCTTGGAGGACTCATCTCTTGGATGGCTCTGATTTTTGCCGGATTGGCTTCAATGCCTCTCACAGAGACCATGAAGCCAAGGAACTTTCCCGAGGTCATGCCGAATGCACACTTGGCGGGATTCAGCTTCATTTGGTTTTTTCTTAATACACCGAAGGCTTCTTCCAGGTCGGCCAAGTGGTGTTCGGCCTTCAAACTTTTCACCAACATGTCATCCACGTAGACTTCCATGTTCCTTCCGATCTGCCCGCGGAATATATAGTTCACAAGGCGCTGGTATGTTGCTCCGGCGTTCTTCAATCCGAACCGCATGACCTTGTAGCAGAAATTTTCTTGGTCAGTTTGAAATGCCGTGTATGACTCGTCCTCCTCATGCATCATGATTTGGTTGTAGCCGGAGTACGCGTCCATGAAACTCAGCATCTCGTGACCTGCCGTGGCGTCGATCAAGAGGTCGATCCGAGGTAGCGGGTACTCATCTTTTGGACAAGCCTTGTTGAGATCAGTGTAGTCGGCACACATTCTCCACTTCCCGTTTGGTTTAGGGACCATGACAACGTTAGCCAACCAGGTCGGGAATTTTTCTTCTCGGACGAACCCTGATCGGCGAAGCTTTTCCACCTCTTCTTTGATCGCGGTTTATCGATCAAGTGCGTAGTTCCTTCTCTTCTGCCGGATTAGTTTTTGACCCGGATCTACGTGGAGTCGGTGCTCAGCTATATGCCTGGGTATGCCCGACATGTCGGCGGCCGACCAGGCAAAGACATCGGCGTTCGCCTTTAAGAAAACTCTGAGCTGATTCCTTTGATTTTCATTTAATAATGATCCGAGCTGGACCACCTTTGTTGGGTCATCTTCGCTGAGATGAAATGGGGTCAGGTCTTCTACGGGTTGTCCTCTCCTCTCGATAAGCTCATCCCGCTGATCCTCGGGGAGATGCTCGACGCCCATTGACATTCCTCGAACATTACCCTTGTATTGCTTGACGAAAGTAGCGTAGCACTCCCGTGCCTTCTTCTAGTCGCCTCGGACCTCATCGACACCGTTCTCGGTGGGGAACTTCATCTTCAAGTGTGTCAGGGAGATGATGGCTTGGAGGGCGGTCAATGAAGGACGGTCGAGTATGGCGTTGAAAGCCACTACGGACCGTACCACCATGAATTTGACTTGAATCGTCGCTTGGCATGGAGCTTGCCCCATCGTGACCAGCAGGTCGATTGAGCCTTTGATGGTCGCGGCAGCACCCGAGAACCCGTGGAGTGAGGTGCCTTCTGGCTTGAGTGCTTCGTCGCCAAGCCAAATTGTCTGCGACGCTCTAGTGACATAAGGTCCACGGATGCGCTGCAGGTATCAACCAATACACGGTGGACTCGTGTCCTGCGTAATTTCTACCGCACCACTAAAGCATCATCATGAGGTAAACTTATACCTTCAAGTCGGCCGGTGAAGGAGATCGTCGCCGCTGGCTTGAGTTTCTTGGCGGGCATCTCGGCCACTCCGATGAATCGCACGTTTGCCTTAGCCTTTCGAGTAGTCTCTTGCCCGGGCCCTCCGAGGATAGTGTATATGGGAGCTCCCTTGTCAATGCTCGGCCCGGATCCGTCCTCTTTCTTCTCGGCTCGGACTTTATCATCGTCTCGTTCAACTCGCCTGTTTTTGGCCCTAGGCTCGACTCTTCTTTGATCTCGGTCTTCAGGCCGCCGACCTCCACGATCTTCTCGGCCTCCTTTGACATATCCCTTCAAGTGGCCCGCTTTTATCAGCTCTTCAATTTCTCTTTTCAGCTGATACCAATCCTCGGTGTCGTGATCGGTGTCCTTGTGGAACTGACAGTATTTGTTGGGATTTCGAGATGACCCCGCTTGCATTGGTCGGGGTCGGCGGATGTACTCTCCGTCTTGTATTTGCATCAAGATCTCCTTGCGCGAGGTATTCAGTGGAGTGTAGTCGGGGCTCCGAGCTCGATCCGACCTGTCGGCTCGGTGATCCATCCTGGGCCTTTTGTCTTCCCTACGGTCGTCTGTTGTCGGCCTTCGTTTCCCTTCCTAGCCTGGAGGACCTCGGCCATATTTATGAACTTGTTGCACCTCTCCAAGAGCTCGGCCAGGTTTTTTTTCGGCTTCCTGGCCAGGTCCTTGATGAGGTCCATGTCGGCGAGCCCATTGCTCATAGCCATATGGGTCGTGGCCTCATCCAAATCCTTGATGTCTAAGGATTCCTTGTTGAAGCGGGAGACGAATGCTCGGATTGACTCGTCGAGCCTTTGCTTCACGCTGAGTAGGTTGACCGTTGTCTTCTTGTGTTTCATACTACTCTGGAAGCGCGTGACGAAGGCTCGGCAGAGTTGAGCGAAGCTTTTTATGGAGTTCGGCGGCAACCAGGAGAACCATAAGGTCGTCGCGCCCTTGAGGGACGCAGGGAAGGCTCGACAAGAAACAATCTCGGTACCTCCGTACATGGTCATCATCGCATTAAAGTAGTTGATGTGATCCGTCGGGTCGGTCGTCCCGTCGTATCGATCGAATGGGGGAGGTTTGAACCCGTTTGGTAGCAGCGCGGTCATGATCTCGAGAGGATATGGGTGTCGCCCGACCAACGAATAGGCGTCCGAGGTCGCTTGTTTCTTCAACCCCTCCACTTGCTCCGCCAAGTCTCGTAGCTGCCTCTCCAACTCGGTTTCGGGTGCTAGGCCAACTGGCTCCTCGGCCCGTGGTCGATACGGTCGGCCATCCCGTTGTGGTCGGCCATTCTGGTCAGCTCGGTCCTGGCCATCCTTTCTTGTTCTTCTTTCCTCCTGGAAGTTGGACCCACGGGGGCTCCCCTGCTGTTCTTCTCGGGCGGGCGAGCCTTGACGCCGGGGGTTATGACGAGATCCTTCTCCTTGTCTCGCGGTGCGTCGTTCATTCGGTTATTTCCCTTGTTCTCGGACTCTTCTCCGCTATTCGTCCTCTCCGAGCCGCCCAGAAAATACCGACCTCCTTGCTACCGAGCCGGCTGGTTCAATTTCCTGCCCTGTTCGTGGACTTGGGCGATGCTCTTGCTCATCCCGCCGAGCGACTCTGCTAGGGCGTGGAGGTGGAGTCTTCTGACGAGACGGGTGTGAGGATGCGGCTCAGCTTGGCTAGGCCCTATGCCGGCCACCATTTTGCTGCAAGTTCCTCTATGCACGGACCGGAGCTGGAGGGGGCGCGGCCAGCGGTTGGCCCATCAGCCCACCTCGGGCCATCTGGTTCATGAAGGTGAGCAGCATCTCGTTGGTGTGGAGCATCTGCAACTGCAAGTCCATAACCTGTCGATTATTTGCCGGGGCTTTGGGGTCCAACCTCTTCGGCAAGGGTGGCGGCGCTGGTAGGCCCATCCCATCCAAGGTTGCCTCGGCCTGTATCCGGCCAGCTGCGGTCGTGGTTAGCGCCGCTCCCCCATTCCCTCCATCCGGTGGGGGAATGGTGCCCGTGATGGGCTGCGCACCCCCTGCCCGAGGGGGTCTTCTGTTTATCCCCTGCCGAGAGGCTTCGGGGGGCGGGGATCGCCTCGTCTGCCCAACGGGCTGCGGCTCGTCCGTCCGGGAAGTCGAGCCATGCTGCCCTGACCTCGTGTGCACCATTATTACTGCTCTTGGAATTGGTAGAAACGACGATGCTTGCCGATGTCGTTCCCACAGACGGCGCCAAATCTGTTGCGTATGAAAACCTCCGGTGCTTGGTTCGCCCGCGGATGAGCCTGTAAAACCCAAGCAATGAGCACAAGAGGGCCGGTGTGGCTCCGGCCTAGGACTCTCCGATGCTCAAGTCAGGTCTCCAATGCAACAGCGTAACTGCTAGTAAAAGTGAGATGATGAATAGTGCTCCATACCTGGGTATTTATAGAGTGAGGAGGAGATGAGACTGTTGGAAGAGTCCTAGTATGGTAGGAGTCCTTCTTTCGGAAGGTTCTCTCGTATAGAGCCGTGAGTTGCAGAAGAGGGGAGAATACGGACAAGAGATAAAGGGAATGAGGATGGCAAAATTCCATCAGACATGAAATTCTTACTATTTGGCCAGAGGTAAGAGGGGATTGGGCGGAGCCGCGAGTTGCAGTGAGTGAGGAGAAAGTATTTGAAAAAGGAAAGGAAGTTGTTTCGTTTTTTTTTTTTTTAAATTATGTTGATAAATACAAAAGTCTTTTACATGTATTTGAAAAAGTAATTAAAAGGTAACCGTATAGGAGAAGTATCTACCATTACTTTATCCTTGGATGATTCAGATTAAAATACTTTAATCTGACAGTTACTAAAAATCAGTAAAAACAATTCCTCTTATACATGACCGTGCATGAAAC